>NC_139345.1:196414774-196802274 GCF_055883805.1 Amblyomma maculatum
TAGGTGAAGTTCGGGGTGGGGTAGCTGGCTCCACACTACACTACTACACCACGCACAACCACAGTCATCCACTCAGTTACAGCGCCATCTAGTGGCACAGCTGGCAAGGTTGCGGGGCAGCGAAAACGCGACACGAACGAAAATCACATAAAAAACATACAAGTTCACCTAATCCGATCCTTTCTCCCTAAAAATGGTGCTCTTTATGAAGTTGATGGCAAATGTGAGATGTATTAAGCTTGTAGACAGAATAACTATTATTTCCTCTCGTAAAGAGCAGGCACTATTTTTCATCGTGGATTCGGAGAGCGCAAACAAGAGCTGTAGCCTTGGCAGTGTTTCACTTGGTGTATGAAACGGAGTATAGAATCTCTCAAGTGTGTATATATGTAGTACCTGCTTTGTGTGTGTGCGCGTGCGTGCGTGCGTGTATCCTTGTAGGTGTTTACTGTGAGAAATACATATAACGAGAACATGAAAACTAAAGTTCCTGCGCATAAAAGCAAATAACGCAAATATATCAGCTTCTGAATGGATGTAAACATTCCTTCGCAGGTACTTGTGATATATATATATATATATATATATATATATATATATATATACATTATGATTTCAGAAGCAACTTTTGCAATGAAACTTAACGAAGCTTACAATGTTAAGAAGTGTGTTAAAGTTCGTTTTATTTGGCTGTAGTGCATTATATTTGAGAACTATCTGTTGTAAAAGAAGCTCAGCTATCAACACCCTGCAAAGTACAGCCATTTTACATATAGTTATAACTGTATTTAGAAATTTCTACATACAGTGAGTATTAGTACTGAAGTTACAAATATTTGCTCGGCGAAACTTTGAAAACAGCAAAAAAAGGAGCAACTTTGATTCAAATAAGAAAACAATCACCCTTGAATATTATTGAAATCTCCCTCTAGAACCCTCAGTACCTCAGAATTATTAGGGACTGAAAAGGCGTTGCAGTTTATTGTTTAAAATTGTAAAGATTATTATAAAACTGAAAGCGTGTACTGAAGACTGCTAATATTTAGCCCTATATTCTGGCACAATCAAATAAGTTGTTGCCAAATATTTGACGCGCAGAGTAAAGCAAAGGTATCACTCACCGTGCGCATTTCGCAACTTAGTTCGGCCGACGTGTTTTTCATCATATGTGCGTGTGCGAGGGTGTGCAAGCCTGCGCATGACATAGCCGGGGAACTAAAGATCACTACGCTCTTTTTTTTTTCCAGTTGGCCGTCGCAGAACGAGCTGCGGGATGTACAAGATTTCTACGCGGTCGCCAGTTTTCCGCGCGTCGTGGGTGCGATCGACAGCACTCATGTGCGGATACAGGCACCAGTAGAACATGAGGAGGCCTATGTCAACCGACACTTTTACCACTCTATAAACGTGCAGCTGGTGGTTGACAGCCACTGCCGCATCATGGACGTCATCTCGCGGTGGCCGGGTGGCACTCACGACGATGCTGGTGAACAGCAGTATCACCGAATGCTTCGAAAGCGGTGTTGACACCGGAGTGCTGCTTGGAGACAGCGGGTACCCGTGCAGGCCCTGGCTAATGACGCCGTTCCGGACAGCGGACACGCCAGGGAAACGGCGCTACAACGCAGTACATGGCACTACAAGGTCGATTGTGGACAGGTAAGTTTAGCGCTTTTGTAAAAGTAAACACCGCTGTCAATGTTTTCGCACTATTGCGTATACGCAGTCTGAGGCCGTAATGAACGCACAAGATGATCTTCGAAATAACAAGCACGTCTACCGTTATGTACGCGATCGACATCTCATGTAGTCGGTCATACTGCCATGGAAAAAAACAATGACATTAGGGGAGAATTATTGGCTAGCTTTTTTGTTTTATTCTGATTTGCTTTTCATTCACTGAGACATTAGAACAGACTCGGTGAAATGCTCTCTTAGCCTGCAGACTATATGTAGGTCCACCATATTTTGTACATGTTACTAGATTTCATTTCATTCAATTAGCAATCATTTTATCTGGAAGTGTGCTCATCTGTCATTAACCTTGAGTGCACTGTGCTCTTTGTGTTTTGATGGTATATTTTTCCAAGCGAAAATGCATTATTGAGTGGAAAACACAACTTTCTAAATGTTACTGCAAAATGTACAGTTTACATTTAACAGCTGACAATGCACATATCCTGAGGCAGATGCATGCATCAGTGTTTGAACTGTATTATTGTTTCAGCATGTCTGTGGCAGTTCAGGGCAGCATTTTGCTTGTGCAGGACAATTGGGCAGCTGAAGCGGCGCTTCCATTGCCTGCATGGGGAGCTCCGAATGGCACCTCATCGGTGTTCTCCAGTCATTGTCGCCTGCTGTGTGCTGCACATTGGCAACGAATACGCATGCAGTAGCGATGAAGAATGCCTTCTACCACCAGAAGTGCCAGTTCGCCCCAGTGGCATGACCGATGATGGCAACACGGTTCGGAATGTACTGGTGCAGCAACACTTTTCTCCCTGTATCAAATTATTTTGTAATTTCTAAAGTAAATATTTTTATCCCCTGTATTATAAGTCACATCTTGCCCTGGAGTGTACAAATGCTTCTGCGTACTGAGCAATTATTTTGACATAACTGTAAGCAAACAATTACAGTGCACAGCAAGACAATTTATTTCAGTTGTGTACAGAGACATTACTAAAGTTCAAAAGTTAACACCAGCAAAAAGAAAACAATGTTCACAAAAATACATCAATACGCTTACTACTTGCTAGCTTTTTCTATAAGCATATTAACATTTCGCCCAAAAGTTGACTGAGTATTCAAACCTTACTCTGTACACTTTGAGTAGTGTGTGTTGCCATGACAGCACAAGTTGGTGATGAATTTTGGGACATGGAAGCACATCATGCATGCAGGGTAAACCCGTATAGTTGATCACTGCATGTTGGTCCAAAAAGTGGTTGCAACAAGGAAACACCGCTTACAGTTATGTTACTGAATTAATATGAGACCTATGCATCCATATCACTGTCTTTAAAATCTATGATGACATTTCTCAGCTAAATGCGAGAGACAAGATGTTACCGGCAATGTGAATGCGCCGACATGCATGTTTCTTGCCCCAGACTACACTGATTTCCAGTCTATTATCCCGCATTTATTCATTATAATCAATGATAATCTAGCAGGAGGTGGACAGAAACATGTTTTCTAATTGTGTACAGAGGAAAAACTTAACATGCTAGGGCCAAAAGAAGAGAAAGTAGTGCATAAGCTGGACTGCATAATGTCGAAATTCTTCTGCTTCTTAGCACTTCACTTTGGTACAGTATTCTGAACTTCAGTAGGAAAGATGATTGTGCGTTAAGACTTTGTTGTTAAAGGAGTGTAGACTTCTATATTGGTTGTTTTATTATTTGCAGCAGCATGAAATACATTCCTATACACAGATCAGCACATGGTATTTGCTATGACTGCCAATATTTTTTATCCAATTTCTTCTCTTACAGTTCCTGTCTCTGTTTCAGCAGTACAGTGACAGCAGTGATTTCATTCCACCACATAAGTCACATGAGGTATGGACAACTATGATGCAATTGCTGTTTCTTCACTCGTCTCGATTTTAGCTTTTGAGGCATGCTGGCTTTTTTTAATGTTCTGGCTAATCAAGACGATGAGGAAGCAATTATTTATATTTTTTCACGACTCATGAGACCTATACAGAATTTTGTCATCACAGTCATCACTTGTTTATGTGCGGAATTATGATACACAGAAACACCCCATGAACCAAGGCTGAAAGTGCACACTTGAGCAGCATAAAACAAAAAAAAAAAAGACGGTTGCATCAGGACTGGGCACATATCTGTAGAGGTTTTTTTTTACAGCAGTGTGAAAACTACACATATCACAGTCTAGAAATAGGAAAGGCACGAAATATAATGCCGCTGTGCATTGCTTTTACATGTTGAACACAATATATTGTAATGACATTTTTAAAAATCTTCACATATAAACCTTGCAGATTCCTATGCTTATAAGTTATGCTGACTGAATATATATATATATATATATATATATATATATATATATGTAGGTTGTGTAACATAAAATGTAGGGTAACTATAAGTGCCAATAGGGCTTAAATGTAAGGAGAATGTGAGGATCCATTGCGTTAAACCAATGGAAATACAGCGCTAAGTTTTAGACGAACCACACAAAAAGACGGACGGGACAGGCGCTAACTCCAACTAAGTTTATTGAAAGATTCATGTGCACATATATGACCCGAAGACAGTGAACGCTTGCGCATGTCCCTAAAGTAAGAAGGAAAAAAACCATTCAGAACAAACACCCTAAGGTAAAAACCTTCTCATAGTCTCGTATTTTTTAACAATCTGTGTTCACTTTCGCGTAAAGATAAAGAAGTCGTGCTGACACACTTACCCCCCCTCTCTTTGATAAAAAAGGCTTCTGCGAGCTCCCGAGCTAATCTGTTTTTACTCCTGGTTAGAATTTTAATCTCTCCAAATCGTGGTTAACAGATTTTTTTATTTTCATCAAGAGCGGCAATGGGCGGGTAGGTTTTTATTTCCTTTGGTTTAACGCAATGTCACACCAACTAGCCCAGCAAGAGATACTGATGTGAGGATCCAGGTAGAACGAGAGGAAGAAAGTTTACATGGTATGAAGGAGCACTGACCCTTGTTCAGTGCTTCTTCGTAAGGAGAATGTGAGGCCACTCAGTTGCTTTCCTCATCTTCAGGAATTGTGCTTTTCCTTTCTTTGAGCTCCAGCTTAGGTTTTTTCAGCTAAAGCTTGCGAAGCTTCTTCTCGAGCTCCAGCAGCTCCACTTCAAGTTGTCTCTTGCGTTGCTGCGTTCTCATTTGAGCTTGTGTTGCTGCTAATACTGCATCCGCAACAGCCCCATATTTAATAACAACAGACAGAGCAGCATTGCACAGTGTCTTCAATCCTTCAGCTGCACTTGACACTTGTGCAGCTGCTTCTGCGGCAGCTCGTGCTGCGCTCTCTTCCATACTTGTCACCGTCCTTCTGGCCTGCAGGACTGCCAGTTCCAACTCTGCGTTCCTGCTGTTCAGCTCTATAGCATTTTCAAGGTGTTGCGCTTGCTTGGCTGTCCTTGAGAGGCGTGGAGCAGGTAGTCTCCCTCCTGTTGTTGTTGCTGCTGGTGCTACTGCTGCTTGTGGTGGTGCTGCTGATGGCTGCGCTGTGGTGGCAACCATTGCTGGTCGCACCACTGTTGTTCTTTCCATGGCACTCTCATCATTCGAATTGTGCAAATCCACTTCATTTATATCTACAGAACTTGTAGGGCTT
Organism: Amblyomma maculatum; assembly: GCF_055883805.1. Classification (NCBI taxonomy): domain Eukaryota; kingdom Metazoa; phylum Arthropoda; class Arachnida; order Ixodida; family Ixodidae; genus Amblyomma; species Amblyomma maculatum. Next base: position 196,420,103 of record NC_139345.1, read on the forward strand.
CTTTGTCCATTTAGTGAACCGCATGAAAAAAAACTTTCTTCAATGGCACCTGCTGGTGGCTGGAAGTCAGCATATAACTCTGTTGCACTGCTGTCATGCTGCCCATCTTCTTCTGGCTCATCAGCAGTGCCTGGCAAAGGTTCATTTCAGCCATCTTCAACGAGCCTGTATTAATGATTTGACCATAAGTAATCCTGTAGAATTAGTCAACACTCGCGAGAATGCATTTCTGCTTGTGAACAATTCTGCTCAATGCGCTCTGATTTGAGGTTGGCTTACTTGTACGAAAAGTGACACATAGTGGGCTTACAATTTCATCACTTCTTTTTTAAGGAACTGGACATTATGGTAGAAGTGTGAAAGTTTTATTTGAGACTTTCTTAAAAGCAATAAAGAACCATTATGTGAGACAGCTGCTTCACTAAGAATAAAGCTTCATAGTGATGAATAGCGGAAACTGATGTGACCTGTTCTTGTCAGATGTGTACACATGCATTCTTGCTTTATATAATTATTTTGAGTCATTTTAGTGTGTCTTTACCAAACATCAACTTCAAAATTCATATGCCACGCGATTTCCACACCACAGCTCTTTGTTCTAATAGCAAACGTGAGGCCAGAATGACTGCAGTGCACTGCACTCGAAGAATCGTCATACTTACTCGTCTAGATTCACCGCATCAGGTATGCCCTCTAAGATTATAGGCGCCAACGACATAGTTAACAGCCGCCAGCAGGGCAGGAAGCTCATGGTCATTGCGTCCAACACCTGCACAGATTAAAAAAATAACATTAGAATTCATCTAGCATTGCTTTAGAATCCTTAACACTACAATATATACATCACAATGAAATACCACGCTCAGCTGTAATTGCCAGCAACAAAAGTTCTGTACTGAACACTCCTGTGCAGCACATGCCATCTTGTGGATTGAATGATTTTTTTTTTAGCCCTACAATTTGTTATTCTCCTGTCCGTCCACAGAATCTTGTTCCTTCCCTACACTCTTCAGCCGCGTGTTGTGCATGCCACTTTCCTATTTCACTTTTTCATTTGTATGTGTATATATATATATATATATATATATATATATATATATATATATATATATATATATATATATATATATATATATAATGTACCGAAGACAAAAAATAGACAACGCTGCGGCATCGCCATCGCTTGTCTCCGGCGCCCATCTCTCGCGCTCAAGCTGTGCCCTGCGGCTGGCAATTCGATCCTGCTGTGCTCGAGCTACTGGCAGCGCAAGCCGTTCGACCAAACTATTAAATCCACATTTCACTTGGTGGAGGTCAATCTGCAGATAATGTGGATTTAATGGTTCCCTGAGGTTCATGAGGTTCCCTGTACACATCTCGCCCTGTAACTTCGAGGCAGAACGCTGACTACCCCGATGACGGAGCCGACTTCATTGCACCTACCTCCGCCCGTCACCTGCACAGGTGCAATTCGTCAACGGGATCCCGCTACCTTCAGTGGAAGCAGCGATGACGACGTCGACTACATATATATATATATATATATATATATATATATATATATATATATATATATATATATATATAGAAGAGCACCGGACGCGATCTTCGGAGGTCGTGGGTTCGGTTCCCACCATTGGCACGTTGTTTTTTCTTCTACTTTGTGTTTAATTATATTTCCCCTAAACAGATTACATTACTAATTTCTGTTATTATCCAAGTAAACAATAAAAAAAAAGAACAAATTATCATCCCCAACGCTCTCCTTGTTCTCGCCGACTGTTAGCTTTTTTCCTTCATATATATATATATATATATATATATATATATATACCCACCATCGGCGCGTTGTTTTTCCTTCAGCTTTGCATTTCATATTCTTTATCCTGATAATCACCGTACGACTAATTCTTGCTAATACCAAAAAAAAATCCCCAACGTTTGCCTTGGACCCGTGACTGTTGGCTCCTTTAAAATGTGTTCCGACTATTGCTGCTGGCTTGTGCTTTCTTATGCGTCTTCTGTAGATATTTTTAGAGCGTGTGCATTAGCAGTAACTAATTACGAACTTCAGTGGTGACACAAATAGAACAAATACTAAATCGTCAAGATTCATGTTCATTGAGTAGTGCGGGAAAATGCCTTTGTTACACTGGGAACACAGTAGTCCTTTTTTGTAAAAAAAGAAAAGTAAATATAATTGGTGTAGTAGCATAAACCAGTTTTTCTTCTTTCTAATTTTGTAATGTTTGTGTATGCTATGAAGTGCTATCTATTGTGCAACTTCATATTTTTTTTTGCAATTCTAGCGAGAATTGCAGCACTTGGATTATTCTTGATGTTGTTTGTTGTGTTGCAGGAATGACGTTTTTCTTATTTTGAGTAAGTTCAATAAATGGCAGGTTTTGAAAAACATCAAATGGCCAAATTTCAGTTTTCTCTTCTTATTGTGTTGAAAACATGAACAAGAAAAATGCACAGGACGCAAATATTTTGCAGCTGCCGAAATACACGCAACAAAATGGAACCGGATGGATGTGGATTTTCCTTTCATCGTCGCGCTGTCGTCCATCATCGTATAGTCTGCGTCACTCTTGTGTACAGCGCTCGATCGGCGCACTTCCCTGCATAAATTTCGACCCATCATCGCAGTTCCCATTTTTTAGAGGCAACGCTTGTGAATTAGGTCCACACAGACCTGCGAAGAATGTGAGCGCAAGCACTTTGCGTGGAAAACATGCGCTGCTTTCTAATTTTAGTCTTTATTGCGGGATGAACACTGCCAGAACGCTCTACACAAGGGTGACACAGACTGTACGAGCAGCACTTTCACGCTCGGAGTAGATAAATGGTTCACATGCAATGCACTCGACAGAATCAAGGAGGCCACATTTCAGCAGGCTGCAGTCGCGTTGTGCAAAACGGCTCAAACTAGATCCGCGAGTCAGTTCCAAACAGCATGACCGTTACGGCATCGATCGAAATAAAACTATTTAACAGTACGTATTTAGAACCACATACCCTAGCGCTAGCCTTGTTCTGAATGCAGTGCAAATGCGTTTTTTTTTATATATAAAACGCAAGTGTTGCCTGAGAGCATAAACAATTTGAGTTGTACAAAAAGGGCCGCTGGGATGTATAACGCAGCGGAACATTTACCGCAAGGAGAAGTGGTAAACTCACTTACCGGTTTGTCGCTAGTGCTGGCGTACACGCTGAATGGCCACCTTCAGCTGCTGTTTCAGGTTCTGCCACTGTTGTTTTTTCAGCTCCTTTGTGTCCCTCTTCGTGGTGTGGTGCGAATTGAATTTTCGAGTAATCTCTGCCCAAGCTTCTTTTCGTTTTTTCCTCGCAATGGCCGAATTAAATTTAGAGAATAAAACAATCAATTTTTCACTGATAAGCTGCACAAAGTCAAACTTCTCATCCTCACTTCAGTGCTGGCTCTTAAGTCGCTTCGCCGGCGGTTGAGAGGTCATATTCACTTGTGCTGCTGTAGCGACAAGCAGTGACGTCGCGAGGGGGGTGCGGGGGGTGCGGTCAGCACCGGGTCCAGCGCTCAGAGGGGTGCAGCTTGGCAGTGAGAGGGAGGAAGAGGCGGGGGCGAAATGAATTATTGTGGAAAGACGCGAAAAGGCGTTCATCGGTGCCACTGACTGGTAAGTGTGATCTCGTAGAACGAATTATTCTGTTGTGAGTGGTTGGAAACGCAAGCCTTAATTTAAGCCAGAGACTCCACACAATTTTGAGGTTGGACCGGGCCTGTTTACGTGCGTGTACCCAGCATTAACCCGATACCCATCGCAAACACCTGCGCGGGAGCGTGTCAGACGACACCCATCAGCGGCCGCACCACCGCATCGCCTCTGTGCATATGCAGTTCACTCTCCCTTCCCAAGCGATGACTCACCGGCAGTCTTTTGTCTTTTTCATTTATCGCCTGTGCCTCTCTCGCTCCTCGGTCCGGTCGCGCATCCCTCGCTCGCCTCTGAAGGGAGCGGACGCACGCTCCGTTGCCTCCCGACTTAGCGCGCTTCCTCTCGCGTCAGTTGCCTTTCAGCTCTCGGTGGGGGCGGGTGTGTGCGGCGCTCGCTCCGGCGAGCTCGTGCGCGCCCGCTCTCACCGAGCGCTCGCTCGCCTTCGCCTCCCTCCGGCGCTGGCTCGCCCTGCTCGCCCCGTCGCAACTTACCTCCTCCGGTGCTCCGGTTGTTACCGGCGCACCTACCTGGTCCTTTGGATCATCCCTGCTGGTGTCTTCCAGTCCTCCAGCCGAAGCGGAGCCCGGACCCGTCTCCCAGCCCAACCCCCGACCCTTGGGCGTGCGAGTGTGTCCCGTGCTGCGGGCGTTGCCAGGTCTCTCCCTGCCAGCACACCCTCCTCCCTTGAGGAGTTATCGGTGCGGGCCCCTTTGACCTTGGTCTTCGCCTGTGGCGCACCGACGTCGCCCTCGCCCGAGGCGAGCCCCAGTGCTGGAACGGACTCGTGGTTCTTCGCCAAGGCTCCCTGCTGCTCCTTCGGGGGCGCAGTCCTGCTGGCCCATGCCAGTTTCCCGCTGACCGCAAGGTTCGCGGGCCTCGACGCATCCAGCGTCACCTGCCGCTTCTGCGGCCCTCCCTGCTGCTTCGGCAGCAATCCCGGGATCTTCCTGCTCTCGGGCCTCGACGCGCCGCCCTTTCCGGCGGTCCTTCCAGCGTCACCTGCCGCGCCTCAGCTTCGGCTGAGGTACCACTGCGGTCCCTACCGCTGCCTCAAGGATTTTCCAAGAAGCAGTGTCCCGTGTGCCTCTCGCACATGGGCCTAGGAGGGCCATCTTCCGAGCTGCCCCCTACCCGCCGCGCCGCTGCCACGGCAGCGGTTTCCCAGCGGTCATCTCAACTGCCACCCGGACTCTCCGACGTGGCAGCGTACTGCAGACCCTCTGCAGTTACCCCGGCGTCCTGATCTGTGACAGGAAAAGGACGCTTGCCGAGCAGCACGCTGCTCGCACCAAAGCCGACCCTGCACTGGAGTGCGACTTGTGATGGCTGTGCTTTTTCTGTGTGCTAACCGTTGGGCGCCCAGGATAGCCCTCTGTGTTCTGCGGACCTCGTCGCAGTGCTGCCGTTCATCGGCCCCCGACTCTGCGGACTTGCTCGCGCGTCCTCCCCCCTCCCCTCCCAACCTTCCCCTACCCCATTCCCCTGGGCACCAAGAGTGCCGCCGCTAGCTCAGGCTGGCATACGTCGTGCCCAGTACCCCATCCCCCATCATCAAGTCACCACCACGTTTAAAACGCCGAAAGGCACGGGATGGATGCCTTTTGCTCAATGCCGACTAGAAAAAAAAAAAAATATATATATATATATATATATATATATATATATATATATATATTAATAATAATTAGACGGACGCCTTTAGCAGGCGCTTTAAAAGGGGAATTGAGAGCGAATGTACCCAAGGGTGCTCACGCGGTGCATTATGCGGTTGTTGCCTTTTTTTTTTTCTCGGCAAAGGCAAAATCATTGTTAAAATTAGAAAAGGTTAAAAATATGATCCTGGAGACGCCCACCGCATTTTTGGAAATATGTGCTTTTGATGTGATGTTTTGCTACCAATCGTTGGGCGCGATCGCTGCGTCATAGTATTAAAAAGAAAAAAAATGCTACTTCATTCGCACTGCGTGGTTGAGTGTAAGAGCGAATTTGACTTCAAAGCAAACCATTAGGACAGAGCAGGCAGAGAGGAAGTTACGATTCAATGCTTAAAAAGCGGGCACGGGAGGGGGGGGGGGTGCCGTGTCGCGCCTCTGCCCCGGGTGCGGGTGACCCTAGCGACGCTACTGTTGAGCAACTGAGCGAAACCTCATAGCCAGTGTCTCGCACTGTTTTATAAATGTTATACACGATCAGACATTCAGCGCTGTCTAAATGTTCAGTTTTCAACTCTCGAAAAGCGCGCGCAAGCAAAAGGAGCCGGATGTTTACATGGAACTGTGATCAGCTATTGGTCGGCGCGAACGCCGGCCGCGTTCGCGGCCGACTTCCGCCAGCTCCCCGTCTCATTCCCTGCCGGTGGCTAAAATCCTCGCCTAGGAACGAAAAGTACCTACAGTCCTCAATAAGTCTGAACTGTAGTTCAGTCTTATCGGTTCGTGCAAGCGCCCGGCGGCCGCCGGGAAGCCAAGTCTTATTTTAGATTCGGATAAGACTAGACTCGGTCTTAAAACTGGAATTATACCCTCACGTTCGCGCATGCGGGCCCTGGTCTTCTCTGGGAACGGCTGGAAACAGTGATCGATCTAGCGGTACTATAACTTCATATTCAACATTCGTCACCAGTATTATCGCCCAGGCTTATTATCGTCCAATATTATCGTCCAGGTGAATGTGATAGAAGTTGTGACTCTTTACTAATTCTTATATCTTGGATTCTCGTAGTGCCTGCTTCTAGCATGTAGTACTGTAACTGCGTGCCTCGATTTGCGCTGTTCGTAAGGTTACTTGGACGCACCTGTGTTATGTCGTAAACTTTGTCACAAGGAGCACAGTGCTAAAGGAGGCCCTTCCCAAGTGCTGTGGACAGCCCATAAGCTAAGCTTAAAAAAAAGCTTGCAGTCGGGAAATATGGTGCAGGTTTCATTATTTGTGGAGGTTCATTGTCACTCAACTACGTTGACTAGGGGATTGAAATGCCAATTTTTAGGAAATATGGAATTGTCTGATAGTACTAATTGCAGTAGCCAAGTTTGCTCACGTACGTGGTAAATGATTATATGTGTGACTAGTAAATGTGTTCTAGAACCTCGACTTTAATGCACAGGCGAGACGTCAACTTCTCCAAGCAAGTGAAGGCTAAAACAAGGCATCTCCAAGGCAACGCCACCTCTACCAAGCACCACAATCAAGGTCGGCAGTTTTTCTTTCTTTGGGGAGTGATGTTTAAGTTTTTGTGCTTCTTTTGCTTGTCTTCCTGCGCAAAAAATGGCAGTAGACTAGATGCTTTTTTTTCAAGCTGTATTCCATTTCTTTTCAAAGATCAAAACATTTGCTTTTTTTTGTTTATACGGAGAGCTTAACGCGTAACCACAATATAATGCGGACCTGCGTATAATACGAGGTGTAATTTCAGGGTTACAAGAACGGAAAAACGTTTTCATCCGCTTGTAAAAGTGAGGAAAGCTCAAGACAATAATTAGCGTTGCATTCGCGGTCACTCCCCAGGTAACGCAAAACATTGCCTAAACGTTGCCTGTATGTATGAACTTCCACACAACGTTATGCGACAAAATATCACATTGCTACGATGTTGCCTGACAGAGGTCGCCATGACGTTAGTGATTACGTCACCATAACATTAATAGGCAAACACAGCACTGTCGTTGGGTATGCACATCTCACTAACGTTTCGGTAACATTAATACCGCAACATTAACTAGACGCTCGAATTAAATATTACTAAGCTAATTAAGCTCTAACAGTGAAATGCAAACCTCTTGGTGGGACAAAAACATGCTCAGTGATAAATGGTAGATTTACGATGTGGGGACCATTTTAGATTGTAATTATTTTTGAAGAAATCAGGTTCATATCACCAAGGTAAAAAATATGACCTAGAAAATTTTTATTCATATGCAATACTGCTGCTCCTACACCAAGAGCCTAGCATATAGTCAAAGCGTTATCATGCACACGAGTGAAAACAAACACTGTTGTGGGAGAGTTGCTTTGCCATTGTCAGTTTACTTAGCAAAAGTATCATTTTCACAATGGGAGCACAGGAAAAAGAACATCTGAATTTTTCTTGAATGGTAAGCACACACATTTTGTACAGATTTCACTGATGCATACATACTCAGAGACTGTGAGAGCCCTCGGGCTCTGTAAACACCTGTATCAACAGGGCAGAGTGTTGCATCATAAAAGTTGCTAATATCGGCATAGTGCTGTCCACAAATAACGATCTCACCTTCAGCAGTTAGAAAATGTCTAATTGAGACAAAATTGCCATCTTTTATTCTCGAAGCCTTTTGGCTTTGTAAAAAGCACTTTTTTGCCGATCATAGCCTTGCTGAACTACTGCCCGATAAAGTTTTCAGGTACTGATCCACTTGTGTGCATGCTAAACAGCTTGATGCCACCCCTTCTAGGATTCACTGGTTGTTTGTACTGCTGCTTTAGTTCAGCTACTCTCATAAAAATTTGTTCTGTTGGAAGGGCGTGGCCTCTGACTAGTCTCTTCAGCTTTCCTGAAAAAGCCTCAAAAGGAAAGGCTGAAAATAGGGCAAGGTGGCCAAACTGTCGTACACTATCTGTCAGATGTGAGAGGCTGTTTATGCTGACAGTGTAGATACCACTGCCATACAGCTTACCTGCCTCTGCCACAAAGCTAAGCAGCAGCTGCTCAGCATAGTCGCACGAAGTCGTGCAAAGATCAGCAGAGGCCAGTAGTGTGATGGCGCAACTTAGTTTCAACAAGTGCATGTAAAACGGACGAGCAAGATGTTGTTTCAGGACAACGGGGCCAAAATAAACAAGGAAGTTCCTGTACTCGGATACCTTCCAAAATTCCAGAACACGCAGTGTCCTCGGAGTGCGCTGAAGCTCATGTGGCATGTTAACAGCCAGACTCACCAGGTGTTCAGAAATTGCCCTACGCGCACTCAAAGGTAGCTTTGACACTGATGGGACAGTTGATGTGCAACATTGCACCAGAAGCCTCTTCATAACTTCTAAGCAAACCAAATGCATGTAGTGAAGTGGGAACCTACTAACCAGTCCAATTCCCAGATAGAGCAACGGTGATTTGCAGTTATGATGCTCAGGCTGTGACATGTTGGCGAAGTGTTCGTCTGTGCGCAGCGGGGCCAATACATCGGGATATATGACTTTTCTGTGTTGTGCAGAGTACAAGCCCTTGTGCATGCACTTTTCACATGCAAAATACGCTGCATGTCCCTTTGTACATTTAAGGAATGCACGCGCAGGCATGTCACAAACAAATGCGCGGACAATGACTGGGAACACAGGTTCACCATAGTGCAATCCGAGCTCTAGAAGTGAAGTGAGCTCTCTCAACACATCTTGCATAAAATTCGCAACACTCTCAGGTTTGGAGTCCCCCATGTAGAGAGCTGCAAGAAAAGGTTGATCTCGTAATCCTTCTTCGGCCCGCACAATCACGGGCAAAAACTGTTTTGTCGAACTCCTAAATATGGGCACGCCATCGACGTTTATCGTCAGAAAAATCACTGAAGTGCTCATTGCTATGGCGCCACTTTCTAGTCGTTGAATGAGGTATTCAGTGACGCCTAAAAAGCAGTAAGCGCCACTTCCCATGCTGTTGACTTTGCTGGCATGAGGCGTCCGCAGCAGTGCTTTGGCATCTGAAGGGAGCTCTGGATGGTGCGGCTGCAGAATGTTCAGAAGCTTTGTGACGTGGGCGGCACAAATGTTGTTGTCCACAGCCCATGAACGAAATGGATCGTGCAAAGCCGGCGTAAGTTCACCTCACTCTTGCTTGACGAACTATCATAAACCTCACCGCTGCATGAGTTGCTGTAGCATTTGTCATGGAGGCTCGGCAACTTCGCCAGTTAGCGGCGGACCAGCGATGCACAATGGAGAAACAAATTCTCCATCGTCATTGCTCTGATAACTATCACTGGACTCACTACTGTGATGCACAACCACACTCACAAAATGTTCGTCTGCAGTAGGTAAGTAGCGGCTTGTCTGCGAGTGCTGCACCGTAGAGCCATCAGGTTGGGAACTGTCACTGGACTCACTGCCGTGAAACTGTTCATCGGTAGTAGGTAAGTCGCGGCTTGTCTGCAGCTGTGGCTGCTGCACCTTATAACCATCAGATTGGTAGAGCGCTGCTATTTTGGTTGCTCTGCGCCTGAATTTCTGTCGTCTTCCAACATCAGTAATACGTCGCTTTGTCCTCTCCATCGGTAGTAGACACAGTCCTACTTGGAAACACTAGCAGTACGCATAATGGTGCACTGAAGGTCATCCACATACATGCAGCACGAGTAATTGCTTCAGCTACGCAGAAGAGTCTTGATATTTGAAGCGCAAAGCTAACTTATAGGGGAAAAAAGCCGCGCTTCCGCATTCACCACACCAAACCAAACTATCTTGCGCACGAACATGCTGGCTAGGCTTGGCTCGAGTGCATCTCTCCCCAGCCCTCGGCTTGCCATGTTTCGCTTGGCTTGGAAGCGCTTAGTAAAAGCTTCAATACAATACATAACCCTCAATAAACAATTTATTGGTAAATAGAAGAACTGTCGCGCAGTATCTTACCTCAGTTCAAAAGTTCAAATTTAAAAATATTTATTTCTATTTTGTTGCGCTCAGGTGGCGCCCCAAACGTCCAAAATGAGCGCGCGCATCGAGGCGAGCTACAAAACTTTTGTCAGGGCGCGGGACAAAGAAACCGTGCCCATTATATTGAGACTCTTGAGCCTTGTTAGGCACCTTGCCATGTGCTCGCGCCATGAGTGCTTTGATGCAGACTTTGGAGCCTCGTTTTGAAAACGTGTGAACTCGATCGCCCGATTTCTTGCACTTTTCAGCGCTGACAGGCGAGTTGGTACTGATTTGGTGACCTCTCTTTTAGCTTTTAGACTTGACTGCCGCATCTGGAATGTGCCACATTAGGTGCGTTACTATTTTTCTGTGTATTTCTTGCTGCTTTGTTAATCTTGCATTTTCTGGTTAACAATTGGCCGTGTATATTCGCAGCATAACGGTGCTGCGCTGCCTCCGCTGTAAAAACGTGGAGATGGGTCGTAACGTTAAGCAGAGCTGCTTGTGTGCAGGTCTGATCAGGAGACAAATGCTCAAATTATTTTCACTCATTGACGGCGTAGCGACCGCGGAATGCCACGATAAAGCATCTTGTCACACACGTGGCGTGAGCCACATCGTTAGGTCTGTGCAATTCATTAGTGCGAGTTAATGGTTATTTGCTCCTAGTGCGAATGAAACTTCGTCTAACGTACTTTGATGGCCCATAGGCCGTTGGTTGGAGCCACCATGCAGCCAGCCAAGCATGCTAATAGAACATGCAATGCTCAGTGTGTCTGTACGTCTTTTACCGTCTTTGTTTTGCTTTTTGGCGCTTTTTTTCTCCTGTGTACCATCTGCGTGGACTGCATTCTATGACGAACATGCTGAAATTCCACGCCACGACTGTGCTGCGCAATTTTTACATTGGAAAGCGGCAGTAAACTTTTTGTTGAGGATTTCTATCACATGTCAAGTAGGAGTGCTCAGAGCGATTTCTTTTCCTGAAGAAAAAAAAGAAGAGATAGCAAAGAAAATAACTAGTTCTCCAGGCATGCAAGCAACATGGTTTCCTGCCACTCAGCTGCGGGCAGTATAGACGCTGCATGTGAATTGGTCTCATAGAGTGGAAACTTCAAATCAGTTGTGTCTCATCAAAAAGGCCCTTAGAAAATGATGCTTTTCTCTTGGCAGCAGTGTGTCGGTGTGCTAACTGTGCTATGTTCTTGCAGGATGTTCTGTATTGTTGCATTTAGCAGTGGGGATGCAGTCGCTGCTGTTCCCAAACACTGGGTGCAGATTGGCGAAACCTTTTGGCCACCATACAGAAATCCATCTCGTTGCCGGAATGCAATAAAAAACTCCGAGGAGCGTGGGAACGAATGGACGACACATAAATGCCGAATCTTGGGCGAGGCCAGTACTTTTTTTTTTAATTTTTGCGTCACACGAGAGTGTTGTGATTATGTCACACTGTTGGAGGTTTGGGTTTGGGTTGTGACCAGAGTGGAAAACCTTTGACTGAAAATGGCAAAATATTCAGATACCTCCTTGATACATTGACTCCCATCAGTAATCATATGTTGGCTATTGTCTGGCTCGAGATTCATGTTATGGTGATACTATTGTTATGATCTTATTTCAAATTATTACTGTTTCTAGGTGGTTGTAAACATTGGTTTCAAAAGTCTGCTTGCTCTTTTCATACAGTTCTGCTTTGGCTGTGTGATTAAATCTTTCTGTATTGAATTCTTTGCTTGCAGCAATATATGCTGAAGCAAAACGAAGGGGAAAAAAAGCAGAAGAGGTCTCAGATTTGACCACCGATGAAGAGCGAAGAATGAAGAGGCCGAGAAAGCCTACAAAGAAGGCACTTTATGGAAGTACGATTCCAGTTTCTCTGTTGAAATGTTCACATATTTTGTAATAATTATGCATACTTAGCTGCCAATTTTTAAATATTTCTTTACCAAGCAACTTTCATGCCGAAATCATTGCATTGAAACAATTTTTAACTATGCAGTGTCGGATGAAGACAGCTTTGAAGCACCAAAGAAAAAAAAAAAAAAGAAAGGGCTGTTTCTGGGGGAAGTGAGGACAGCGAGGAAAGCTGCGATGATTGTCGCCTACCATCTGCAGTCCCTGCAAAGCCACTCCAGCAACTACCATTCGTTGGCCGTCCTGCGCCGAAGCCAGCGCAAGTACGTGCGAGCCCACTGGTACAATCAGAAAGCGGAATCTAAGGTAAAAACTTCGTGCCTCTACCGAGCTAATTAATTGTAAGCAGCATTTTATTGTGCTGTGTACATTTAGCTCTATATAGATGTGCTCATTTTGGCACAAATAAACAGTTTGGCTAGTTTTAAAATTCTAGCCAGCAGTCCATTTGTGCTGTGGTATGTTTCTTATCTTTTTTTCAATTCCTTGCTTTTGCTCATTCTAGGGCTTCTAAAGAACCTTGCACAAATGGTGGCGAAAGTAGAGGAAAAAATTGATGCTCTAACAGAAAAGGTCAACAGAATAGCACATGCTCGGGAAAGCGCTGTGGATCCTTCAGCAAGAGTAGAGGTATTGCAGTATTTGCCTCTTAAAAATGCAGAAGGAGTGGCCAGTATGGAACACACACTGGGTGATGAAGAAAACAAAAGAACCTTGCCAAGTGCATTTTTATCTCATGCCAGTTATGCTAGTTGGCTTTTTTTACATTGCAGAGCTATACTATTATTTTCAATTGCTGTCACTTGTGAGAGAAGGCAGTTTACTCACTGTGTTGCAGGGCTTAGCTGTAAAGTCAAAACGCAGAATCAAATTCTAGCTGCCATAGCCCCATTCGGAGGAGCAAAAAAATGCCGTGCAATGTTAGCGCGCAAGGGAAGTATCCAAGATCTTTTAAATAATCAAGATCTCTACTACGGTTCTCAACCTGTGCTCTGCTTTGGGCCATTAAAACAGCTCATAAAAATGCATAATGCTAGCCTTTTTGGGGTATATACTTGTGAGTCAAGGACTTATTAGGTATTGATGCATTATTCACAAGGGACCCAATTTTAGTTGGTTTAGCTCACCATCTAAAAGTTGCTTGCATTTTTTTCTGTTCAGATTTCGCACCTTGCATTAATTGGAGGGTCGTGTAAAAAAGGATATAGTGCGCCAAATGATGAAGCGCTTCATCACAGACGAGTTGGCAGAGGAATGTTGCCTGACTGATCGAAAGGGCAAGGAGCTATTTTCGAACCTGAATATCATGAGCGTATTCATGGGTACACGGGTACCAATTTTATTTTTTTTCACTGCAGAAGAAATTCATTTTTGCAGGAACCTTTATTTGTCATTTTAATTCATCACGGAAAAAAAACTCAGTTTGCATGTCACAATATCGATCAAGTCAAGGGCAAGCTGCCTTGTATATATTATTGTAGAGTGAAGAATTCATACTCAAGTAGGTTACTTTAGATACCAATTCGAAAGTGGATTTTCTGAGTAATGTAATAGAATGAGGTGCACAGTTCAACACGTGCATGTTCACAGTTCATAAAAGATGTAAGGGGGGGGGGGTAATATATTTGTAGCAAATATCAGATTCTAGGTTTACTGCTGTAAGTCGCTGATATTGGTTTGTTCTTGCAGTGGCCCTGCGGCAGTCTTGCCCCTTGGGAAAAGAAGAGGATTTAAGACGTGATATTGGGGACCATTGTCGTCATGCGCCGGCACGCTGCAAAAAAAACGGCAGGTCTGTTACACTTGTGTAGGGAAGCTGGACTACCGTTTAGTAAGCTCGTGCGTCGAGCTGTGCAAAAACTGTTCACTTGTCACAGCCACTTAGCTTTCCAGCGTGAAGCACGTCATATGGGACAGAAGAGGCAAAACCTATGGGAAATGCAAGTAAAAATTAAGGTTACAATATAAATAATGGCTGCGTTCGGGCGAGTTGGTTAGACATGTTAAACCTGGAAAGCCCGTCAGTGTTGAATGTAAAGCCGTCAGTGCTACGGCAATTTTGATGGTTTTAAAAGCAGAAACTCAGAAGGGGTTAGTCTTCTTGGTTTCCGCATTATCTCTAATAAATATTGGCACATTTCATACACAACTCTCACCATATGAATTATTTAGATATCTGATTACTTTGTAAGTGCTGTCTTGAACTTTGGCTGAATAAAGGTAATTTTTGAGTTTTTGTTCTTTTAATCCAGTGACTCCAGTGAAGGGGATGACCCAGCGATGTGCAGTCTCATTCATGGAATGGATGACCCAAATGATGTGTAATGCAAAATAAATGATGTGAAGGGCTCGCACATGAGCACTTGGTGTAATTTTTGCACTGTAGTGGTGTAATTTTTGCACTGTAGTGCCTGTCATTCACTGTGACAGATGAGCAGTACTGGAGTAATTCTATTGTAGACCACAATTACTGTGTAACCACCTTTTTGGTGTGTGCCTCGTCTACGTATAAGCGCATATACATTAGTGACTTCTGGAAGGCAGCAGGGACATGTACAATTCATCAGCACTGGCCACACCTTTTCTAGTATGAACGGTTGGTGCTGGTTATATAGTTTTTACACATAAGTTCCTCAAGGAGCTAGTGCATGCATTGCATCAAATTACATTCTACTAACGTTCAGGCAATGTAACTTTTAGCATGATTTGTTAGTATAATGTCATAATAACATCACTTCAACGTCCCCTGAATGTAGTATAAACGTTATTCTATGACGTTACCTGGTGATCAAAAATAGTGACATTAGCAACAATCAGGCAACGTTAGTCTCCGACATTTGTGACTATTCAGATAACGTTCAAGCAACATTTTGCGTAACATTTTGCGTTACCGACGGCATCCCGCGCCATGAGCTGAACAGTGCCACGCATTGTCGTGCCGGTGCTGGTTAGCTCCCTGCACGCTTGATCAGAGATTTTCACGCACCGGGAGGAGAAGAGCAGATCAAATTCGGCCCGATAATCGCGAAAGTCACACGGTCCCCTGGTTCGGAAGTGGGACTACAACCGCTGTAGCGGGACGCAGCGCAACAGCCGCCGGCTACCATGCATGCATCGTGCTCGGGCATGTTTGCGTCTAGCACCGTTTGCTCGTAGGTGCGCGGCATGTGCACCAGAAGGTGTTCTCGGTTTCGGGACTTTCGCGATCACTGTCGTACTCTACGTACTGTCTGATAGAGACCCTTATCTTTCCGAATAAACTATTCTTCTGTGCGTCTAAACGTATTCGATATTCCGCATTTCTTGATAGCGCTGCCAACAGGTTCCTTGGGAATGTAAGGTAAAGCATCCGCGATTCTGCATGGCTGCAGAGGTCTTTGCAAAATATCTAGTGCCAAATTCACGGTCCCGACACTGTGCGAGACGCGCTCGAACTGCTGCTGTACGCCTGTTCGTCGCGAAAACCGCGCATGGTCGCGAGGCCAGTGCACGCGGTTGAACCGAAACCATCTAAATAGTAAACCGACGCCACCACTGAATACTGCCTCCTCTCGCTGGAGGCCCGACGTTGATGACGCTTAATGATACCGGAATTGCTAATTTAGGCTGAAATTTCTTCAGATCAGCATTTAACATTAGGCGCAAAACAGAGTTGACAAAATCGGGTAAAACCTTGTATTATATGTTGGCTTGCAGTGTATCGAAGCCTTAGGTCACCAAGCGGAATATACAACGGCAAGAAGTGATTGCACGAAGTAACTGTTTGAGAGCATCAAAATGTTCGAAAAATTGGCAGCAGCAAGAGGTTGAGTACAATTTTGAGTACATCATAAAAATACTTAAGGTTACAATAAGAAGAAAAAAGCAGATTCGGAAAAAATGCGAAGAAAAATTCTGAAGGAACAAAAATCTAACATTCTTTCTTATTGCGAAAGAAGTCATCGGCTCACCACCACAGCAAGAACCTTGTCCGAAATTTCTTTGTGTGCACTTGCTCTAAATTGGGTAGGCTATTTGAGAAAGTCACAAATGTGTGGCTAAGTACGTCGGTAATTTAAGCGCATTCTGGTATAGTTGAACGTTTGCTTCGGTCGATTTGGTCCAAAACCTGTCCAACATAATTCGCCTACGGCGACCGTGATGGTGACCTCCAGAGCCGCCTGGTGGTGGTGGTGAAAACTTTATTTCCGTAAATTTTCCCACCCACCGCCGAAATTTGGCCTCGACTATTTGGGCAAAAATCAGACTATGGCGAACAAGATGGTCACCTCCAAATTTGACCGGGCCCACCCTCAAATTTGGTCCTCTCACCCCAGTAGATTGACCTGAGCCGATTTCGGACCAAAATAAACGGATAACATAATTCGATTTCGGCTAACACGATGGTGACCTCCAAATTTTGGTTTGGGTCACACATAGTTTACCAACCCTCGAAACTTTATTTTGGCCAATTTGCATAAAAAGCGATCAATTCCTAATTGCATTGACCATCCTCGACACATGGTTACCTATCAAGTTGGGCATGACCATTTCTAGAATTTGGCCCAGAAGTTTGACCTTTGCAATTGGTATCCAACCATTATTGACTGTGCCCGACAAGACGGGTACCACCAAATCGGCCATAGCCATTTCCAAAATTTCCCTTACAAAAATGCATGTCAAGTTCCTTTCCAGCTCTTATATGGAGCCTAATGAGTCTAAAGGATCTCCATAAAGACTCGCTGTGTATTGATCCAGCTCATTAAGGAGGCTATTTATTTTTAAATGACCTTGAACTATAAAGTTCACATCTATATGCACCAAAAAGAAATTAAATAGAATTTACTTAATAAGACTTTCTAATGAGTTAGTTGTATAGAACTTGTCTAGTATTTTTCTTTGTAAACTTGCGCTAACCGCAGCCAGCCCAAATTCTATAGAATTTGCTAGGTAAAACTTTTGAATGAGTCAGCTATATTGAACTTGTATTGTGCTTCAACTATATGAACTCGCTCTTTTTCTAGTCAAAACGAAACCTATAGGAAGGTTTCAATAAAACACTTTAAAGACTTTTTTGCATAGAAGCTGTTTTGAGCTTTTATTATATAAACTCGCTCTGTTTATAGTCAATTCAAATTCTATAGCATTAACTTAGGAACTTATTTTGTGCTTGAACTATTTAAGCTCACTGTTTCAGGTCAAAACGAAACCTATAGAAAAGTTTCAATAAAACATTTTAATGAGTTTTTGCATAGAAGCTGTTTCGATCTTTTATTATATAAACTCGCTCTGTTTGTAGTCAATTCAAATTTTATAGCATTGGCTTAGTAATTGAACTTGTTTGGTGCTTTTATTTTACGAACTCGCTCCGTTTAAATCAAAACAAAATCTATAAACACGTTTCAATAAAATTATTTAATGTCTGCTTTGTACAGAACTTGTTTTCAGCTTTCACTATATAAACTCGCTCTATTTCTAGTCAATCCAAATTTTTTAGAATTGGCGCGCTAAAATTTCCTAATGAGTCAAATGTATCGAAAGCGTTTTGTTTTCCTACTACATGGGCTTTCTTTGGTTTAGTAAAAACAGTCTATAGAGCGGTTTCAATAAAATATTTTAAGCAGGTAATTGTATATAAGTTGTTTTGTGCTTCCATTTTATGTGCTCGGTTCGCAGTGAATCCGAATTTTATAAAATTGCCTCAATGAGACTTCTTAATGAAACACTTGTATTGAACTTCACAACTGCGAAGTGCCGGGCTAGTTGGTGTTGCATTCATATAAAGAACAGCGGTAAGAACTACACGAAAACACACAAAAGAAAGTACAGATGCAGGCGCCAACAAGAGAAATTCTATTTCGCAACATAGCATACATGTATGTAAGCATGCATAAAGGGGTGGAGCCAAGGTGAGGCCCTGCGATCTGAGAAGGCAGTTATTCACGTCCAAAAAGTAAAATAAAGAATACGGAAAGATTAAAGGCGATAAAATCGACGGTGCGAAAGGCGTGGAAAAAAAACAAAATAGAATCGGTAAAAGGAACAGTATACACAGCCAACACGGCGTTTAAAAGCGATCAAAATGGCGGTGGAAAAAAAACGAGGAGCGTGCACGCGAAATCCACCACGCAAACGAGGAATGTGTTAGCACACCTTACTTACGTTTATCCTAAAAGGAACTAAAATTTCTTAGGGGTAGTTGAGTTTATTTACCCTTCAGGTGGCCAGGTGAGGAAACACTTTATCAATGTTCTTGATCTTGATAAATTGAGAATTCGGACTCGCAAACATTCACATTACTTGATGGCACGACTGAATATTTACACATAAGACACAAGCAAGGAGAAAACCATTAAAATGTCTGACCCGTTGATCAGACGAATTCAGCCCTGGTTTCCCGCAGAGCGCTTAGATTTAAGCCCTCTGTATCCGCCTTGGTGGGGACGGCAAGCAATCAGAGATTAGCCGTCTCTTCCCACCAATCGATGTTCAGGGAAAGGAAAATAAAGTTTCCGTCAGTTGACCAAAGATTGGGGAAAGAATATCGGCTCATCAAATACCAAGCAAATTATACGAACAGCATTGACGTCATTTTATTCCTCACCCCTGCTTTCCCGGTATACAGTTCTTCTCCGAACACAGGCATGCGGGACCAACGTATGTCACGGGAGCAATAGCTGATGTTCTTTAAAAAAAAAAGAAGAAGAAAGCTGTCGATGAAGGGTCAAACGCTACGTGGAAACTCCAGCTTGGCCAGGCGCCTCTTCTGAGCACTCAAAGCTCAAACGACCCATTGGCGCCTCATCGCGCACTGGTCGGCCACCGCATTCCTGCTTCCTCACAAAAGGCTATATGCACATGAGCGGATGGAATGACGTGCACGTAACGAAACGAGAAGACAAAAAAAAAAACGTCCACTGGCCACAGAAATGCTGTACGCTCGAGCAGTGGCGTCACTAGAGTCACTCGCACCCGGAGGCGTGGCGCGGCTCACTCTGTAACCGAGCCCTGTCCTCAAAACTCTCAATGTCACTCGTTGTAGTTATATCACAAGCAGAACCTTTCACGTGCCACATGCATAGGTGAAAGCCTTTTACTAAGCATTCTCTACATTCAACTTTTCTCCTTTTGGCTTCCGGATCATGACTGCAAAGTTACCAACGCGCATTGATGCCGTACCAACGGAAAATATTAAGCGCGAAACAGCCTTTTAGAGCTGGCAGACGGTGGGCATCTCCAAGCTCGTTTTTCTTTTTCTCTAACGCTTTAAGTTGCTTTCTCATTTTAACAATGACTACCTTTTTCAGGGAAAAAAAAGGTAAGAACCGTATGAGCACCAATCGGGTACATTTACTCTCAATTCCCCCTTTAAAGCACCTGGCCTAGCTAAAGTTGCCCTACTTCTATCGGACTTGCCATTCCACAGAGCAACATGTTCTCCCGACGTTCTGAAAGTGTGAGGGGGATGTGTGACTCGTCCAAGGAGCTAGAAAGGAACAGGAGATAAAAGAACAAAGCAAAAGACAAAAGACTGCCGGCGAGATACTGCCAGCGGTCTGCGCTTGGGAAAGGAGAGTGAACTGCATGCCATACATAAAAAGAGGCGATGCGGCGGCGCGGCCGCCGATGGGTGTCGTCTAGCTCTCAGGTTCCCGATCGGTATCGGTATAGTATCGGGTTAATGCTGGTGTTCCCAGGGTACACGCACGTACACAGGGCCGGTCCAACGTTAAAACGGCATATAGTCTTTGGCATAAACTATAAGGCATGTGTTTTCAAGCATTCCTCACAACAGAATAATTAATTATACGAGAAGATCACACTTGCCAGTCAGTGGCACTTTTCGCGTCTTTACAATTCATTTCGCCCCGCGCCCCTTCCTACCTCTGCACATCAACTGGTAATTTTAGTCAGCGATATGTGACATAACTGACACATAAAGCGTCAAATATATAGTTATGATCATTTTACAGTTTTATGACAATCTATATACCATGACATGAAGGCAATCCCATTACTAATGAAATACCATGCTTTTGCTTTGCCTGCCTGTTTCGTTGTTTGTGAGGACATATTATACCAAGTGTTAAACATTCTAGCTGCAAGCAAACCAAAGACCCGTCAACATGTGACAAGGAACCCCTGGGGCCCCGTAACAATTAGGCAATGGTGCTTGGCCACGACCTCACCCAGGTTTATTTCTCTCTCAGTTATTTTTAAGCATTTTTTGTTTTCGTGAGTGTGGCAATCAACTAGTGAATGTCTACTTTTAAATAAAATCACGCCGAGGCCTCAAAATTGAGAATAACGCAGAAAACTATTCACAAGACCAACCTGATATCCATCCACGCGCTTGGACAAGGGTCGACCGGCTGAGCTGCGCACATTAGCACGTGGCGGCCCGGTCGACTTTGTGCGGCTATCTGCTGCTGCCTGCTCTAGCAGCGTTGCGGCACGCGGCACAGACGTATTTTTCTACTTCGGCAGATAGCTCAATTTTTCAGGGAAATGGGCTCGCCAGCGACGAAACATCGGCCCGCTGTACTAATGCCATTGAAACGCCCGAAAAAACTGCCCATGAGACAGACACGCACGCTTTTCAGTCTTGGTAACTTTGGTTGTATGGCCTATGTCTTCAGTCGCCACGCGCGCGAGCGGGTGAGGGCGCCAATTGCCGTCGGCCCGTCGCCCTCGATGTTCCAGTCATAAATCAACAAGCAAGCGGTGTACAGCCACTTGGCGAGATGCCATGTCTGTGCCGCAGACGGTGCCTATAGGGGCTGTGCACATGACGTCAGACACAAGGGGCGCTAGTGTCGGTGGCAACTGCGGCCATTTTTGCGGTCGTGACGTGGTGGCGCAGTGCTGCTTGCAGTGAGACGCGCGCAGACGCGACGCTTGTGCCTTCGTCCCGCACTTGTTACCCTCCGTGAGTGGAATTGTGGATTTTGCACAAAATGCGCTTAAGTGCCTACGCACGCGAGCTGTGTGATGCAGAAAAAACTCGCTACTTGCAAAAGGTGCGTCTTTGTGACGGCGTCGATCCGCTGGACCTTCGAGGCGAAGAACTTTGTCGCGATGTCGCTCTCTACCCGTGCGTCGATTTCACCGATATCAAAGACTACCTTGTTCACACCACAAGCTTTGTGACGCGAGATGAATTCAAAGCTTACAAGGCAATGGAGGGTCATAACTTCCTGACCAGCGGTTGGGTCCAGCAGCCGTGCCTGAAGGTGCTGTCCGACGGCCGCGTCGTCATCGTTTGTCAGGTAAGCGGATTGCCTTTCTTAGTCCCGACGCCTGCAAAATGCTTGTACGATGCGCGTTTTCCGCTGTGAAGCTTACACGTGGCGATAGCGGGGTGAACAGCAAAGCTTAAATCTAAGAGGCATTGTGACTGATTTCACACAGTTTGCTAATGCAGCGCGCGTAGAGCACAACCTGTTATCACACGCCTGGCCGTCACACGGCTCGGCTTTTTGCGATTTTTGCTATTTACCCCGTTTTACCTCATCGTTTTCGTCATGCATACTTTGCTTTTGGCTTTTCTTGCTTTCTCGTTAGGATCACGGCATCGTTACTGCAGTACACGTTTCAGACGGCATCGCTACTGCAGTACACGTTTCAGTGATAGAAAAGCCAAAAGTGTGTAAAAGAGTTCATGTATCGTTCCTAGTTCGCTTTGCTTGTCTGTCTAAACGTTCAGGTGCACAATGGATAAAAAATTTTCAAGGGTGTATGTAGTCTCACGCGCGGAGACTGCGTAAGCTTGCGAAATTTATGACTGGCCCACCTGAATTTTGAAGGCACAACTAAGATGATCATAGTGAAATTAGGTTGAACACCAGTAAGGTAATATGTCAAATTTTGGACGTCGGTTGGGTCAAATTTTGGGATTGGCTCCCTTCAGTTGTGAAGGACACCATTGAGTTTGCCATACTTGAATTAGTTTGCACGCCAAATTTCATCAAATCAAATTGCGGGGTTCGGAGAGCCAATTCTGGGGGTGCGAGCATTTAGCACCATGAGCCTGTTAATCAAAAGCCCTCTGCAAATTACAGTTGGTTAAAACAGCAAAGGAAACATTGAATAAGGAGGTTTCACTAACGCTGCGATTTTAGAGAAAAGGTTAAAAATATGCAATAACGTTTCGGACATTTTTTTTTTTTTTTAATTTCAGTCTCTATTGTAACTGGTGTTTCTAGGAGTAGTTTGTTCTGCGGCATTCAGCACATTTCCATCCTTTATGCAGGTCCGGCATTCCCAGTCAGTCAGTGACAAGCCATTGACACCTTGGCTTATCATCAAGGAAGACGGTGAAGTGCAAGCTGCGCATTGTACATGCAAGGCAGGCCTCGGAGAAGCCTGCTCTCATGTTGCAGCAGTACTTTTTTACATTGATGCTGTTGTCAAGAGACGGGACGGGCAAGTATGTACGGATAAGGAAAACTCATGGCTGCCTCCAACAGTGCGATCCGTAGAGCCAAAAAAAGGTTTCGAATGTAAATTTTTCGTCATTAACAATGAGGAAAAGGCTAATGGATGGGGAAGAGCCTCTTCGCAAGAAGAAGCAAAGAAGAGCTGTCAAGGAGACCACAGATGCAGAATGGGCAGAGTTTCTTCAAGCCTGTCATAGCAGCGGAAGACGGCCGGCGCTTCTCTCATTGGAACCCAATTACGCACATCATTATATTCCTGTAGCAGTGAGGTTTCCCCAAGTCATCCTTACAAATTTACAGGAAGAGGACGTTCCGGGCACGTGGAGTGAGACAAGAGAGAAATGCTTTTCCCTGGCTGGAGGCCTGTCAATTGAACATGAGGTACAGTAGCTCCAGTCAGCATGTTTCTTACTCTTAGTGTAGCTGTTTTCCTGCAGCTGTACTACCCTGCAATATCAAAAATTACTGGGGACGCTTAAGTCTCCTTATGTACTGTGAATGCGTAGTATTGTCATTGAAAAACATTGCTGCTTATCTTCACTGTCTTTCAGGTTGCTGAGTTGATTGAAAAAGAAACCAGAGAGCAGGCAAGGAGCTCCAAGTGGTTTGCCTTTAGAGCTGGCCGTATCACAGCTTCAAATGCCAAGGCTGTGTGCAGGACTTCAACGACAAACCCCTCGTTGTCTCTACTAAAGAGGCTGTGCTATCCCGAACATGCTCAATTTTCAAGCCCACAAACAGCATGGGGAAAGGAACACGAACAAAAGGCCACACAAGCTTATGTTGCTGCATCAAAGAATATTCATGTCAACTTTAAGTTCAGCCAGTCAGGTCTGCATATCTGCAAAGAAAGACCATTTCTTGCTGCAACGCCCGATGGCATGGTCAGCTGTGACTGTTGTGGCCAGGGAGTGCTTGAGGTGAAATGCCCATATAACAGTAGAGAAGAGTCAGTCAGGAGTTATGCAATGTCTGACTCATCATGTCTTTCCATTGAAAATGACAAAGTGATGCTGAAAACAGACCACAGTTACTTCTACCAGGTTCAAATGCAGATTTTTGTGTGCAAGGTGAGATACTGCGATTTTGTTGTTTGGACACTGAAGGATTATATTGTTCTTCGAATCTATGAAGACGCACAGTTTTGCAGTAGAATGCTGCAACGTTGTGCGCTTTACTTTAAGCTGGTCATTTTGCCAGAATTATGCTACCGCTATTGGACTGAAAAACTTTGTATACAGCCACAAGAGGTTAGTGATGAAGACTCGGCACCACAGGATGAGGTGTACTGTGTATGTAGCGGTCCCGAATCAGGCAGAATGGTCATGTGTGACAGCAAGACGTGCAAACGTGTTTGGTTCCACTATCAATGTGTTGGTCTGAACAGAGCACCTAAGGGGAAAAAATGGTACTGCCCCGAGTGCACAGAGCAAAGTAAGAAGGCCTAATTTGTTTGTAGCAACTGACAAACTTTCATCTTTGTGTAAAAGTGAGATGCACGTGGAGAACATGTGAAGGAAATAAACAGTGTGGTATCTGCAGTGTGCATCAGTTTCACTGCTGAGTGCGATTCCCTCTGCCTTTTCGCAGGGAAAGTAACAAAAAAAATTGAGAACACCTTTATTTACAGCCATTTTCTAAGTGTACTTGCATCACTTAAGAAATAAATGTCCCACCATTGCTTGGTGGGACATTGTCATACATAATACAAACAATGGCACATAGCAAGGCCGTAAATTCTTCGAACTTGTAATCTGTGTCGCACAGATTAAATCAATCAGAATCCATGCAGAGAGAATGATGGGACACATTTTATCCTAGCTCACTCTTAGGAGAAATGCACTGTTTCGTGTACTTTTTGTCCTTCAAATGACTGCTTATGCGAAACAATAGTGTGTGATTTCACCCAAATGGCACAGTTGAGTTGTTCATATTGCACAGTGCTGCACAAACAAAAACAATCTTGTCGAGTACTGTTGGCCCATTTTCTTCCGCAGCGAGTACTTCTACAGGGAGTGTGTGCTTTAAGATTTTATACTTGTTACGCACAAGTCCAATCACTCTTTCGACATGGATCCTCACGTTTGCTATTTTTCGAGTCTTTTCTACATCAACAGCAGATAGTTGCTGCTTACCTCTAGTGAAAGCAGGTATGGCCAGCTTTGCACAATGTAAACCTACACTGTCGGCAATTGTGAATCCCCGATCAGCTAGAACTATATCCCCTGGTAAAAGGTTGTTGAGAACACCACATGTCTCTGCAATAACTTTATCGCTAGTCCGGCCGCACCATCCTCTAGATATAAATGTGACAACACCTTGTGGTACGATACCAATGAGATATTTTACAGTATTGTGGCTTTTGTAGTGTGAATAAGTATGCGATCGGGGTAACATAGATGAAGGCCGCTCAATGAATATCTCAAAGCAGTCGAGGACAACAGCCACTTCTACACCAAATGACTTGCGAAATGTCATGGGCATGGTTGTCCGAAGTGTCTCGCGTTCAGGCCAGTGCACAGTACGGGAAAGCCGCACGTAGGCCATGTCCAGCCACTTGTTGAAAATCCTTGATACTGTGGATTGTGACACATGGAACCTGAAAATATAAAGGCTGTCAGCAACTTGCATCACAAGAAAGCAAATAACAAGGTATACCTGTAGGCCAAATCTTGAAGAGGAGTGTTGAGCCGAAGGCGGATTAGAAAAATGAAAAATTCTTGGAATGCCGTTAAACTGTTCCGGCTTGAGTGCATCACACCTTCCTTTAGTACGTTGAAAAAGGCAAGCAGTATTGTAAAGTCGGGCAGTCCAGTGTAAAACTGGACCATGTCCTCTCTTGTTTCTAGGATGTCTTCTGATAAAATGTGCATGCCAAGCTTCTCTTTTGTGGATGCAAGCTCTGAGAGGAGATGCCTGTTTTCTTCCTCGAGCTGTCCTAGGTTAGCCATCGTTAACTCGGTGACTTGACTGAAGTCAGCCTTCCCTGAAAAAATGCAGATAAGCATGATCATAGCACCAGGAATTTCTTCCAAACAGAATACATTGTAAAAGGCTACACAATTTTTCGTTATTGACACATGGGTACGCAATTCTGTGCATTTATTGCATGGTCCCAAACTAGCAGCTTGCTAAGGTCGCAGGGGCTTTTGTCACCCGTTCTTGTACCACTATTTCCAAACGGAATAGAGTGAATTGAATTGATATACAGAATAAAACTTGTATTACTTATTACCTGTACTTTCACAGACTTCCATAGAAACCGGCGGCTGAGCCGATTCTTCATCCTCGGCAGATGAAACTGTGTCCTCGGAAAGAATATTATCCGTCATTGTGTTCGGGCTCACTTGACATTCTCTGAGGGGACTGGATCTTCTTTCTGAGCGTCTTTGCTTTCTCTTGTACCTGGAAATATTAACGCATAAGCATGAACAGACTCATGGTGACTGAAAACAGTGCTGCTATACAATCCCTTCCTCTCGATGAACCAACTAGCCCAACATTTTTTTTTTTTGAAAGTGAAAGTTAATGACCTTGAACATATTTACACAGTGCATAAAAATAGGCAAGGGTCCCATAGCCAGAAGACTGCACTGGAGCCCTCGGCAAAGAAGAGTGCAAGAAATGTCTGGCCGCAACCGCAAAACTGGCCTTCAGGACACACAAAATTTGATTTGATCAAATTAGGTGTCCAACCTAATTTTAGTATTAGTGATAATCTCAAAATTTGGGTGGTCTGACCCCACCCGCAGAATTTGCCCCCTGGACAGCCAAAATTTCTCCTCGTCATATGACTAGGTATTGAAGTGTTGGTCATAATATGACCAACACTGATGTCTGACCTAAATCAAGTAAGTCCACTGACTTCCATATTTAGGTGGGCCACCCCCAGAACTTGGCCTGCTTACACATTCTTTGTGCAAAGGAGGCTACATACAACCCTAGAATTCTTATCGTCAGTGAAACATGCATGAGCCACCAAAATTAGTGAAGTTCTCAATAATTTTGTGCTGAAGGCATAAACCACTTGAACATAGGAATATTTTTGTAGTGTAACTGGCACCTGGAGAAATAAGAACACCTACCTGGAAGCCAAACTTCCAGAGTCCACATGTTTGCCATGCCCTAAGTGAAGAGATGGTGCCCAGTCTGGGTCTGCCTCGGCCATTGCATATGCTGGTCGGCCTGCAAAAAATAAACTGTCAACCTTTAAACAACTGCATTCATCAGAGTGTTCCATGTATGCTGGAATTTTACATACGAAAACTACAATAAAGTAGAGAGGTCTAGCTTATTCTACTGCTCTAGGTCTCTTTATCGAGTTCTGCACTTTTTCGAGTTGTGCTCATACGTGTTCGCGGAAGTGCAGTCGCGGAAAACGCGAGACGCACGGGCCATCAGTAGAACCGACAAATCTACAGCGCTGGTTCAGAAGGACGCAGTCCGATCTCCTGCCAAAATTAATCGGAACGCGTTTCTCCTTCTACCGTGCATATGTGTACACGTCCGCACAGCGCTACTCAATTGAGGCATAATAACAACGTTTGCTACATTCGGCACAGAGCTTATTCCTTTTTGAAACAATGTACAAAACACAGCAATCATTCAAGCGCTAACATCAATAAATTGGACGAAAATGCCGTGTCGAGGTCGTCGCGCGGATGCTAGGTTTTAGTAGCGACTGTCGCTGACCCTTGCCACCTACGAGACGGTACTGCTGAGCTGCGCTGGTCATCGTTAAATGTACATTGAACTGGCAATAATTCATCTAGGCATCTTAATTCGCTCACCTGAGAAGTGCTTGCCGCAGACTCGGTAGTGATTTGCTGAGTGGTTCAAGTCCTTGCGGTTGATCCGGCGAAACCACTCTGCCCTCCTACGAGCAGTCGTCTCTTCGGTCTTCCGGCACTGGTTTTTTACAACCTTAGGTATGGAAAAGAAGCCCACCTGTGCGACATTTTGGTCGCCGGGCTTCTTTTTTGTGTGGTTGCTGCAGCCAAACACAACGCAGTTCACCATTCTCGCGTGTGCAACACGCCGGCACCGCAGGTACTCGTGAACATGCAATGATAGTTTTGACACTCGTAACAACCAAAGACGGCAGCACTGCGAACACGTTGCTCACATTGACGGATGCGTGCACGCTAAGACAGGTTGAATGATGAATTCGCGGGCTCCAAAAACACAGCTAACTTATCCGGACTGCCATCTTGCCGGATAACTGGAACGGAATGACCGTAAGCATGGCGCGCAAGCCGGAATGACGGTGGCGCCATCTCGGGGATCAGGCCCCAGTGCATACCCCCTATACGCTGACGGAGCGACACGGGTAAGATAATTATATTGCTCTAAAATGTTTCAACCACGGTGCAAGATATATCTTATACGATGTTTCAATGAACCAGGCACCGTGCCTATAGTCCCACCTTAAGAAATGGGACAGTGTTAGTGGGCGGAATGGAAGGGGCCGCCGGGGGCAGTCCATAGCAGCTCGCGGAACCCACAAAAACAGCCCGTAGAGCCCAGTTTCAGAACATCTGCTTTACACACTAATATACATGGATCGCTAGGTGTATTATCCTACAATAGCTACATAAGATATTATAATATTTCTTCGTGCTCTTTTGGATTGCGTGTAGAGTAAATGGATAACAGCCGTGATGTGGAAGCTGCGGTTTAGGCCACATGAGGCGTGAAAAAAAACTTAACTGTAATGCATACGCCAGGCTCTTCTAGCTGAAATTACATGATTGGGTCCCTATGATCTATGCATAGCTCCAACGGTTGTCGTGCTTCTTTGGCTGGACCGGAATTTGGGTGATTGAAAGTAAGATTTTGGATAGTGAATATCCTTTCAAGGAACAAAATTTCATGCCGTGCTTGTACAACACAGGAAAATTAATTCGCGAAGCCTCCAGAACCATCATTTCTGACAAAGAGCGCAAATACGTTTCTCCATTACACATAACGGCCATGCACTTCGTCATGGATGTTGCAGACACCATTGTAAATAGACCTGTAGGTTCTGCCTGCACAAGTGTGAAGCTATTAGCATCGTTGACACTGGTCAGTAGGCCCTGCCTTACTTTGAACACCTCAATTTTAACACCGATGTTTGCTGCGTGGTGGTCGCAAGCACAACCCTTTGCTGTGCAGCCGCATACAACCTTAATATCAAGAATGCGTCCAAACGTCGGCCCAGATTCAACAAAAGAGTTGCATCTTCTAGATCTGTCAAGGTCGGCAGTACAAAAACAGAAATGCCCTACACTCATCTTTCTGAAATGAATCGCCCCACTACATGACGTCCCTCTGCAATAAAGCACTATTGCGACAACTTTGGTATAGCTTTTTCTCAAGCTATAGCCCTTTATAACAGTCCAAAATTGAAGACTTATACCAGTTCCTTTTTTATTGTTTGTGCTGCCAAAGTTTAGGCAGTGCTGACAAAAGGAAAACCTTATCAATGATTTGAATTTCAGCATACTTGGTCCCGCAAACAAACTTTCCAAACTTACCATTCATGGATTGAAATGGATACAGGGAATATCCCCACAAGTGCCCCCATTGCTGTATGCTGTCAGTGAGATGAATAAGCAGGTGAGCATTGTATGTCATGCTTTCCTTGCCATACAATATTTCATATTCTTTTAGGAACTTCTTCATTTTTGTCCTCAAGACCCCAATTGTCTCCATTGAAACTGAAGGAGCCAACATGCAGTGCATCATTTCAACAAAATTCAACCAGTTGTAATAGTTTTTGATGATAGATAGCCAGACAACAGTACTGGAGAGTAAAATAACAGCCAGTTTCTCCACTCTGAAGATTTCCACCGCCCCACTTCTGACAGAGGCCGTGGCAAGCGAGACTGCTCCCACGTAGGAGTCATGATAATAAGCTTAGCACTTAGCTCCTCGATGCACTGACGAACTCGAAATCCTCTGCAGTTTTCTGATTCAAGCCACAGCATTGTTGTTGTTTTAACGAAGTCCGAGCAACCGGCATGCATATAATCAACCACAAAGTTGGAACTGAAGCTGAAAAAGCAAGCATAGTTAGAATGCTAAGCCCTTTAATACCACAGCTGACTTGCTTTGGCTGTGTTTTGGCTTTGTTTGCATACTTAAGAAATGACTCGTGTGTCCTAACGCTTGAAGCACATGCGCGCATGGGTAAACACGGCAGTGGCCTCTACCTTTGCTGACGACTTCTCCAGGTTCTTCGCACCACGCACATCCATGCTCCCCATTACACCGCGTCATACACATGACCTCGCACCTTGCCACACTGTCAACAGTGCACGGTCCTGGAAACCCCTTTGATGTGCCTTCTTTGCCCGTACAGTCTTTCCAAGTGATGCCTTCACTTGAAAGGCTGTTAATTTTATGGACAAAAGGTAATGGGAATGTGTTCATCGCTGGTATTCTGGAGCCAAACAAGAGTCCAGCCAGTAGCAGCCTTTGCATCTTGTCATTATAATCGAGTTCATTCACTTGAAGAAGGAGTGGCCACATCACGCAACCAGAACTCTCGTACAGTGGCACACCATCAGTGTTAAATGTGACAGTGAGGTCACCAGGCTGCACTGGCAGTTCGTAGTAAGCACCACATTGATATCACTAACATCATATATCTAGGCATGGATTTTAAGGTAACTGCCCTTTTCTTCAAGGATATCCTTAATTTGGGATTCAAAATCGAGGGTGTAGAAATAGCTAGACTCTGCATTTAAGTTCTCTTCACAATGCTCTTTCTTGCAGCGTGAACATATTAACCTAATTGCACTTTTTTCAAGTGCACCTATGTATGAACTGCATGCACTGCAATAAAAGTGTATTGTTTTGCTGTTGCTCCCGGAGAAGTTCTTGAAAAACTGTACTTTGTTGAGGGAAAGTCTGTTCCTTGTGGAAGATGTGCCTCTACTAGCTTCAGCACACTCTCAGTTGCCTCCTTTGATGTACAGTGCCTCAGGCTATGGCCCATGACAAGTAGAATGCTCTCCGCCTTGGTCAGTGGCGATCCATGTGAAAGTGGTTGATCCTGTTGGAACACAACCAGAGCCCAAAGAGTAGACAAAAATTTTTGCTAAAGCATTCAAATAAATTATTTTTGATTTTTTTGCGAAAAAAAACGCTACAGTTCACTTTGAAAATCAGTGCGCACAACAGCCTTGTATGTGGTTCGAATTCGCCATTGGCAATTTACTCCTTTAACCTCAAATTCAAATGCCGTACAACAACGAGAAAGCTAGCGCCCTCCCCCTAACCACTCTCACCCGCCGACCTACTGAAAAAATAGAGGGGAGAAGGGGGGGGGCGTTTTTACTGCACGGCAATGAAAATTGAACAAGGCGACGACAGCCCGCAAAAAAAAAGTAAATAGCGCAGTGCACTTGGTTTTATTCTTTATTTCTTATCTCTGACATCGCCGATCGAGTTTAGAAGCATTGTCGTGACGCTGGAGCTAAGTCGACCCGGCCTTCACTTGGTAGCGTGCAGAGACTCCGGGGTCATAAAGGATTGAATCTTCGAAGTTTGTAAAATATATACAAGCAGGTTTAATGGCACTTTGAGAAAACTTGTTTACATGATTATTTACATGAAAAAGAAGGGCACATCAGCAAAACGGCAAGCGTTAGGAGTTCATAGCGAGAAGCGTCTGGATGAGCCGTTTACCGAGGGCTCAGAGCGTCTTTTCGTGCTCTGCAATGTCCTTAAAACCCCTTATGTCCAGCCCCTCCCTGAAGATGCTGACCAACCAGTTCCAGGGCACGCCCCTCAGATATCGGCATCCAATCGAACACATCACTTCACTGATGGTCTGATGCACTGACTGGTCCGGCATTGTTTCGTTGGGCGTGGTCACTTGTTGGCGGGAAGAGCTTGGGAACGGCGAGGAGGTACATTTCTATTCTTCAGCAAAGATTCGATATGCTGGTTCCGGTAAGTGGATTTCCTTCTCAGAAACCCAAGTGCACGTGCGCGCCGCATACTGCTCCCAGCATTGTCCCTTTCCAGCAATTGCAAATCTTTCCTGTATTCCCGGGAAATCCTCTAATGGCCGCAATCACCCTGCTCCTTTCTTGTCCTGCACGTCAGCGGACGTCGTCTCCTTTGGACAATAGACATTCCTCACTTGACCATAGGGCTTCTCGACGGGAAGGGTGAACAATTGAACGAAAGCACTTCCGGCCTTTTCCCACAGGGCGACATTTCTTTGTATTTGTTTCTAGACGTTCCCTTGACAGGGCCAATTTGGCATTTGCAGGGTTTCAACAAAGCAAAACAGACTCACTTAGCGCCCTTGCACCAACACCACATAACCATGCCCACAGGCGAACAATAGAGCGCGCAAGTGCGGATGATGCACGGTCATAACAGCCTCCTCCCCCGCCAGAAGAGTCACGGAGGGCAGCAGTCGCAGCTGCTGCATGAAGAGACGACTTAATGGCCTGCACATGAATGCTTGAAGCTCGCTGTTGCTTGTCGCGTTGTCTTGATTGCCGTAGGCCCAATTGCTTGAGCTGTCTCTGGAACTCAACCACACGTCCAAGCAAGCACTCGGCTCCCGTCTGAAGAGACCAGGTTCAAAGAAAACTGCCATCGTTGTTCGAGAAATGCCCACACTCAAGACGTTCAGGACCCATGTATGCCTAGAAAACCAAACGTGCTGCTTTACATAGTCACACATATACAAGCGCACGAAAAAAAACCTGATTATCAATTTGGATACATGATGAGGAACACCTCGGACCGCTTAGAAACAGCGGCTAAGCGCGTCCGCATTCCCATTTAACTTCCCCTTTTTGTATCTTATTTCAAAATTGTACTGCTGTAAAATCAAGCTCCACCTAAGAAGGCGACTGTTCTTCGATGTCGCAGTTTGCAGCCAAGCCAGGGGACAATGGCCCGTCTCTACGGTGAATTTGGCCCCTCCAAGATAGCACTGCAATTTTTGAATGGCCCTTACAAGCAAGCGCACTCTTTCTCTGACGCGCAATAAACCCTCTCTCTGGAACTCAGTTTCCTGCTCAGGTAGAGCACGGGGTGCTCATTACCGTCGTCATCTCTCTGGCAGAGAACAGCACCTAGCCCTCGATCACTTGCATCACACTGGACCGTGAATTCTCGGTCATAGTCTGGAGCTCGCAATACTGGACGGCTAATCAGCACAGCCTTCAGGTTTACGAAGGAGGCTTCCTTTTGTTCGTCCCAGACTACATTTGTCGGTTCTGTCTTGCGGAGAGCGTCGGACAGAGGGCTGGCCAAACCTGAATAGTTAGGGATGTAGTGATTGTAGTATCCAGTCAGACCCAGGAATGCTCGAATTTCAGTCTTCGTGCTCGGCCGCGGGTAGTCTGCTACCGCAGAAATCTTAATCTCGCTGGGTTTCCTGAAACCTTGACCTACATTGTGACCCAAGTAGTCCACGGTCGCCCTTGCCAGGCAACATTTCTCGGCCTTTACGGTTAGTCCAGCTTGACGCAAAAGACTCAGTACAGCTCTTAGATGTACCATATGGTCCGCCCATGAGTCGGAAACAACCGCAATGTCATCTAAATAAGGCACCGCGAATGTTTCACACCCCTTTAAAACCCTATCCATGAGTCCGGAAAAGCAAAATGGAGCATTTTTGAGCCCGAAACTCATCATTGTTGGCTGGTAGCTGCCCGTCGGAGTAACGAAAGCCGCGTATCTGGTGGCGCGTTCAGTGAGCGGTACTTGCCAGTATCCTCGAGTAAGGTCCAGCGTAGTCACATATGCCGCTCTACTGACCTGTTCTACTCTCTCCTCAATATTCGGAATAGGATACACTTGATCCCTGGTGAGAGAATTTAGCTTTCGGTAGTCTACCACAGGCCTACGGTCTTTACCTGGAGCTTCTACTAAGATCATAGGCGAAGCATAATCGCTTTCCGAGGGTTTTATTACTCCCAATTCCAGCATGCGAGTTACTTCCCTATCCAGAATTTCTCTTTGCCTTGGAGAGAATCGGTAGCACCTTCATCGCACTGGCACGTCTGAAGTCAGCTCAATATCGTGCTCAGTCAAATCAGTTCTGCCTGGCCTGTCCACGAAGCAGGCCTCAAACTCAGTTATTATCTCGCCCAGATCGGACAGCTGGGATTTCTTTAGTTCTCCTCTCTGCTCCGTCTTTTTGAGAAGCTCCTGAGCGTTACTTCCTTTTCCGCTGAGGCAAATCAAGTTATCCCCCATCTCCTCGGGAAGGTTTAACATTAGATTTACCACGGTTTCCCTCTGCACATAAGGCTTCATAAGATTGCAATGATAAATGCGCACTTCTTTATGCCTACCGGGCATTTTCACTGCGTAGTTAGTGTTAGAAAGCTTTGCAACGACTTCAGCAGGTCCTTCCCACTGTACTTCGAGCTTATTCTGCCTTGAACCTCTCAGCAACATCACCTGGTCCCCGATATGAAACGTCCTTTGACGGGCTGACTTATCATAGTACACTTTGGAACGAGCCTGGGCTGACTTCATGCTGGCCTCGACGAGTTCCTTAGTGTTATGTAAGCGATTCAAGAGGTTCAGAATGAATTCTACTACTGTTGGGTCTTCTCCGCGCCCCTCCCAGGCTTCGCGCACCATTCGCAAAGGTGAGCGCAGTGACTTTCCGTACACCAACTCGGCTGGGCTACATCCAGTGGATTCGTGCGGCACTGACCGCAAAGCGAAAAGTGCTGCAGGCAGGCAGGCATCCCATTCGCGCTTGTTTTTCTAGCACAGTCCCCTCAGGACTCGTTTGAGAACAGAATGCCATCTTTCTACGCTGTTGCTCTGCGGATGGTGGATCGAGCTATGCACTATCTTAATGCCGCATCGCTCGAGAAATGAGGTGGTGAGGACACTTGTGAAAACGCTACCCTGATCACTTTGGACCTCGGAAGGGAATCCAACTCGTGCAAACACTGACAGCAGCGAATCCACTACACTCTCGGACGTCACCTCGCGCAGCGGAACAGCTTCTGGAAACTTTGTGGCTGGGCATAACATAGTGAGGATATAACGGTACCCTGACTCTGTCACAGGAAGTGGCCCAACTACATCTATTACTAACCGGTGAAATGGCTCGGTAATGATTGGTACTAACACCATCGGAGCTTTCCACTTATCTTGCGCCTTTCCAACCCGCTGGCACGTGTCGCATGACCGTACAAAATTTTCCGTGTCCTTAAAACATCCAGGCCAATAGTATTCTTGCAACAGTCTCTGCTTTGTTTTCCTTATTCCAAGGTGACATGACCACGAGCTGCCATGGGAAAGTCGCAGTAAGTCTTCGCGGTACTTTTGGGGAACGACTAATTTGTCCCGCTCTACTCCGCGCTTATCCTTGAATAAGCGATACAGCACTCCCTTTCTCATCTCGAAAGAAATATTCTTTGCTGTCTTAGTGGCGCGGTGGCGCTCCCTTATCTCCTGTAGCTTGGGATCATTGGCTTGCTCCATAGCTAAGTCCTCTCGGGTTCCACTTAAAAGTCTCGTGGGATTACTAGACACTGGCGGCAAGAGGTTACTCTCAAGAACGTCCTCATTCCGCGTCTCATCAAGCTCACTTTCAAGTTGACTTATCTGAGATGCCTCGCTCTCAAAGTTTTCTGACCCGCTATCTTCCGCATCGACCACTGTTTTAACTGCCGTTTCATCCGCTGTGGATTTTTCGGGTATGAGCAGTGTAGCTAGTTCGCGTGCCTTTGAACGTGTTAAGGCTTGCACAACTCTGTCTCCTAAAAGGATGCCCCTCTTTCGCAGTAGCATGTCCGATTTGTTGGAAAACAAATACGGATAGCACTTAGGAAGCTTTCCTGAAACGGCAGCCTCGGTTGTTAACTCGCCGAAAGGGCCCTCGATGACCATGTTCGCGATTGGCAAGCACACACTCTGTTCACTACCTGGCGGATCCATTCACACTGTCCTGTATAGTCGGAAGGCGACACATACGCCGGAAGGACAACATCCATCGTTGCGGCCGAATCGCGCAGTACCTTGCAAGGCTTCTCGTTGACTACTAGGTCATGCAGGTAGGGTTCCAAAAGCTGCATATTTTCATCGCAGTCACTGACATACGAAAAGCAATCTTTTCTTTCCGGCAGTTGACGGTAATGTGACCCTGCTCATTACACCTAAAGCATGTGAGCAGCTTCCTAGCCCCAAGCTTGTTCTTTGTGTTCTGCGCGTTGGTCACTTCCCCACTTTTCTCACTGCCGTCCTTTCTAGGGCGTTTGCCTGAAGAAGCCTTCCTTTCTTCGTTTGCAAATCTAGCAAAGTGCCTTTTCTGACGGTTATTCACACTCAACTTGGGATTGCGGGGCCTATCCACTGCTGGGTTGCTGAATTGTCGGCGCGAAGCGTACTCCTCAATGAGTTCGGCAGCTTCAGTTGCCGACTTAATGTCGCCTCGGTCCTGTAACCAATTTCTTTCTTTTTCTGGGAGGCAGTTATAAAATTGCTCCAAAAGAATTCGATCGACTACAGCGTCCCTATCACTGTAGAAATCTGTGCTCTTTAGCCACTCGCCCAAATTGACTCTTAAATTGTACAGGAATTCAGGGTAACTCTCGTCCCTGGACTTAGTAGCGTTTCGAAAACGTTGTCTGAACGCCTCGGCGCTAAGCCTATACTTTCTCAGAAGGCAAGCTTTGACCTCGTAGTTGTCCGCGTCCTCCTTGCTTAGCCGCGCGACAACCTCCGCTGCCTCGCAGGGCAGAACCGTCAATAATCTCTGAGACCAAGTGTCTCGCTGGAAGGACAGTTTTTCACAGGTTCGCTCAAAGTTAGCTAGATACAGGCCGATATCCCCTGATATCACATATGGCTGCATGTACTTTGACATCTTGAAATCTGCCTCCTTGTTGAGAAGAGGTACCGCTAGCTGGGGACAATTGCCCGACCTCTTGCTCAAGTCTACTTCTAATTTCCGAAGCTCAATTTCTAGCTCCAGCCTTCTTGCTTCTCTTTCAATTTCAATTTCACGCTCATGCCTCTTTTCCTCTTTTTCCCGCTCTTTCTGCTGTCTGAGCTGCTCCTTTTTTTGTCCGATGAGGTTCCATGCTTCACTGAGCTCCTCATCATCGGTTCCCAGATCAGTGATTGCCTTTATAATCAAGGGTTTTCGTGCCAAACCACTTGTATCAATTCCCAATTCCTCACACAATTGCAACAGTTCCGGTTTCTGCAGCTTTTGTAGGTCCATGATCGCTCCGAGTGTCGGCTACTTCCAAAACAACTGTGCAAACTACCAAACCTAAAGACGTTTCCACACTCTTTACCAGTTCTAAAATCTAACCCTGTTCTAGAACCTGGTCCACATCAGAAGAAAAGCCAACCACTCACCCACACATGCGATCGATGTTCCAAGCTGCTTTCTTGTTGGCCGATTGTTGCTCCTGCTTGTTGCTTGAGATGCCACCTCCGATCACCAGATGTTGTGGCTTGTAGCTTCAGATCCACTTCCAATCACCAGATGTTGTGGCTTGTAGATTCAGATCCGAACGCTGGTCACCAGTTGTCGTGACGCTGGGGCTAAGTCGACCCGGCCTTCACTTGGTAGCGTGCAGAGACTCCGGGTTCATGAAGGATTGAATCTTCGAAGTTGGTAAAATATATACAAGCAGGTTTAATGGCACTTTGAGAAAACTTATTTACATGATTATTTACATGAAAAAGAAGGGTATATCAGCAAAATGGCAAGCGTTAAGAGTTCATAGCGAGAAGCGTCTGGATGAGCCGTTTACCCAGGGCTCAGAGCGTCTTTTCGTGCTCTGCAATGTCCTTAAAACCCCCTATGTCCAGCCCCTCCCTGAAGATGCTGACCAACCAGTTCCAGGGCACGCCCCTCAGATATCGGCATCCAATCGAACACACCACTGCACTGATGGTCTGATGCACTGACTGGTCCGGCATTGTTTCGTTGGGCGTGGTCACTTGTTGGCGGGAAGAGCTTGGGAACGGCGAGGAGGTACATTTCTATTCTTCAGCAAAGATTCGATATGCTGGTTCCGGTAAGTGGATTTCCTTCTCAGAAACCCAAGTGCACGTGCGCGCCGCATACTGCTCCCAGCATTGTCCCTTTCCAGCAATTGCAAATCTTTCCTGTATTCCCGGGAAATCCTCTAATGGCCGTAATCACCTTGCTCTTTTCTTGTCCTGCACGTCAGCGGACGTCGTCTCCTTTGGGCAATAGGCATTCCTCACTTGACCATAGGGCTTCTCGACGGGAAGGGTGAACAATCGAACGAAAGCACTTCCGGCCTTTTCCCACAGGGCGACATTTCTTTGTATTTTTCTAGACGTTCCCTTGACAGGGCCAATTTGGCATTTGCAGGGTCTCAACAAAGCAAAACAGACTCACTTAGCGCCCTTGCACCAACACCACATATCCATGCCCACAGGCGAACAATAGAGCGCGCAAGTGCGGATGATGCACGGTCATAACAGCATGTATACGACGTCGGCGATCGAGAAGCCGCGCTGTGGGTTCTCTGTAGGCCGCAACCACTCAAGCAAGGTTATAGCAAAGTGATCAGTGCCCACCGCCGACATGTCTTGGCGCGCTATTTAATATATTATCGATTTTCTTTTTTTTTCCACTTCGGCGTCGACTTCCACTAGACAGCGGTTATGTGCACTTTGGTCGCGCGCATCGTATGGCTCGATCGCGGCGGTCATGCGACGCAAGCCGTCAGCCTTTGGATATGTGTGTACCCGGTCGAGCCAGCGCCGTACAGGTGCCGTTTTTATCTATGTTTTTGGTAGTTGAGATTAGATTGTGATTTTGAACTGGTGTGTGCTAAGGGTAGGGAGCTGGAAGATGCCGCGGGGGAGGGGGGGGGGGCTGTGGGAATAGCGCGCAAAGTGAAATTAGGAATTTTACGGCGGTATATACATTTTTTTTGCTATTGAATACCTGCGTCCCCCTCTTTGTATTGCATACTGAAACGCTTATAGTTACAATGAACATGTGCATAAATGCATCTCCGCCGCGGCTGAGAGTGATTTTCGCGGTAACTTGTAAAAATGCTCGAAACACAGCGTACTCAATTCTACATGCAAGACCCTATTTATATTCAATTTAAATACGCAAAATGGTACTTCTGGCGGGATGGAGATAGTAGCAGCATAGCTACAGAGGAACAGTAATTCAAGAATGAAATCCGTGGTTACCACGCCAGTTAGATGACGCTGTGAGCCATTGGCATTCTAGCTGTGCTGACCGTGGTCGGGGAATGAATTTCCAAGCGTGTCATAATCGCTCTCAGAGTCGCTGCCCGATTCGACCGTGTCAGCAACCTCGTTCTCAATTTGTTCTTCCGTTTCAGTTTCCGTTTAGGCTTCGGATTGGTTCATCGCTACTATTATGCGCCCTTGCGGCGTTTGTTCGTTACTTGACTTCTCTGGAGGTGTTCGTGCTGTCGTTTTATCTGCATCTGATGCGCTACTGATAGCACAGAAAGAGTAACCTGTGACATCGCCTTCCTCACGGGCCTGCTCGACAGCGTTCTTGTGGAGGCATCCGCTGGCAGAACTGCGCGCTTTTTTAAAGCGATACTTTGACCTGAGCGGTACCTCACATTTCGGGTCCAATAAGTAGCGGTTATATTTTCTCATGTACGGCATTTTGGTCGCTTGAGCTTCTGAAAAAACAATGTCCTGCGAATATAAAGAAGAAATACCCATGCGCACAGGTGCACATTGAGGAGCTACCTCGTGTCGTACACTCTGTGCGGGAGACCGAATACCGCATCTGGAAGTTCAGTGAACTTCAGACAGTGTGTGTCAGCTTTTTTCTTCGTTTTTCAAGGCCATCCCCGCCTGGAAAGCGGCCGCTTGGTATCCGGCGCATCACCGCGCGCACACATTCATTGTAACCCGACATCCACAGTCTGCCTCTGCCGATGCGCGTCCGGCCAGTCGGCTCCGTACAGGTGCCATTTTCTTCTGTGTATGTTGCTTTTGAGACTTGTTGCGCATTGGTTCGACCGTGGGAACGAAGGGGGTGCGGGCTGCGTCCTCTAATCCAAGCCTGTTCGCTCTTGGATGGCCGTTTCTCAGAGTTTGGTTGGGGCGTCTTGCTGGTTGCCTGCTGCAGCGCTTCTATAGGCTTCCAACAGAAAGCAGTATGGATCACGTCCTCGTGAAGTGGATGGACGAGGAGAAATGGGACGTCTACCCTATCCGCGCAATGAAGGATGCGGCCGTCAGTTTCCGTCTTTTGACGGAACCAGGCGCCATTAATGAACTGCGTGACACTGTCCAGTTGTTTTTCTGAAAGGAAGGCGAGGAGGCGGAATCTGCCAAAATAATTGACATCGGTAAGTAGTGGCGATTTTCCCCATCTTTGCGGTTACAGAGTCATTCTCCTTGCCGTGAATAATTTGTTCCAGGCAAGCCTCGCATACTAGAGCGCAGACGTGCCCAGCTGGCTTCTGATGGAGACATAGAGGACCCACAACAGAGCTCAACACCGCGCAGTGCTAATGACCAGGTTAATGACACGTAGCGCTGTTTTGTACTCAGTAAATGAAACATATGTCAGTGGATGCCATCGAATCGAGTGTAGCAGTGAAAAGGTATGAAGCTAAGGAATAGTTAAGGCGTACTTGATTTGGTTGTGCGCTGTAATATTGCGGTGTGGCGGACATGTAAATATGCTACTTGGAGTGAAAGGCGTAGTACGATATTTGTTTGGAATGCGCACAGACCGACACCACGAGCGTGTTTTTTTTTTGTTGCCTTCCGCGCAGGTCTGCAGCTTGCGTATGGCAATTACAATAAAATGTTTTTTATCAAAGATTAAAACATTCCCTCGTATGTTTGCTTTTTCTAGCAAGACGACCAACACACATCTATAATTGTTAAAAAGCAGGATAATGTAAACTACCGCTGTGAAACGTAAGAGCATGTAGTGCTTTTGCGTTGAACCTTTTGATTTGGTTAAGTTTTTTGTTTCCGTGAGTGCAAATTTGTAACAGCCTGTACTACAAGCACCAAACGCCACATTCATTTATGCTCACAGATGTACTATGTAGCAGCGATATGAACGGAAAAGCA
Source organism: Amblyomma maculatum (assembly GCF_055883805.1). Taxonomy (NCBI): domain Eukaryota; kingdom Metazoa; phylum Arthropoda; class Arachnida; order Ixodida; family Ixodidae; genus Amblyomma; species Amblyomma maculatum. The sequence goes on from NC_139345.1 coordinate 196,460,802, forward strand.
CGGTCCGCATTAAGCCAAGAATATTCTGCGTGCTTTGATAAAAGAAAGTTTCTCTTTACCAACAGCATGCAGATAAAATTTCAAATTATGTCCACACATAAACGAACAATTTGCTTAGGCATACGATGTGATTGCTCCCTTTCATATTGGAGTATTAGGTGTTAGTAAAATGGTCGTCTTTTTTTTTCCTTGAACCTTGTATCTGTAGGTACAAAGTCATCCCTATCCTTGTCATGTCTTGACAGGGTGTATACTTTGTAAAACTAAACTGTAGGAAGGCGAGGCACCATTTTTTAAAGGCGTTCTTAAAATTTAAACCACTGATTCTTCGCATCGGTTACCAGTCATGGATTATGTTTCGAGAAATTGTAACGCAGCAAGCAATTTGTAAGCTGATACATTAGCATTTTCAGCTTATTTTTGTTTTTCTTGTATTTGATGCATACGAGGTCCCGTGCGGTATTAGGTTAAGCTGAGCCATAATTAAATATTGTGTCTTATTACACGGGTTCTTTGCTGTTTCTTCAACGTATTAGTGCTGCAGGGGAGTTTCATATTTTTTCTTGGTTTCATATTTTGCATCCAAAGTGATGTTCCCAGTGCGAGACGTCCAGAGAAGAAATTTGGGCTTTGAAACGCAGAATTGACGAACTGGAGGATGTTCATGGTACGTCATATCTTCGTGGTGCTGTTAAGGGGTGTGACATTTAATGATCTCTAGTTTCAGTGGGAAAGAGAGCCATGGTAAGCCTTGACCGCCTAGTAAAGAGCCAACCAAGATCCGTATAACTCGTGCTATGGTCTTTCCAGTTGTGATGTATGGATGAGAGAGTTTTACTGTAAAGAATGCTGACCGCCGAAGAATTGACGCGCTCGAGTAGTGGTGCTGGCGGAGACTCTTGAGAGTTCCTTGGACTGCCAGAAGATCAAATTAGTCGATATTGTCGACCATAAACCCTGACTGCTCATTGGAGGGTCAAATGCGAAGTTAAAGGTCAGCTACTTTGATCATCTGATGAGAAGAGAGGAGTCGCTGGAGAACGATTTGATGTTTGGAAAGGTTGGGGGTCGCCGGAGAAGGGGTAGGCAGCGAACGCGATAGTTAGATGGCAGCCTCAAGGCGCTGCAGATGAAGTTATGTGATGTTAGGAAGATAGTGAGAGACCGGAAAGCGTGGCGTGACATGGTCCATAGGGTCACGACGAGTCGGACACGACTAAACGACTGCACTGAACTGAAGTTTCAGTTCATCCTGGTAGCATAACAAGCTTGATAACTCACGCAATAACGTATACAGCTCGTTCGCAAGAATTGATTGATAAGGTCATAACGTCACACCCACATTGTAAACAGCGATTTGGGGGAGGGTCCAAATGAAGCCTAAATTAGTGAGGAGGTTGCTCCAATGGAGGTACTTCAGGAAATAGTAAATAAAAAACTAAATTTGTGTTTTGATTGCGAATTCAGACAATACAAAGGACACACACAACTCATAGGCCCCCAAGGGCTCTCAGTACTAAGCGTGTTTTAATAAGGTATATTCACACGATGGACCGAATCTCGGAGCGATCGACCACGTCACCCCTGATCCGCGGTCCGCCCGTTCGCGTGTTTTAATAAGGTGTATTCACACGATGGACCGAATCGCGGAGCGATCAACCACGTCACCCCTGATCCGCGGTCTGCCCGTTCGCGTGTTTTAATAAGGTGTATTCACACGATGGACCGAATCTCGGAGCGATCGACCACGTCACCCCTGATCCGCGGTCCGCCCGTTCGCGTGTTTTAATAAGGTGTATTCACACGACGGACCGAATCGCGGAGCGATCGACCACGTCACCCCTGATCCGCGGTCCGCCCGTTCGCGGCGAGCATACAGCACGAATCCCTCGCTGCTCGCGGACCGAAGCGGAGCAGCGGAAACCACTGACGTAGGGACACGTCACGCCGAATTGCGAGAGCGCTTCGCGATTTGGTCCGTCCTGTGATTAGAGGGGCCCCAGAGAGCGCATGTGATCCTTATGACTTTAACGTGTGTTTTGAATTAATAGCTCTAAAATTAAAAAAAAAAAAACAATAGACGAAAACGTGTTTTTAAAGATTAGCGGAATGCAAAGGCGATGTTAAAGGCACTATTGCCTCTAAAGCTTAAGCTTCTTCCAATTTTAAATCAAATCAAACTTTATTGCTTACAGTTGTTACTTTTTGGCGGGTTATAAATCCACTCTTTTTATAATACAGTTCCAAGCGAATGAAAGTTTGGGCAGCGCTGTAGAGTAGTGTCTGCGCCTGTCCTGTCCTATCTTGTCTGTGTGTTGTCTCTGTCGCGCTTAAAAATTTTTGACAGTTGTACTCAGCGTCAGAACCTTATTATGCACCCAATTAGTGCAAAGAGCAGACACCTGCTGAGTTAGTTCCTTTAGAAAAGGAACATGTCGGACGTTTTAAACACTTAAATGGAACTGCCTGAACTGAAGCAATATCTGGACACTTTAATCGCAATTAGATCCAAGATATACTGCCCTTTCCCAACCCAAGTTTCTAAAGATAAGAACTAAGGTAGTCATGTGGGCATAGAAAAAAAATTTCCATGGATCATGATTTTGGTTCGAATTACAGTCCGAAAATACATAGCACATGTGAAAAATAGCTGTGAGTGCGAGATGGCCCTTACCAAGAGCTTATTTCAGTTTTATTTGCTGCCGAAAGTGTTGTGGAAATATTACACCATTTCATTGCGACAAAATTCTGTTCTTGATTAAATGCTCATATTATTAGGCTATCAGCTCCAAAGAATCTTCGACTGTGTAGCACTGACGTGAAGAGCGCCACGTATACAGGCACTGAGGCTAACACTTGAATTGTTTCCGACTTGAAGTAGTTAGTGTGTCCCTCCTATGCTAGTATTAGCAGTTATGTATTGTTTTAAACCCTCCTTTTACAATTTATGTTTTGAAATGCAACTGGATCTATGCATGCAAAGTATTAGCAGCAGCCTTGTCTATATAATAGGTTACAAACATTCATGCTCGGGAAATTCCAACAGCTGTAAAAAATGTTGAGCGGGGTTCAGAAATGCCCTTCAAATCATTGAATACCCTCGATTTAATGTTTCAAGACCTTTGAAGGTCCTTAAATTTTGATACACTGTTTAATTTTTTAGCAGAAAAGGCAAGCTGCTTTATGTCTCAAAAGGCGAGCTGAATGGCGACTAGCAGTGCCCCTCAGACAGAACAGCGGAAGACATGCAGCAGAAGATATGGGGAAAACCCACAGTGATGTGGCACACACCAAGATCAATCAGGGTCTTTGTTTCCTGCCCTCTCTCTCTCTCTTCACGGTTCCCTTCCTGGTTTCCTGCCATTATTACTGTTTTTTTATATATATATAATGTAAGTATTCAAGCAACCTGTCTTCAATAAATTGGTCTCATATTGGATGCCGCTAGAGCATGTAGCTTGCTTCAGAAGTTTTCGAAGGTCCTTAATTCTGTTTTCTACTGTTCCAACTGAATTGAGTCATCCAGCGCAGGCGGCGTCACTGCAACAGTTTACCTTTCTGCTTGAAAGTTAAGGTGTATTACATTATTAACAAAACTGTGTGCCAGGTGTATAACGTAGGATTATTTCAGCATCAACAATGGTGGTTATAGCTGGCAGGTGAGAGAAGAAGTGGGCAATCGACTTAAAGCAAACGTTGTGCCAAAATACCGTTGGTAAAATATCACTGTAAAACGTGGAACATATCTCCAGTCAGTGTCATCTGGAAGCTGATATTGTACTGGAAATTTCATTCGTCCATGTAAAAAATCTGGAAAACGTGATCGGTAGTGCGCAGCAGAGAGCAGGCACATTTAAAATGCAGGCAATGGAGCTGGAGCTTGTGAATTTGTCCCCAAAAGGAAATACAAATATCCCCATACTATTCTAGAATACATCCAGGTAAGAATATTGAGATCCAGAGTGACATAGAGATATATACGCTTGTTACTGCTAACAGCTGCCAAAAGGCCAAACAGGAGTAAGCAGAGATGGTGGATGGGAACAGGTAAATTGGAGCTAAGCAAAAGACGAATGATGCCTAAACCGTGTGATCCAGGTTTCTTTGGCTTTTGTTCTTAAAACTTACAAGTTTTCAGAAAAGCTCAATTGTGCTGCGTTTTCTCTGGTAAAGTGCCTTCAAAAGCCGTGCCTGCAGATGCAAGTGAGCTTGGTGGTTTGATATTAGTTTAACACATTGCGGTATGAGGCTCTTACACAGTATAATGGAATGACTAAATGCCTCTGTGAACATGGCTGAAATGAAGGCTATCCATTTGACCTCATGCCAGTGAAGTCCATTCGGCTGCGAAGTGGTTGATCTCATAAGGGATATGATGGCCACTACAAGAACAGGAACTATTCAGTAATATCAGTGTTGCCACCATTTTATTGTACTTGAAGCAACAAAGGCAGCGTAGCACACCTAACCTGCTTATTGCTACCTCTGGCCTGAAGCTACGTGCTTACAGAATCGCACTTGCGTTGTCACATGAACACCCACTATAAAGCTTTAGTTTTCCCTTATTTGTTCAAAAGAAAATAAAGGCTTCATATAATGCTCTTATTTGTAAATAGCGATTCCGTTTATATTTTGCAGGTCGCCTTTTCAAGACTTCATGTTAAATTTTCATTCCCAGGTGGACATTGGGGGCGGCGTGAAAGTAGAGGAGACGGCTTTGGCCAGGCTGCGTGGCAGCTGCCCAGGAGCCCCAGCCAAATTTGCGAGAGGGCTTTTGCGGCAGCTTTTTACACCGGAAGAGCTCCGCGGCAAGTCTCTCTTTGGGCGTAAATCAAATGCCTATCCTGACGCTGTGGTGAGGGAGGCTTTGGCCAGAAGAAAGTTGGTGCCATCATTGGTATGTCATTTCTTTGTCACCTAAATTACAAACTTCTGCATTTATTAAGTTTTCCTTCCATGCCTTATACTTGTGTGCATTTGCAATTGAACAGTTAGCTATGCGTATTTCACATAACTGAGCTTAAGCATGGTCGTATGTTGGCTGACCTTAATATTTTTGATCTGCATAGGATTGAAAGCCTTACTGTTCCCTGTGTCCTACACACATGAAACAAACTCGGTGTTGTAGATGGTGGTCTGGTCTAATATTCTGTATTTTGATCTAAGTTAAGGGAGCTAGTAGTTAGAACGAACCATTGAACGTTTTAAATATTAGCTCCAGAATAAAGTGCTGATTCGAAATCTTGGAAAAAAAATGCCAAAAACAGGTACCGTTTCTCTGCTAAAGATGGCACAAAAATAATAAGCTGTAAAGATATCGTAAAAGTAAATAAACATAAAGAATTTGAGGATTGCGTGTGGTAGGGCTAGTTGGTTCTGCATATTTAAAAAGAAATTAGCGCAAAAACTTGGACGGGGACAAAAGGAAAGTAAACACACACGACGATTGACAAACGCTACTACCAAATGTTTATTAGGGTGTGCACACACGCTAATAAACAGTTGGTAGTAGCGCTTGTCAATCGTCGCCCAATCTCGAGGAGAAATTATCTCAGAAATTACCTCTAAAAGGCAGTTTTGAATAAGGTTTCTATTTACACAGGGTGCATGATATGAGATTATCATGTTTTCAGGTGTGGACTGCCTTCATTTTCAATTTTCACTACACTAATTTTCACTACAGAAGTGGGCAATCGGCTTAAAGCAAACGTTGTGCCAAAATACCGTTGGTAAAATATCACTGTAAAACGTGGAACATATCTCCAGTCAGTGTCATCTGGAAGCTGATATTGTACTGGAAGTTTCATTCGTACATGTAAAAAATCTGGAAAACGTGATCGGGAGTGCGCAGCAGAGAGCACGCACATTTAAAATGCAGGCAATGGAGCTGGAGCTTGTGAATTTGTCCCCAAAAGGAAATACAAATATCCCCATACTATTCTAGAATACATCCAGGTAAGAATATTGAGATCCAGAGTGACATAGCGATATATACGCTTGTTACTGCTAACAGCTGCCAAAAGGCCAAACAGGAGTAAGCAGAGATGGTGGATGGGAACAGGTAAATTGGAGCTAAGCAAAAGTCGAATGAATAGCTCATTTCTGTTGATTTTTTGCTACCTTCCTATCTCTCCTAGTATTTTGTGCTGATACTTATGGGGGAAGATAACTCCATTACACTGCATAGGGAAAAGCAAAATTCATCTGCCTGGAAGTTGATGTATAGCTGCCAGTTGATGTGCCCTATAGCCGTTCGTATTGCGAGATGGTGACTGCTTCAATAATCTCACTTAGCATGTTATGAACATCGAGACCTAAGACTCTCTGGGTCGCTGTGTGAATGAGAAGCACAACTGCTTTTTTGACGCATTTTCTTATTACGGCCTCTACTTTCTCTTTTTTAGCTGACTTAAGATGTAAGTAAGGGCATATATAGGCTATGCGACTGATCACAAAGGCCTGTACTAAGGAGGAGAGTATTCTTTTCTCTCAAGCCGGAGTGGCGGTTACTAATGCAACAGATGAGTCGCATATTTTACCGCGAGATTCCTTGATGCATTTGAATTGCGTCCCTATTGAAGCCGTTTTCTTGTAAGGTTAAGCTCAGGATTTTAATTTTGCGTACTCAGGGAATAGGGACTCCGCGAATATTTTCGATGGCTGGTGGTGGTTGCGCAAGAAATCTTGTTTTGCAGAATATGATAACTTCAGACTTAGCCGGAGAGCATCGCAGCTCCCTGGGGTCCGCAAATTCACTACGATATCACTTACACGCTGGAGTCTCTCCTTGATTTGGGCGTCACTGCCCTCTGCGGTCCACAAGGTAATGTCATCCGCATAGAGGATGTGATGGAGCTATGGCACCTGCGCTAAATGTTGTGGAAGTTTGAGCCTCGCGATATTAAAGAGAAAGAGCGAAAGGACCAATCCTTGTGGGGTGCACTGTGAGTGACAGCAAGTGTTGCATACATTACAGGTCCACTTGATAATTTATGATGCAATAAACTTAATAAACAAAATGAAGGCATCAAAATCTTGGCGCTTATAATTTTATCTTGTGATTAGCATTGCACCAAATAAGAGAAGCCTTAACAGTGGATTTCTTGCTGCAAACAAACTGCATAATAGTTATGAATCTAGTTGAAGCTTTCTGCTGCAATCTATATTTAGAATTATTACCAGCATGCATATACATCATAGAGGCAGTGAAATGTGTGAAGTTCATTTATACTGTGTCAAATTTCTGATATCTATGCATGTGTTGATTTTTGCAGGCTACACAACTCAAGAGTTCAAAGCGGACCCGATCCGCCTTAGGAGCAGCCTCTCATCGTTGCTCTCTCGAGAGGTGAAATAGTGGCTGGCCCACTATCCGAATGCCCATCTCCCACCATTGCTAGCATGCAAATAAAGCAATAAAGTTAGGTTGCATGAACAACTTTTGTATGTATTTGCATGTTTTGCAGCACAGATCACATTCACTAACATGCCCAATTGAAACTTGTTCAATAGCTCCGCTGCAGGCTCTAGGAGAAAGGCCTACTGGGTCACTAAAGAGTTTGAACAATACTCTGCAATAAGCAATTCATCATCATCATCATCATCATCAGCCTGATTATACCCACTGCAGGGCGAAGGCCTCTCCCATATCTCTCCACTTAACCCGGTTCTGTGCTAGCTGCATCCACTTGACCCCTGCGAACTTCTTAATCTCATCCGCCCACCTAACTTTCTGCCGCCCCCTGCTACGCTTTCCTTCCCTTGGAATCCAGTTTGTTACCCTCAGCGACCATCGGTTATCCTCTCTTCGCACTACATGTCCTGCCCATGTCCATTTCTTCTTCTTAATTTCCACTAGAATGTCGTTAACTTGAGTTATTTCTCTGACCCACTCTGCACGCTTTCTATCTCTTAATGTTACCCCTACCATTTTTCGTTCCATAGCCCTCTGGGTTGTCCTCAACTTAAGTAGAACTCTCTTGGTTAGCCTCCACGTTTCAGTCCCATAGGTGAGTACAGGCAAGATGCAACTGTTGTATACTTTCCTCTTGAGCGATACCGGTAAGCTGCTAGTCATAATCTGCGAGTGCTTGCCAAATGCGCTCCATCCCAATCTTATTCTTCTTGTTATTTCCTTTTCATGGTCCGGATCTGCGGTTACTACCTGTCCTAAGTAGATATATTCGCCTACTACTTCCAGTATTTCGCTGTCTAATGTAAACTCCTGTTCCTTCCCGAGGCTGTTGAACATTACCTTAGTCTTCTGCATATTGATTTTCAAGCCTACCTTTCTACTTTTCCTGTCTAGGTCATCAATCATTGTTTGCATTTCATCTCCCGAGTTGCTTAGCAAGGCAATGTCATCAGCAAATCGTAGATTACTGAGGTATTCTCCATCTAGCCTTATTCCTAACTGCTCCCATTCCAAGTCTCTGAATACTTCCTCTAAACAAGCTGTGAATAGTACTGGGGAGATTGTGTCTCCTTGCCTAACACCTTTCTTTATGGGAATTTTGTTACTTTCTTTATGCAGAACTATGGTTGCTGTGCAGCCACTATATATATCTTCCAGCACTTTCACGTATGGCTCGTCTACCCCCTGATTTCGCAATGCCTGCATCACCGCCGAGGTGTCAACTGAGTCAAATGCTTTTTCGTAATCAATGAATGCTATGTATAAGGGCTGGTTATATTCCGCGCATTTTTCTATCACCTGATTGATGGTATGGATATGATCGATAGTAGAGTACCGTTTCCGAAACCCTGCTTGATCCTTTGCTTGATTGCAGTCTAAGGTTGTCCTGATTCTATTAGCGATTACCTTAGTAAAGACCTTATACGTAACAGACAGTAAGCTGATTGGTCTGTAATTTTTAAGGTCCTTAGAGTCCCCTTTCTTGTGAATGAGGATAATGTTTGCATTCTTCCATGCTTCCGGTACCGTCGATGACACCAGGCACTGCGTATACAGGGTGGCCAGTTTTTCTAGCACAATATCCCCCCCGTCCTTCAGCAAATCTGTAGTTATCTGATCCTCTCCAGCTGATTTCCCCCTTTTCATAGTTTCTAGTGCTTTCTTGACCTCGTCCTTCGTCACTGGTGGAACGTCTGACTGTTTTTCCCTGACGCCAATCTCATTACGGTCCTGACTACTTTGGCTACTGTAGAGATCTGTATAGAACTCCTCGGCTACTTTGACTATCTTGTCCATATTAGTGATGACGTTGCCCGCCTTGTCCCTTATCGCATACATCTGGTTTTTGCCTATGCCCAATTTCTTCTTTACCGCTTTAAGGCTTCCCCCGTTCCTTACAGCATGCTCAATTTTCTCCATGTTATACTTCCTTATATCGGCCACCTTGCGCTTATTGATTAGCTTTGATATCTCGGCCAATTCGATCTGGTCTGTTGGATTGGAAGCTTTCATACTCTGCCGTTTCTTAATCAAATCTTTCGTCTCCTTAGACAGCTTACCGGTATCCTCTCTAAGTATCCTACCGCCTACTTCTACCGCGCACTCAGTAATGATATCTCTGAAATTATTGTTCCTTGCCTCTAGGGTAGCAATTATTTGAGCTTATTAGGTAGTAATTGTTGAAGGAATTATTGAGGACATTCATTGCAGTAGCAATATTGTTTTCTGCTTCTGTAAGAATATAGTGGTCACTTAGTTATCGGAACTAATTAAACAGTATTTATAAAACGTCAGTAATTATTCTATGTTCTAGTAAGGAAAACTAGGAGTCTAATGAATCTTTTAAAATTGCAAAAGATACTCGTTCCTGTATTTCTATAGCAGTACCTCTTTTGTGTTCCTGTAAGAATGCGGTGGCAAAAGTTATTGGAACTCAATACACAGTAATTATAGAAAGTCAAGAATCACTCTATATGTTTTATTAAGGTAAAATGAAATGAACATCTATTGGATATCCTTAAAGATTTGCAAAAGACACTTACTATTGTATTTCTGTAGGAGCTCGTCTTTTGTGTTTTTATAAGAATGTGGTGGCCATAGTTATTGGAAATCATTAGAAAATAATTATAGAAATTCGATAATTCCTCTATAGGCTCTATTGAGGAAAACTAAATGATGTTCTATTGAATCTTTTTAGGGTGGTGCTAAAGACACTCACTATTGTATTTCTATAGCAGTACGTATTATGGGTTCTATAAGAATGCGGAGACCAAATAGGTATTGGAACTCATTAGAAAGTAATTATAGAAAATCAATGAATACTTTATAATATCTACTGAGGAAAACTAAGAGAATCTATTGGGTCTCTTGAAAGAGTTGCAAAAGACCCTCACTATTGTATTTCGATAGTAACACGTCTTCCGTGTTTCAATAAGAATGCAGTGGCCAAATAGTTATTGAACTCATTAGGCAGTAATTATAGAAAACGATAATTTATTTTATAGTCTCTATTGAGTGAAGCTAAAAGAGAATCTATTGGATCTCTTTAAAGAGTTGCAAAAGACCCTCTATTGTATTTCTATAGGAACACGTCTGCTGTGTTTGTCAGAATGCGGTGGCCAAATAGTTATTCGAACTGATTAGGCAGTAATTATAGAAAATCATCAATTAATTATAATCTCTATTGGGGAAAACTAATAGAGCACCCATTGAATCTCTCTAGAGTTGCAAAAGACATTCACTATTGTATTTCTATAGCAGTACGTTTTTTGTGGTTGTGTCTAATGCGGTGGAAAAATGGTTATTTAAACTCATTTAACATAGTGCATACACGGCTAAAGGAATACAATACATTCTAATGAGAATACTGAAAAGAGATTCTAAACCAACACATTACACAATTTTGTAAGGATTGGCCCGTGCTATAGCTAAAAAGGCTGCTTTCCTACTATAATCAGGTTGAGAGATAATCCCTACCATATGCTTTACTTTTCCTGTAACCTTTCAACTCGTTCATTACTGAAGAAAACAGAACTAATCATGTAATGTTACACTTTTTTTCTATTTATTTTCCGCGTTTCTCTTTGTACTGCCACCCGCCCACCTATACAAGCTATAGGACCGTCGCTTGTTGCCTGTCGAGAGTGGAAATGAGTGAGTCCATGATGACTGAGTCCCGATGGGTCGAAATGAGTGAGCTCAAATGGATCATGAGTTGAAATCAGTGAGTTCAGATGAGTCGTGAGTCGAAGCGAGTGAGTGCAGATGAGTCACGAGTAAAAAATGAGTGAGTCGAGATAAGTGAGTTCAAATGAGTCATGAGTTGAAATGAGTGAGTGAGCCCAGGTTATGAGTCTGAGAGAGCCCGAGTGAGTCGTCATCATGCGTGAGTTTGAGTTCATGAGTCTGAGTGAGCCCGAGTAAGTCGCCAGCTTTCGTGAGTTTGAGTTCATTAGTGTGACTGAGTCCTGACCTTATGAGTTTGAGAGTGAGCCCGCACATGGACCAAATTTTTCTGAGTGAGCCCGAGTGAGCACACGTGACTTTGCCGACCTGTGGCTAGTACAGACATCATATATTGGCACAGTTGACAATGTACATACTTCTGCACCCACCATTGTCAGAACTGCTGCTGTTTTTAATGTTTCTTTGTCATGTTTGCCAGGCTCCTTTGCATAACTTGTATAAGTATGAGGCACACTGCAAACTTCATTCGAATATTTACAATACTAACATCCCATGTGTCAACCAAGAGTGTGTTCAAAAATTCAGATCGTTTATAATGCACTATGTGTGCATGTTTGCCGTAGTCACCCTAAGAGAACTGATTGTTCTTCCAGTTCAACTGGAGGTAATTTTAACTGTCCCCGCACATTTTGCAGTGCCCAGTTCCTGCTGAAAGACGTTAAGTATGTAAAGCAGCACATTTTTCTGTTGTTGCCACATGTTGTTTTGTAAACTGTGAAAAAATGCTTTCAAATGCGAAGTCATTCACATCTCATGTGAGTCGCTGTCATGACAGCACATTTCTAAGTCACAGTGTGTTAGTGTGAAGGTATGCATCATGCAGCAGGTGACAATTTATAAGTGCTTTCGATCAGTGGCGAAATGTAATCCCCAAATACTTCTATTCCATCTGTTCAGTCATGGCAGACAAGAAATATGCAGCACTGTTTCTAATGAAACTGGAATCTTCATCTTGTAGCATTGTCAGTGGTACAGGATATCAGCAGTGAAATCCATTTAATGAACTCACTGTCACAAGATGTCACAATGTTATTGGTCAGCTACTTTAAAAACAAAATATGGATAATGAAGCATCTGCCAAGATTTTATCAAAGTTAAGTAGAGAGGAAACACATTTCAATCCAGCTACTGGTGTGCTACCAACAAAGTATGCAAGATAAAAAAGAGAATTTAGGATGATAGAGCCCATTGGGGTAGAGTTCAAGAATGAATGAAGCCTTCACTATGTGCGAATTAAGCTGTCTCTAGCTGCACTTCTTTCGGATGTCACTTTGCGGCAAGCAATAACCAAGGATAATACCTCTGATATTAATTATTGTTCCACCTTTAGCGATGGAACTCCTTTCAGAGAGTCTACGTATATGAAACAGAACTGTAAAGCTATTCAGCTACTCTTATTCCATGACGCTTTTAAGGTGTCAAATTCACTTGGATCAGCAAGAAAGAAGCATAAAGTCATAGGCATGTACTACAGCATTGCTAATCTTTCATCACATTTCACCGCTAAGGTGCAAAACATTCAGTTAGTAATGTTTTTATAAGTCAACGCTTGTCAAACTAGGTCATGAAGCTGTGATGAAGATTTGTCAATGAGCTTAATGATCTTGACGAGAATGGCATTATTGTGGATGACTATTTTAAATGCGTCTTGGTTTCTATTTTCGGTGACAATTTGGGAACCCATGGAATTGGCGGTTTCACACAATACCTTTCCACATCAAGGTACTTCTGCCGGTACTGTGATGTTAAAAAGTAGGACTTTGTTAAAGACCTTCACTTGAAGGGGGCACTGCATTCACAAGATGTTCATTGTAACCATGTGAGCTTAGCTGAGCAGGGGTTGCATGAATTGGCAAAAGCAGTCAAATTCGATTCCTCTTTCAATACTTTGCAGTCATTTCATGTCACTTCCGGACTGCCACCGTGCTTTGCACATGATATTTTAGAGGGAATAGCCCCATTTGATTTAACATTGATTGTTAGGCACTTAGTCCGTGAACAAAAGTGGTTCACAGTCACAGATTTGAAAAAATCAGGAACATATCTCTGACTGGCCGTGATGCACAAAGTAGGTCAGCTACTCTTCTAAATGAGAAGAGTTGCAAAGTGCAGGGCCGAGCCGTTGAAATATACATATTACTTTATAAGGTTGCTCCCTATTTTGATCCATGACAAAGTGGCAGATAGTGAAAATGATGCTTGGAATTTGTATTTGACTTTAAAACTGATTGTATTGTCATATCTCCTAAGCTGCATATTACTCCAACTGAGTACCTCACGGTTTTGTTCAATAACTAGATTGCTGAGAGTTTGTCTTTTCGCTAGAGTTCCATTGAGATAAAAACATCATTTTCTCTGTCATTACGCTGGCCTTTGTTACCGTTATGGTCCCTTCGTTCACTCTTCAACATCACAATTTGAGAGCAAGCAATCAAATTTCAAGCGCATTATCCTTTTCAAACTTTTGAACATCACACTCACAATGGCAACTAAGCACGAAATGCTTGTCATATTAAGGGCAGCAAATCTAATACCTGATGATATTGTTTACTAATACCTGATGATGTTTACTTTTTTGCTTCTCCCCCCCCCCCTCTGCTTTCTAATACACCACTGTTAGCAGCGTTGCTAACCAAGTCAATCCAATTTACTAATCATATTTTACAGGTTCAGTTCAGTCGTTCAGTCGTGTCCGACTCTTCGTGACCCTATGGACCATGTCACGCCACGCTTTCCGGTCTCTCACTATCTTCCTAACATCACATAACTTCATCTGCAGTGCCTCGAGGATGCCATCTAACCATCGCGTTCGCTGCCTACCCCTTCTCCGGCGACCCTCAACCTTTCCCAACATCAAATCTTTCTCCAGCGACTCCTCTCTTCTCATCAGATGACCAATGTAGCTGAGCTTTAACTTTAGAATTTGACCCTCCAATGAGCAGTCAGGGTTTATGGTCGACAATATCGACTGATTTGATCTTCTTGCAGTCCAAGGAACTCTCAAGAGTCTTCGCCAGCACCACAATTCAAACGCGTCAATTCTTCGGCGGTCAGCTTTTTTCACAGTCCAACTCTCGCATCCATACATCACAACTGGAAAGACCATAGCACGAGTTATACGGATCTTGGTTAGCAGACTAATGTCCCTGCTCTTTACTAGGCGGTCAAGGCTAACCATTGCTCTCTTTCCCAGAAGCAGGCGTCTCCTAATTTCATGGCTGCAGTCTCCTTCCGAGGTAATCTTGGAGCCCAAGAAGAGAAAATCTGTCACAGCTTCCACTTCTTGTCCATTGATGCTCCAGGACTTGATAGGGCAAGACGCCATGATCTTTGTCTTTTTAATGTTCAGTTTAAGCCCAAACTCCTCACTCTCTTCTTGTACGCGCATCAGAAGTCTCATGAGTTCCACTTCACTTTCTGCCATTAAAGTGGTATCATCCGCATATCTAAGGTTGTTGGTACATTTTCCAGCAATGTTTACTCCAGCCGAAGACTCGTCCAGACCGGCCTTCCTCATGATGCACTCTGCATATAGGTTAAATAGGCAGGGCGACAGTATGCAGCCTTGCCTCACTCCTTTCTCAATCAGAAACCAATCAGTAAGACCATGCCCAGTTCTGACTGTGGCCTCTTGTCCTTCATACAGGTTCCTGAGGAGACAGCTGAGGTGAATTGGAACTCCCATCCCTTGGAGAGCTTGCCACAATCTGCTGTGATCTACGCAGTCAAACGCTTTCGCATAATCAATAAAGCAGAAGTAGATGGGTTTCTGGAACTCTTGCTTTTTCCATGATCCAGCGAAGGTTGGCAATTTTGTCTCTAGTTCCTCTGCCCTTGCGAAACCCAGCTTGCACGTTCGGAAGCTCCCGATCCACGTACTGCTGCAGCCTTCCTTAGAGAATTTTCAACATCACCTTGCTAGCATGCGAAATAAGCGCGATCGTGCGGTAGTTGGAACAATCTGGCACTGCCTTTCTTTGGAATGGGGATGTAAACTGACCTCCTCCAATCCTGTGGCCACTGCAGGGTTGTCCAAATCTTCTGACATAATGTATGCAGAATGTTAACAGCGTCATGGTTGAGGTTTTGATGTTGTTGTGTTGTGTTTTATGGCGCATAAGCAACTCAGGCTATCATGCGCCAAGCACAAGGTATATAGTTTTTTTTTTTTAGAAGGAGTGAAGTGTTAAGATATCATAGCTTGTTCAGGAAAGATGTTTCTTCTAAGAAACTGAAAACACATGAAATGTCTACAATTGCATTCTCTCCTAGGAGAAGTGATGGATGGAATGGTATCTGTTTGGTGTAAAATTGAGTGAAATGCTTTTTCCGTAGCTTTTCGAGTTTTTTACATGAAATTAAAATGTGGTTTATCGTCAGTCCATGTCCACAGTCTTCACATATGGGTTCATCTTCTTTTTTGAGAATGAAACTATGAGTAAGATGCGTGTGTCCTATTCGAAGGCGACATAATATTACCTCCATGAAGCGTTTCTGGTGACTGCATGACTTCCATTCTTCGACAACTGGTTTCACGACGTATAGTTTGTTGTTTATTTCATATTTCCATGAGGCTTGCCATTTTTCCCTGAGCTTTTTTTGTATGAATTTCAAAACATCTTTGCGTGGTACATTTACCTTTTCTATTTTTGCTTTTCGGGCAGCTGCTGCACATTCGTCAGCTGTCTCGTTACCTACGATTCCGACATGGCTAGGTACCCAGCACAATTTAATTTTGTAACCTCGTGTTTCGGCTGATGTTATACAATGTATTATTTTTCCCACTAAAGGTTCTGTTGCATTTTTAGAGTGTAATGCTGTGATTAAGCTGAGGGAGTCATTGTAGATTATACTCTTTTCAATATTGCATTTTATTATTTTTTCCACAGCTATGGATATGGCATAACTTTCTGCAGTGAACACTGATGCACAATTGGGCAACCTAACTCTTTTCTGGCGATTGTTTTCTACGACACCACTACCAACATAAGAGGTAGTTTTAGAACCATCAGTATAAAATGTATTGTGGTCTTTGTATTTTTCCTCTAATGTCAGGAATTCTTGTAATATGTGTTCGTGTGGAGTTTTTTGTTTGTCAAACTGTGTTAAAGTAAGGTCGCATACACAGGGAAATTTATACCAAGGGGGTAATGGATCAGGGCATTGTGCAATGTCGGGGAGTGTATCGAGTATTTTTATTTCTTCGCACATCTGTTCAAAGCGGAGGAGGAGGGGTCTGACTGCTTGCGGTTTGTTATTGAACAGGGTTCTGGACGGGCACTTTGTTACTGTGGGGTAGCAGAGGTGTGTTGGTAGCGAACGGATCTTAAGAATGTATGAACAAGTTAGCATGGTTCTTCTGTCCTCAAGAGATGGTTCGTTGGTTTCTACATACAGACTCCGCACAGGCGACGTCCTGTATGCCCCGGCCGAAAGACGCAGACCTAGGTTGTGGACTGGGTCTAGTCGTTTTAGGTATGAGGGTCTTGCGGAACCGTAGACTATGCAACCGTAGTCCAAGCTCGAACGTACAACTGAACGATAAATCTGCAGAAAGCATGTCCTGTCGGATCCCCAGCATTTACGTGACAGCACTTTAAGTATATTTAAAGATTGGGAGGCTTTCTTTTTAAGGGTGTTTATATGGGGGAGGAAAGTAAGCTTTCTGTCGAAAGTAATGCCTAGAAAATTGTGTTCGTGTTTTACTGGGAGAGCAATGTCATTGAGGTAAACTGTAGGGTCCACTTGCAAACCTCGTCTAAGTGAGAATAAAATGGCTATTGATTTCTGTGCAGAGAACCTGAAACCATTTCTATCTGCCCATGTCGCTAGTTTATTCACTGTTAATTGAATTTGTCTCTCACACGTTGATACATTAGAGGATGTACATGCTATTTGTAGGTCATCGACATAGACTGAATGCATGATGGTCGTTGGGATTATTTTTACTATGGAGTTCATTTTTACTATAAATAGCGTGGTACTCAAGATGCACCCCTGAGGGACACCATTCTCCTGAGTGAAACGTTTTGACAGAGTAGCACCGAGACGAACTTGGAAAGAACGGTCGGACAAAAACTCTTTCAAGCATTTTAACATTCTGCCGCGGATGCCAAGGTCTCCCAGGTCACGTAGGATTCCATACCTCCACGTCGTGTCATAAGCTTTTTCTAAATCAAAAAATACGGCAAGGCAGTGTTGTCTGCGTATAAGTGCTTCTCGTACCGTATTTTCCAAGCGCACAAGATGATCAATTGTCGAACATCCTTTTCTAACGCCACATTGGCGGGTGTCGAGAAGTTTGCGAGATTCAAGTGTAAACATGAGCCTGATATTTAGAACACTTTCAAACGATTTAGCGATACAACTCGTTAGTGCTATGGGCCTATAACTGCTTGGGGATGTTGGTGGCTTTCCATGTTTCAGTAACGGAACAATAATGGCTTTCTTCCAGGCCTGCGGTATTTCTCCTGACATCCATCCATACCTTGTTAAAGAATTTTAAGAGTGCTTCAACTGAGGATTCAGAAAGATGGGCTAGCATTTGATAGTGTATTTCATCTGGGCCTGGTGCTGTACGTTTGCCGGAAGAGAGAACTGTGTTTATTTCTTGTAGTGTAAGGGGACTGTTGTATGATTCGTGAACGCTGCCAGTAGTAGGTAATTTCTGTCTTTCTGCTTGGCTTTTATACTTTAAAAATGATTCTGAATAATGTGATGAGCTAGATACCATGAAAAAATGTTCACCTAAAATGTCCGCTTGCTCTTGAATGCTTGTCTGGGTATTTGGGTCTGTAAGGAGAGGAACTGTAAACGGGGAGTACTTGCCATTTAATTTATTTACTTGTGCCCACATATCCTTGGATGTTATATGATTGTTTATAGAAGAGATGTTATGCTGCCATGAAGCTTTTTCAGCAGTACGACGTACATAGCGTGCTTTAGCTCTAGCCTTTTTGAAAATAAGGAGATTTTCTTGTGTGGGGTACCTGCGAAATATACTCCACGCCTTATTTTGTTTTTTCTTTGCCTCCCTGCAGTCTTTTGTCCACCACACTTTACAGTTCTGTCTCACAACTCCAGATGATTGAGGGATGGCTTGGCGTGCGGCGGCTAAAATACAAGAGGTAAATCTTTCATTTAACTCGTCGACATTAAAATTTTCGGCAAATAGTTTTCCTAAGTCGGCTTTCTCTTTAAAAAGCTTCCAGTCTGCTAAATGCAGCTTCCAACATCTTGGTTTGGTTTGAATTATAGATGGTGATGATGTTAGACTGATTGTTGTAGGTAGGTGATCACTTCCATGCGGATTTTCTAAGACATCCCATTTAAAATCGTTAAAAACCGATGATGAGCAGAAAGATAAATCAATAAAACTCATTTTACCGGAGCTCGGGGAGCAGTAAGTGGGTTTTCCGGTGTTAAGTAAGCAGATATTATTGCACAGAATAAAGTCTTCTAAAATTTGGCCCCTCGTGTCAGTTTTTTCACTGCCCCAGAAAGAAGAGTGGGCGTTAAAATCGCCAACTACTACGCATGGATCTGGCAGTTGGCTGAAAAGGTATTCGATATCATGGAGTGTTATTTTTAAGTGTGGCTCTATATAAATACTGCAAATTGTGATTGTTTTATACGTGATAAGTGTGGCAGCTACTGCTTCTAGCCGAGTTTTGAGCCTATGTTCACGAGCTGCAATATTGTTTTTAACTGTGATGGCAACACCGCCCGAGAGCCTGCATGCCTGCTCTCGATCACGGCGGAAGACTTTGTATTTTTTAAGAATATTCACATGTAGAGGACTCAGGTTTGTTTCCTGCAGACATAAGGCCACAGGTGAATATGTTGCTAAAATGTCTTTTATGTCGCTTAAGTTATTAAGCAGTCCCCTGCAATTCCAGTTTATTACAAAAGCCATCTTAAGCTATACGAATAAAATAGAGACTACGTTGTTTTTGGCCCCGTGATTCGGGGCTTGTCCTTTTTTGCACGCTCTAAGGAGTCCCGCCGTCTTTCACATGACGGCAAGGACTACCCTGTGTTGTGTCCATCGCGTCCTCAGACACGCTGGATGACCGCGGACAACACACCGGAACGCTTGAAGTAGGCCTCCCCGTGTGAGAAGAGGCCTTGGGCCCCGCAGACCTGGAAGGTCGCGAAGCCTGCTTTGGGGGTGGTGGAGCAGCGCCAGCTGCAGCCACCGTGGGCGCGGATGGCTCCATACCAGGGTCACTACCCGTGACCTGGGCGGGTGCCGAAGCACGCTGTGACACTGCGCCCTGTTGCGTCACAACGGAGTAAGTTGGGCTTTGGACCAATGAAAGCCGCTTTCTCGCCTCTCCGAATGTAATGTTCTCAGTGACTTTTAAGGTTACAATTTCTTTTTCTTTCTTCCATGTTGGGCAGGATCTTGAGTATGCTGGGTGGTTGCCCTCACAGTTTACGCAAAGGTTTGGTTCAGTTTGGCAGTTGTCAGTGGCATGTTCATTTGAGGCACATTTTGCGCAGGTGAGTCGGCCTCGGCAGCTCTGGGAGCTGTGGCCATATCTCTGGCAGTTAAAACAGCGACGTGGGTTAGGTATGTACAGTCTGAGTTGCAGCTTTGTGTATCCTACTTCAACGGAGTCTGGAAGGGTGCTCAGCGCAAATGTCAAGACGATGTGCTTAGTTTGGATCTCTTTGTTGTCTCGCTTGATCTTGATTCGATAAACGTTGATGACATTTTGGTCCTTGAGTCCTTGAGCAATTCTTCTTCGGTCAGAAACTTGAGGTCATTACCTGAAATGACCCCACGAACTGTATTGAGTGAGTGGTGAGATTGTGACAGGGACGTCACCGAATGATGTAACAGCTGCTAGCTTTTCGCACTGGTGGTTGTACAGCACTTCTAAGAGGAGGTCACCATTTGGTAGCTTTTTGACTTAGTAGCCTGGACCTATTGTGTCTGTGAGAGTCTTTGTCACAAGGAACGGTGAGACTTGACGGGCAGTTTTTTCTGCTTGTTCAGAGTGAATGACATGAAAACGGGGGAAGCTGTTTACATTTTTAGTGAAAAACTTGTTCGTCACATCGGTGCGCCCTCTCTTGGCGGGAGGGCGATCAGTTGCGGACAGGGAAGAAGCCATAAAATTTATTTTATTGTTCGGTTATGGTACCAGCCACCCACCATGGAGTCCAACAAGGGGACGGGACAGGTGCCTAAAAAAAAAAGCCCTGCCCAGGCCAGCTGTATACCTTAACTATAACCTAATATGGCTCAACTCAGGGTAGTCAGCCACACAAGGTTAACGCTCGCCGCCGGGAAGTAAGGAAAAAACCAAGAAGAGAGTAGAGGACAGGAGAGTTGTAGGATAGATGACAGGAAAGTGAAAGATGGAGGGGAGGACAGGAAAAGGCGACTGCCAATTTCCCCCGGGTGGGTCAGCCCGGAGGTGCCGTCTATGGGAAGCGTGGGCCAAAGTGGTGTGTTGCCTCCGCCGAGGGGCCTTAACGGTCCGAACACTCGGCATCGGCTCAACCACCAGGATCTCCTTTTCCCCAGACACGGCGATGCCACGCACGGCTAAGCGTGGGTGCTGGGGTCCGTGGTGTCGCACAGTACACGCAAACACCTGCTTTAACTGGTGCCCCCTGCGGGGGGTTGAGGTTTTGAAGCAACTCAGCTGGAATGCCATCAATTCCGCTAGCTTTGTTCTTAGCAAGGCTGGCTAAGAACAGGTACTTCAGGCAAATGAACCCTGTTAAGGGCCGAGGAAAAGGGCCAGCCAGCGGAATTGCACTCAGGTTGCTGAGCCTGCTTCGGGTGCTTTAATACTGGTGAGTTGACGTTTGAATTGAAGACATTCACTCCTATGTGGCTTATTCTACTATGATAGCTTATAGCTATGGCTAGAGTTAACGTATATCTACACAATGCATTAGAATTTCCTCCACTCCTTTTGAATTCAAGGAATTTCAGTGCTACATGAAAGAGTGGTTAAAAAATTGCTGTTCAGTGTGCCTTGAATGATGCACCATTAGACCTTTTTTTGAAAGACTTGACAGGCTACGCAGCAAATTGTGTAATGCAGTATTATTTGAGTTGCATTTCATAATTTTGTCTGAGAATAAGGCAAGGAAATATTTGGCGGCAGCTGGCAGATGCTGTGATAAAGTACAGTTTTCGTCAAAAGTGTAGAGTCCAGGGTGTCTGCTTCTGAGCCATGTCCTGCGGCTTGCAATGCCTTTAGTGTTAAGATTTTCTTCATGGCAAGACGTTTTGCTCTACACTCTCCAATGAGAAGGACCCCCCCCCCCCCCCCCACTAATTCTAAATCAGGGCAACTACACGGCTGAGAAGTAGAGCCCCTGGGCTCTACACTTTTGGCAAGGGCTGCATGTTACTAAAAGCCCTTTACTATAATTATTTTTTGCAACTCCAAACATTACAACATCTGTTGTTGCTGAGGCTTGAATTAGGCAATGTGCAAAGCGACCGAATATGTTGCAGTCAACGGCAAAAAAGTGTGGCCTGCTTTTTGTTTGGACGCTTGATTACTTGGACTTTTTCATGGAACCATTTTAAACCTTTCATATTCGCCACAGCACTGCTGCAAATAGCCAAACCACTATATAATATCTATAGTGAAGAGTCATATAGTCTGAATTCAAGGGGGTTGAAAATGTGATCAGATGCAAAACTAATTCAGAAAGTAGCCTATTAAAAGTGGACCTAATATCCTCAGTGGGCTCATTCAGTGCATACGAATGGTTGCGAGCTCTTACTGTTCTGGGATATCGGCCGCTGCCAAAGCTTGCACTATACAAAGTTCGCTGAGCTCACCTGTGCTTTCTTCCCAAATACAAAAATTCTCCTTAATTCGGCATTAAAGAGACCAGGTAGATGTCTAGAATTCTGAATTGATCCTAAAAAGCTGCCAAAAATCAATAGCATCCCAGTAATTATCTATCCCAGTCCTTGCCCCTTCATGGATCACTGCCTTGTCGTGGCGGAGGGGCTTGCGAAACTCGATGAAGTCGTGAGCTCTGCTGTGTAGGGCCACCCAAGATAGACAGGTCACGGCAGAGAGTTCTGACAAAATGTGATTCACTGGAGAAGGTAATGGCAACCCACTCCAGTATTTCCTGCCAAGAAAACCCTATGGCCAGTCACAATACCATTATCGATATGGCGCCGGAAGATGAGCCCCCCAGGTTGGAAGGCGTCCCACATGTTACTGGGGATGAACAAAGGGCGATTCCTAGTAGCTCCAGGACGAATGAAGCGGCTGGGCTAAAGCCAAAAGGACGCTCAGTTGTGGATGTGTCGGGAAGCGACCGGAAAGTCCGATGTTGCAAGGAGGTATATCACATAGCAACATGGAATGTAAGATCTATGACGCAAGGTAAACTGGATATCGTCAAGCGAGAAATGGACAGATTGAACATTGATATCTTGGGTATCAGCGAGCTCAAGTGGACCGGAATGGGAGAATTTAACTCCGGCGACCATTATGTCTTTTATTGTGGGCACGAATCCAAGAGAAGGAATGGGGTCGCTCTCATAGTAAACAGAAGAATGGGCAAAGCAGTGCTAGGGTACAACCCCAAAAACGACCGAATGATTTCACTTCGGATTTAAGGTCACCCTTTCAACATAACAGTTATCCAAGTCTATGCACCGACCACTGCTGCTGAAGAAGCTGACGTTGAGAGATTTTATGCGGACCTACAATGCCTTTTAGACCGCACCCCATCATCAGACGTCGTTTTTCTCATAGGAGACTGGAATGCTAAGGTCGGGAGTGAAGAAATATCCGGAATTACAGGCAAGTTCGGTCTTGGTGAGCCAAATGAAGCTGGGCAGAGGCTAGTAGAGTTCTGTCAAGAAAACAACCTGACCATAGCGAATACTCATTTTCAACAGCACAAGAGGCGCCTGTACACATGGATTTCACCGGACGGTCTGTACAGGAATCAGATCGATTATATTATTTGCCGGCAGAGATGGAGAAGCGCTATACAAGCAGTAAAAACAAGGCCTGGGGCCGATTGTGGCACCGATCATCAGCTTCTTGTTGCCAAAATTAAGCTTCGATTGAGGAAAACGCAGAAAACTAGAAGGCCTTTCAGGTATGATCTGGATCAGATTCCATTAGAATATGCTGTGGAAGTGAGGAATCGATTTCAAGAATTAGATCTAGAAGACAAAGAGCCCGAAGAGATGTGGACTGATGTTCGTGATATAATACAAGAAGTTGCTACTAAGGTAGTTCCAAAGCAAAAGAAATGCAAAAAAGCAAACTGGTTATCTGAAGAGGCTTTGCAAATAGCTGAGGAAAGGAGGATGGCAAAAGGTATGGGGGAAAGAGAAAAATACAAGGTTCTCAATGCGGATTTTCAGAAAATAGCAAGGAGAGATAAGAATGCCTTCCTGAACATACAGTGTCAAGCAGTTGAGGACAACAGCCAATTAAGAAACACAAGAGCTCTGTATAAGACAATCAAAGATATCAAAGGAAGCTTCTGTGCTAAGCTGGGCGTGATAAAGGACAAACGAGGCAAGGACCTCACTGAAGCCTCAGAGATAAAGAAGAGGTGGCAGGAATACACAGAAGAAATGTACAAGAAGGACCCGGATGTGCAATCCCAACATAGGACGGTTGTGATTACTGATCTCGAGCCGGGCATCCTGAAGAGTGAAGTTGAATGGGCCTTAGCCAGCCTTGCTAAGAACAAAGCAAGCGGAATTGATGGTATTCCAGCTGAGTTGCTTCAAAACCTCAACCACGACGCTGTTAACACACTGCATACATTATGTCAAAAGATTTGGACAACCCTGCAGTGGCCACAGGATTGGAGGAGGTCAGTTTACATCCCCATTCCAAAGAAAGGCAGTGCCAAAGATTGTTCCAACTACCGCACGATCGCGCTTATTTCGCATGCTAGCAAGGTGATGTTAAAAATCCTGCAAGGTAGGCTGCAGCAGTATGTGGATCGGGAGCTTCCGGACGTGCAAGCTGGGTTTCGCAAGGGCAGAGGAACTAGAGACCAAATTGCCAACCTTCGCTGGATCATGGAAAAAGCAAGAGAGTTCCAGAAACCCATTTACTTCTGCTTTATTGATTATGCGAAAGCGTTTGACTGCGTAGATCACAGCAGATTGTGGCAAGCTCTCCGAGAGATGGGAGTTCCAATTCACCTCATCTGTCTCCTCAGGAACCTGTGTGAAGGGCAAGAGGCCACAGTCAGAACTGGGCATGGTCTTACTGATTGGTTTCCGATTGAGAAAGGGGTGAGGCAAGGCTGCATACTGTCGCCCTGCCTATTTAACCTATATGCAGAGTGCATCATGAGGAAGGCCGGTCTGGACGAGTCTTCAGCTGGAGTGAAGATTGCTGGAAAACGTATCAACAACCTTAGATATGCGGATGATACCACTTTAATGGCAGAAAGTGAAGTGGAACTCAAGAGACTTCTGATGCGCGTACAAGAAGAGAGTGAGAAGTTTGGGCTTAAACTGAACATTAAAAAGACGAAGATCATGGCGTCTTGCCCTATCAAGTCCTGGAGCATCAATGGACAAGAAGTGGAAGCTGTGACAGATTTTCTGTTCTTGGGCGCCAAGATTACCTCGGAAGGAGACTGCAGCCATGAAATTAGGAGACGCCTGCTTCTGGGAAAGAGAGCAATGGTTAGCCTTGACCGCCTAGTAAAGAGCAGAGACATTAGTCTGCCAACCAAGATCCGTATAACCCGTGCTATGGTCTTTCCAGTTGTGATGTATGGATGCGAGAGTTGGACTGTGAAAAAGGCTGACCGCCGAAGAATTGACGCGTTTGAATTGTGGTGCTGGCGAAGACTCTTAAGAGTTCCTTGGACTGCCAGAAGATCAAATCAGTCGATATTGTCGACCATAAACCCTGACTGCTCATTGGAGGGTCAAATTCTAAAGTTAAAGCTCAGCTACTTTGGTCATCTGATGAGAAGAGAGGAGTCGCTGGAGAAAGATTTGATGTTGGGAAAGGTTGAGGGTCGCCGGAGAAGGGGTAGGCAGCGAACGCGATGGTTAGATGGCATTCTCGAGGCATTGCAGATGAAGCTATGTGATGTTAAGAAGATAGTGAGAGACCGGAAAGCGTGGCGTGACATGGTCCATAGGGTCACGAAAAGTCGGACACGACTGAACGCCTGAACTGAACTGAATTATCTAATGAATATTCGAAATATTACCGAAAACCATGCACCAAGGACCATTTTTCCCCGTTTCATGTAGTGTTTTGCTTTGAACAAATTCTTGGAAATGTCAAAAAAGTGATCCGGAATTGCGAATGCCTCCGTGCACCTTTCTGAAATGCAACACAGAAGCAGTGGTGCCTTTCAATACAGCTATAACTGCTGCGTTTTCAAAATGCTTAACCACATGACCTACAATACAAAACTATGCGGTGGAGCATCCCACACAATGTGGGCATTCCGTGAACCGTTATTATCACAATAAATTTTCCAATACCACAATAAAAAAAAATCAGGAGAAATATGTAGCGCAAAAGACATGGACACAGGCAGGAGACACAGTGCTAACTTCCTACAAATGTTTATTTCAGAAAGAAAATGTGGTTTTATACTATCATGTTACAGGTAACCATTTTTCATGCACTAAAAAGTGAATCTGGCAAATACACAAGTTCATTTGGCTGCATTGTGACAGAAGGGCTGCTTGCACAATCATATTTCAAAAGGTGCAATCCACTCTGTTTCAAGAAAGTCACGTGTTAACCTGTTTATGCACACTAAAGCCGCACACTTTAGAAAAAGGAATCCATTCGACACGCAGCGGTGGGTCGACAAACCTTTCCCACACAAATGCTGAATGTCCACATGCTTCCTATGCCTATCATTCAGGCATCTGCTCGCTTACCCTACATATTGTTTTCCACAGGAGAAAAGAATTTGATAAGTAACATTTTCAGTGTAACACAAATATTTCCCCAAGGTTCTTTGTACAGCTAACTTCATATTCAGTTCTGAAAAATTTTCATGCAGATATGGCTAAACTTATTAGCAGCCGAAAAAAAAACCTCTGCCGCTAGATCACTGCGCTATTTTCTTCTAAGCCAAGCCATCTAGTAGTGGCAGAGGGGGCTTTTCGGCTCCTAATAAGTTAAGCTCAACTCTATGAAAACTCTTCAGCACTCGATAAGGCTGCACAGCAAAGCTTGACGAAAAATTTTTTTATTGCATTGAAAGTGTTGCCTATCAAATTTCCCTTTTCTGTGGAAAATAATATGTAGGACAAACGGGCAGATGCCTGAATGATAAGCTTCGGGAGCATGGGTGGGAGTTGAAAACATGTTTGCGAACGGTTTGTCGTCCCACTGCCACGTGTGTGAATGTATTCCCCGTCTAAGAAGGCGCGTGGGTTTAAACGTGCAGAAGAACAGGTTAGAGGTGATTTAAAGCACAGTGAACTGACCTTATTAAAGAAATGCAAGCAGCCCTTCAGCGGCATTGTTGTCAAGAAAACTTTTGTATCAATCAACGCTTTGCTAGTGCCTGCCTCATGGTTCACTGAGATATGAAGGTATAAAACGCTTTTCTTAATGAAATAACGTTTATTGAAAGTAAGCACTGTGTGTTTGTCGTCTTCCTGTGTCTATGTCTTTTTGCGCTATTTTTTCTTGTATATCATGAACCAACCAGCCCAAGCATCTACCCTTCAGTGAACTCACAGTGGCAGGTTCAAAGCCCATGTTTGCATGCGGCATGCAGAAGCACTTTAGCCATTACCATCAATTATTACCATTTTGAGACAGTCACGCATCACAATGGACACAAAACTGCTTATCTCTTCCTCCACCATTGTGACAACCGGAAGTTTATGTAGTGTTTTTCTAAACTATTTGATTTTTCTAACCTCGCAACCCTAGTGAGTGAAGCGTCGGTTGTCTATCTTGTGACGGCTGCAAATGTCCCTTGCGGGAGAAACAATTTATGTCTCAGGGCTGGCCAGTTGAGTGAGGTGGTCCTGATGCGTTCAAATAGGACTGTGCCTAAATTGCAGCATATGGAGTGCCCCAAAAGGGAAAGTTGAGACCTCGAGAAAATCTGTTGTGTACATGTCTTGAGGTAATGCAGCCATTTCTCTGATATTAGAACGTGGAGATGACTTTAAGCAATCGTGTTCTTTTACTGAAAGAATCAGGCAAGAGAAG
Source organism: Amblyomma maculatum (assembly GCF_055883805.1). Lineage (NCBI taxonomy): Eukaryota > Metazoa > Arthropoda > Arachnida > Ixodida > Ixodidae > Amblyomma > Amblyomma maculatum. Next base: position 196,488,153 of record NC_139345.1, read on the forward strand.
AAAACAGAAAATATGTTGCCTTCATAAGGGAAATATAAAGGGGACTGCATGAATATAATCCGAAAGGTCCACAGATGTTATGAAGGGAGGAAATGATGTCATTCCTTCCGACAGTGTAAAGTTTTTACCTGAACTATGGTACTATTAAGGATTTGATTGTCACCTTAACTTTTGTGGTTTATCTGTGATTTCAAATTGTTTATTTCCTAATGTTTTGGGGATAATAGCTAGGAAATGTTAAGTTGAGAACTGTAACGTCAGGCTAGCTTAACAAAATCCGTCTCTCACAAACCCTGAGAAGAGGCTGAAAAGTATGAAGCATAGTTAATAAATATGAGTTAGATTTCTGTTATCACGCGTTATAGAATATAATATCTTGATTTCTGGGTACATAATTATGGCAACAAAATTTGCCCATGTTTTGATTGTTTACATTTTTTTACATTTGAAGTTAGCTTCGGCCTATGTTGGAAACTTTTCTTACGGTCCTATGTTGTTCTATGTTTAAATCCTCTTAATATGATCTTGTATCTACTCTGAGTATACGTCATATTCTGTTTTTACACCGTGCACTTGGAGACAAGGAACAAGCCGCAAGTTCAAAACATTTTTTTTACTACATTCAGAGCATTTACAGCAATAAATGCATTCTTAAAAGTGCGAATTTTTCTGATTTTCTAAATATTCTGTGAGTGAGACTGCAGCTCGACAAAAGCAGGAGTGGAAGCCCTTGATTAAAAACAAAGAGAGCAGATCCAAATGACAAAGAGAAGCAGTTGACTTTTGCTCTTGGGGCTCGATTTCAGAGCACCACGAAGTAACTTTAATTCAGCTTTGTTCAGGGTCTTACAGCCGAGGCTGTAGAAAATTTTAAATAAATATAGAATATTGATGCATAAATGTGCTTCAAGTTGACAAAAACTAACTGATACTGTACTGTAGATAAAAGTGCTTAAATGCCATTCCACTGTGCAGTGAAAGCACATGAAGTTGTTATACTGACACCTTAAATGTATTTCAAACTGACGCAACACCCATCAATATGATGGCATACTGATGATTTCATTGTATTCCTGGTTCACATACAGTACGCCAATATGACGGCATATTGATGACTTCACTGTATTCCTGGTTCACAAACATTACGGCAAAATGATTAACAGCACCATCATGTGAATATGACAGCGAGCCGTAATACTGACGGCCTAAGTGTATTAAACCAAATCATGATATGAACCATCATTTGAGAATGATGATCTCCTGTCATACTGACAACTTAGGTACATTATATCAAAATGATCAAATGCACCATCATTTGAGAATGGCAATCAACTGTCATATTTACAATTTAAGTACATTATATCAAGATGAACAAATGGACCATCATTTGTGATGGTCGACTGTCATAATGACGGCTTCAATGTATTCCAGGTTGACAAGTAAACATCAAAATGACTAAAAGCACCATGAACAGAATTGACGGATAATGCTTGGAAATAGAGCAGCTAAGAAGTTTCCGTCATTCTGACCAATTTGTTTTTTACTGTGTACATCAGTGCAAATGAAAACAGCGGGTTAGCGGCACAGTTATACGAGGCCAAGCATCGTGCTTCTCGTGTGGCTGCACAACTAACTTTCAAGAACATCTTCAATCATCAAGTTTCATCGAACTTTCGAGGTTCTACCTGCAGTCCACCTTCATAGGCTGGAAGGACAAGCTGTATACGCAGAAGGCCGGAGTATGCATTAGGTCTAGTGTTGCACCGGTCTTGAGTGACATCTTAATGCGTCCTGAGCGTCATGTGCCTTACAGACATCGAGAAGTTTCTCACACCCGATGCGAGGCTTCTGCTAACCTCATCACGTGTGTTATATCTGATTTTATTGAGTGAAGCTTTTTCTACATTCAGAAATTACTTTTCTCACCAGTTGCAGAAAACAAAACTACCTCTGGTCTTGCAGACTATGGAAAGAAAAAGACAACGTAACCCTCAAAATGATCTCATGTGATGAGCGAGTTGAAACTGCCATCAAAGTGCCTGACATACAACTGTTGTGCAGGCCATGTACAGGAGTGACAAAAATGGATATCAATAAGCGATGGTTCTGTCGACAGTGCACTGGGAACTAATATCTTTTTTAGGTAAATTATTCCATTCAGCCGATTACCAGGTCTATTTAGCTGGCATTTATTTTTACGCAAGTGGGTAAAATAATTTTTGATGTTCTTTGCATCTTTAGAGCGGCCCGGAAGACACAAGCAACCCTAGTCCTTTCATATGTGCTGAACTTCAGAATATACTTTAAAAAATAAATGTGCAATAAACAATGTCTTTGTATGATTGAAAATATTGCGGGTTTTTCATATGTGCTAAACTTCAGAATATACTTTAAAAAATACATGTGCAATAAACAATCTCTTTGTATGATTGAAAATATTGCGGGTGTGAAAATTATTTCAGCCCAGTCTGACAACAATTTCAATCTTCTATACTCTGCAACAGATAAAGCAACACATAAGTAATAGATATTTCAGTCTTATGTGCAAATGAAAGGTATATCATATGTGATTTGCGCACGTTGACGAGTAATAAGATACAGGCGTCTGAACAGTCATTACCAGGAGGCATGAAGCAAGCTGCATGGCAACATCCATAGATGATTAGTTAAGACACGGACCAGCGCTTATCCGTCTTTTGTGCGTCTGATCTTCATTTGTGCGCTGTAAATTTACTACCTTATTGCAACCTAATTTCGATGCTGAGCTAAAATGTGAAACGAAATAAGGCGTTATGCAACAAAATCCATGATCTCCGGACAAGCGCACCAACTGAGCTTACTAAGCGGAATGACGTAGCGTTTTCAGTCGGTCGATCATCTGTTTTTAAAAGGTCCCTAACTTCTACGTAAAAGGGCAAAAAGTCGGAACAGCGAAGCATAGTCATGAGTTTTCAGATATATATATGTTCGAGTGTATTCCAAGGCAGGACACAGACCATCAGCGCTACGTTGACAGTTCTCCAAACCCAACGCCTTTAGGAATCGTACGTGCGTCGCAGACGATGCTCATGATGTGGGAACGCAAGCATGCAAGAGATAAACTTTACAACCGAAACAAATCCATCGAGGTCTTACCGCATTCTGAAAAAACCATCATAAAGAGGACAAAAAAATTTAGGCCAAGCGGCTGGCAAGTGGCTAGGTCAAACCTAGCCAGTCCGAAGCGTCACACATTGCGTAGAGCGGTTTCCAGTTTGCCGCATTGTTCAAAACTGTATGCAATCTCCAAGCAAGAATGAAATGTTTTCCAAGAACTTATTTATAACTCGGCAAGGAAAATGCGCCTACGGAATCAAAACGACCTCAAAGCCGCGGTCGCGTCAATAAAATAAAACCAAAAGGCACAAGAGTATGCACATGCACAGATTATAACAAATGCACTATTCTCGCGGCAGTGGGCCAACAAAAACGTCAGCCACAACAACGAAAAAATTTCGAGGTGGGCGGAGACCACATGGGCTGTTTGGTTATTATTGACCAGCATTGTTCGTTCATCGCATAATGAAAACAGTTAGGTAATATGGCCTTAAAATGGATAATAAAAAAATGGATGTTTCATCACCACAATAAAACGTTAATATACAGTGGCAAGCAGACGAAACCGGAAGCAAACATTTCAAGAAAATGAACTTCCTTAATACAGCAGTAACGACCAAAGAGGAAGGAAAAGATGTCTTTTCCTTCCTCAGACATTTCAGGCAGTAACAAGCGCACTACTGCATGAAACGACAGGTTCTCTGTACGCATTGTTGCTGTCATGCAGCAACACGCTGAAAGCTCACAGCAACTAGCCGTGCCGCTCGTAAGTACAGACTTCTTGCAGAGTTCAGCGCGGCGTCGCTGTCTCTCTCGTACTGAATCTCATATCATCCATAAAGTGTAAAATATTCTCACTACCTCGGCGCGTCTCTTTTGTGTCCGGACTTCGAAGCTGTACCTCCGTTATGATAAGATGCAATATTCTCCCCCCTCTCTGCCTATTCGAGTGGCTAGCTGGAGTCGTCAATGCACCATTAAGTCACCTTCGTCCAATCAGCCACATACTTTTGGTGCGCGCTTTGAAAAGTTGCTGGGGTTGTTTTGGGCTGCAGTGGCGTGCAACAAGTGGGCCTCTGGCGACATAGACGACAGGAGTGAACCGCGAGAGAACGACAAGTACGTACACGGAGCCCGAGTCGTCGGAGCCTGCAGGCATGTCCAAGCTCCGTGCCGAGGTGACCTCGGCCGTGGCCAACATTCCGTCGTTGGTGATCGTGCTGCTGTGCGTGCTTCGGCTCGTCTTTTTCGTGATCATTGCCGCCCTTTCGGTATAGTGTTCTTTCGGTCAAGGTGCACTCGGGCGCCGGGGGGCCCGAAGCGCGCTGCCTCACGGCGTGCTGTTTGCGCTCCGCGGGCCGCGTGTTGGAAGGCCTTGAGGTGGGGGCGCCGCCGCGCCTGGGTCGTACACGTTCGCTTGCCACCGCCGCGCCGGGGAAGACGCAGTGACGGCGTTGCAGTGCCAGTCGCACTAGTCGCACCACCCTGTACGGCACCTAGTAGACCTGGCGGATGGCGACCAGCTGTCGGCCGAGGCGAACGCGAAGCGTTTCTATGAGTGCACGGAGCCACGCAGCCCGAGCCAGAACGCGCTGGCGCTACTTAAGGCGCGTACATAGTCCGACGCGTTCAGCGCGCGAACAAGCGTCGCTCGCGGTTAGTCACGCTACGCCGGTTTCGCCACGCTATGCCACGCCAGACGAAATGTGATTCCATTTATACTTTGGCGCTGCGCGCCGCTGGCGACTCTCTTCGGAACATGCGCAGAACGGTCGCCGACCCGCGGGCCGTCTGCATCGTCTGCACCCCGTTCTGAGCCGCAACCGTTTCTTCATCCGCGGCATTGCGACTACGGAACATGACTAGGATATTATCCGCCCGACAAAAACTTGCTCTCACTTTACTAGTATTTACTCCTTCCGCTCTGGTCGTTACTGCTGTATTAAGGAAGTTCATTTTCTTGAAATGTTTGCTCACCGATGAGTGTGAGCTCTCATTATTTCTATAAAAATGCACGAAGGAAAATTGAGCCTTTATTATGCTTTGTAAAAACGAATGCTTCAACTCTCCGCGATGCTGCTTCCCAATATTTTAAATTTTGGCTGCACTGCATTTACTCTCTCATAATGGGATTAGGCGTTGCTTTTAAGATTCTTATTGCGCATTGAAAACTGCTATTACCAACGCCTCCTTGCGCAGGATGACCAAGGCCTCGTTCGATAAACTTTTGAGCCTTGTCCGCACCCGCAACCGCATCCTACATCCGCCGAACCACAAAAGCCCAGTCAGTCCAAGAGAAAGGCTGGCAGTCACGTTGCGGCAAGTATTGTGAATTTATTATAAATAACCTATGTACCAATTCAATTTTTTTTTATCTGACAGAGCACTTACGACTACGTTCCATGTTACTTGCTGTAAATGTATTTCCTAGATTTCCAGATGAAAGTGAGAACATAACTTTGCGGTATTTTTAGAAAATGTATTTTTTCGATGATTCTTGTTTTTATACAGTACTGCAGCAGAAAGAACGATTCTGTGTCATTTCATCACTACTCGCGCTGCAAACACATTTCCACCCCACCGGCATGCCCCGTACTTCAGTTTTTTTTTTTTTCGTTAAAAAAAAAATCATGTCTGAAATGCTGAGTTTTTAACTGTTGAACATAGCTGAAGACAACTGTGCTGCCCCCCTCCCTCCCCTGCTTGAAAAATTGTATATTAGCAATCCTTTATTATTGAGTGGCGTTTTAAGCTTGAAACGAAGAGGCAGTGTTGAATTATAATGCAGTTTTTTCTCCTACCTTTTACAGGTTCCTGGCAACCGGCGGCTCCATGAACGATATTGCTATGAGCTATCGCATGTGTGTATCTATGTCTCTGGCATTCTGAAGGAGACCCTGCCTACCATTTGGGACTGCCTTTCCTAAACTGTGCTGCGACAGCCCTCCTCTTTAGAATGGGAGCTCATTTGGGAGGCTTTCGACACCAAATGGGACTTCCCTAATGCTGTTGGGTGCATAGATGGCAAACGTTTCGCAATCACGTGCCCCGATGAGAGCGGTTCCGAATATTACAACTACGAGGGTTTTTACTCATTACTGACGCTGGCGGTTGCCGACGAAAACTATCGCTTTGTTCTGGTAGATATTGGTGCGAAGGGCCGTCTCTCTGATGGCTCTTTCTTCCGAGAAAGTCCTCTCAGAAAGATCTTCACATTCACGTGAACCTTCGTCAACAACGGCAACCCCGTGGAAAGTGACCGCTATCGTCGGTTATCAGCGATCACCTAGCGTCACTTTGGTCAAGCTCGCCGAGGATGACAGACTCGACCGCCAACCAATCAGCTTATGTGACACCGAGGAAATCTATACTATAGGCGAGCGGCACAATGCGTTCGTGGGATTTCGAGCCGGCACACTGGTCGACATGAGGCTTACAGCAGTCTTGTTACTGCAGGTTTGTACTTACTTCCCTTTGCATGTTTTATACCATTATGTACATTGCCGGCTCCTCCACTGATGGCGTGTGCTTCAAATCGCAGCATAACACATGCAAGGCCGCGCCTAAGATGTTCCCGTTGGTTTGCGAATCGTGTCCTTTATTTGTTTGGTCTTATTGCTATTGCTTACGGGTGACTTAGAGGTTAACCCCGGTCCTCTTAATACCACTGAAATGGATTTGTTGCAAAAGCTACAGCAAGTTGAAGCAATATTGATAAGTAAACTGGACAGTATTGAGACAAGGTTCTCTACACAGGCTGCAATAAAAGCAGTCGGTGATAAACTAAGCTTAACTCAAGACTGGATTGAAGAATAAATTGGTAACTTACCAAGCTGATATAATCAAACGCCTCACTCAACAGGTGAAACAGTTGAAGACTTTGTAAAGCAAGAGTAATGATCTGGAAAATCGAAACCCTAGGCAGAATCTTGTCTTCTATGCAGTAGACGACAAAATTCCCTCTGAAACGTGGGAGGAATTAGAGGTCCTAGTAAAAATATTTGCAAAACTGTTGTGCTCAAGTGCTGTGTTCTCGAATGTGACTAGAGCAGCGCGCCTTAATGGACAGACACCGTCTCCGAGCGTCGCCTCGAGACCTCGCCCCTGTCCGTGCCCAGCCGAACAGTGATTCCGGGTATATGTGACCGCTTTACTATCGTCGCGAGTATCAATTCTGAAGTGCACCGTCGGAAAGCGTGTGAAGAGCCGTCTATTTTTTTTAAAGAGGTGATTATTCCACTATGGTCCGAAAAGCTCGTTCACCATTTGCCTGTATTCGAATGCTTGTCCGAAGAATCTGATGTGCATGAGTTGAGGCCTATGTTTAAAAAAACGTTACTCGAACTGACAGATATGTTTGTACCGAACATGAAATCCTCAAGGTTAAAGAAAAGAAGAAACCCATGGGTGACCGCACGAATCCTAAAGCTTATTCAAAAGAGAAGGTGCGCGCCCTAAGATTTGAAGAAAATAAAATCACTTCATCTTCCAAGACTCTCAGATTACCAGTGAATACAAACTGAGCATAATAACGGCAAAAGCCGAATACATTTCTATGCTAAACGATAGCATTGAAGAAAACCACAAATTATTTTGGAAGTATATAACAGGGTGTGGATCTGAATCGTTAGGAATCAGTGAATTAGTTCATTCGCCACGGTCAGGTCCTCAACGATGAGAGTAAAAGCAAGGTCTCAATAACTATTTTCACTCTGTCTATTTAAATAAATAAGACGAGTTCTGTATACCAACTGTGAGCATGTGTGCCTGCGATGCAACAAGTAAAAATTTGCGTAGACGGTATTTAGCGACTGCTGGAAAACGTCGCTGAAAGTAAAGCTATTGGGCCCGACGATATTTCACCTCGTATTTTGAAAAGATGCGTGGTACGAATTTCTCGTTACCCAAATCTTTAGCAGATGGCATTTTACCGAATGACTCGAAAATTGCACATGTCGTTCCTGTTAACGAGGGGGGTCCCAAAAAAGATGCCAGCAATTATAGACCCAAATATCATGTAAATACCTTGAACATAATTTGTACACAACGATAATGAGGCACTTAACTGATAACAAATGGTTAATTAGAGAACAGCACGGATTCCGCAAGGGTCTTGCAGAACCAAAATGGACGAATTTTATAAGGACTTGGCCTCAGGTGTCGATGAAGGACAGATGGACTGCATTGTTTTGAATTTTCAAAAAGCAATTGATACAGTCTCACACTCACTCTTTGTTAACACGCTTCGAGCAATAAACATTAACTACTCTGTATTAAAATAAATAGAAAATTACTTGTCTCAGCGGCGACAGTGCGTTTTATTAAATGACAAGAGCTCAGGGTACGTCAATGTTACGTCAGGCGTTCCGTAAGGCTCTGTTTTGGGACCAGTCTTGTTCTTGGTTTATACAAACAACATATCTGAAGGCATTGTATCCTCTGTGCGGTGTTATTTGCCGAAGACTGTGCTGCGTATCTGACAATTCTCACTGATAATGATGTTTTATGTTTGCAAACAGATTTATCACGAATTCAGTCCTGGTGTTCCACTTGGAAGATGAATTTAAATATCAAAAAGTGCATTCATGCCTGTTTTAGCAAAAAGAAAAGCCTACTGACTCCCAGTATATGATTAATAACGACCTAATACGTAAGGAAGCTGCATGTAAGTATTTAGGAGTAACGCTGTAATCGTATTGTTCATGGAATGCGCATGATAACGACTTGGTACGTAGGGATAGTAGGGCACTAAATTTTAGTCAAAGGAATTTGAAGTGTTCTCATAAGAATCTAAAAACTACGGCCTATGTGAGTTGCGCAAGACCTGTTTTGGAATATGGATTTGCGGTTTGGGACCCTTATCGAGCACACTGAAAAAATTCAAAACCGCGCAGCAAGATTCGTCTTGGCACGATTCAGAAGAAAGGACCGTTCAAGTGCCATGAAGGATGAACTCGAATGGAAAGTGCTTGCCTCCCGCTGAAGAAAATTAAGGCTTAAACTGTTATTCATGATTTGCCATAATAAAACTGGTGTTAACAAAGACGCATATTTTAAAGAGCCACACGGTCTCTAGGTGCATAGACCAGATACACCTAAAATTCGAGAATATCATGCCCGGACTAGTACTTAAGCAAATTCCTTTTTTGTTACATCTATTATAGAGTGGGATCGCTTAACTGAAATGCAAGTCTGCTGTGTGAACGAAGGTGTCTTTTTTCTATGCTTTTATCCCCCTGCTGTAACTCCTTCAAGGGCTGCGGGGTAATCTCTGAAAAGAACACTTTGTCTGCGTGCATCTTTGTAGTCAAAAACGTTTCCTACCACTACTGCTTACCGCAGGTTCTAGGCGACAATAAAGCCAAGCTAAATCTAACGCCTCAAAAATAGAACAAGTTTTAGTTTCAATAAAGGCATCGGGGAACTCACCTTACACTTGAGAAGTCCAGCGTAGTCATCGCGAGTGTGATGCTCTTACCTTATCGTGCAATTTCAAATCGGCGTCCCGGAAATACCCACAATCTCCAGCTGATCACCTTTCGACACCACGGCCACGGGCACGTAATCCAGGAAACCGTTTTCACACGCACCGCATGTTCACCAAAAGTCATAGTTCCACAGCAGAGCAGCAATTTTCTCTACCGCAACTTCCGAGAGTCCACATTCGGGCAGCCACCTTGGAAATGTCAAATGTGAAAGCGACGCTATCTTCCACCAAGCGCTTCCGGCCAAAATTACGAGTCGCGCCGTCTGCGGAAGCCTCCCGAACGCAACGGGTGCGTCTTGACCGATGACTTCAAGGATCTAGACAGAGTGTGCACACTGTCCGCAATATTCAATTGTAATGTACTAGCTCCTGTTATCTGGATACGTCCACAGAACACAAACACACAGGACTCATAATTAAAGCTTTCAACCGTGGTATCTGGATCGGCCGCACAAAGCGGTGATGGTGGTGGATCGCTTGGAGTACTTTGTGGGGAGGAGACACCTGGTTGTGACGTATGTTGGCATCACTCTTGGCGACCAGGGGGCCCCTGGCTGAGGAAGCTGGGAAGGGATGGGGGACGCGCAACGTGTCGACGCGACGAAAACATGTAGTGGGGCACAGTCCCAATGATGAGTCCCAAAGCAGGTTAACCCGTGGGGCCTGTCACAGCAACGCCTCTTGCAAGCGCGGCACCGCGGCGAGTAGGTGCGTCACTACTCCAGGAAGAAGCTGGGACGATCTGGTGAACGCCAGGAAGGGCCTGGAACGATGTCCGGGTGGGACGCTGGAGGGCTGCGGCGACGAAGTTAGCCGGAAGCAGGAGAGGACCGCTGATGGAGCAGCGGAGCGTCATCTGACGCTTGACACCGTTGTTTCCGGCGGCGCATCTAGTGACAGCAGAATGCCAGGTGGGAAGTGCAGCAGGAGGAGCAGCGCGAGAAAGGGGCGACCAGTGCGAGCGACGTCGGAAATGGGGCAGCGGAGCTGACGGAGGACATTCAAGAGGCTGGGCGGCGTGTGAACGGACGTACGCGAACCCTGCTGTCGAGCGCCTCGCGTAACCGAGCCCGCCAATTGCTGAGGTGCGACTAACCTTGGACTGACTACCTGTGAGCACTCAGCACTACCGCCACCTCCACTCCGACCAAAGTGGACTCTTCCAGACGCGCCTCTGGCCACTGAGCGTACCCATATCTACGTGGCCCATTCATGACGTCAAGCATAGCAGCGCTCGCTCCTTCCCAAAAACGCCGCCCTGTAGGAACATAGCAACAGCGCCGGCATTTCACCCGGCACCGCTTCGGTGGTGGTGGACGACGGCTGTTGTTGCGGCGCGCGTCTTTCTCTCCCTCTTCTTTTTTTCTTTCGTGTCTATTTTCTCTTCTGTACGCACTAGGCAGCGGAGATGGCTCAGCTACAGAGCCAGTAGCTGGCCCGTGCATTTTCTTTTCTTTCTTCCTACAGCCGCAACAACAGCAGCAGCGCGGAGTCTCTCGCGTCGCTTACTCGCGATTGCGCAATATGATCTGTAGGTTTTTGTTTTTCTATTTTTTTAACAGCTCTATGTCCCCGTGGCTCTCCTCTTCGAAGCGGTTCAGCAAGGATGCGAATGCGTAAAGTTGGTGTCGGACAAAAACGAGTGCTTTTCAGAGCTCAAGGGGTTTCTGGAATACTTCCCAGCGAAATGTCTGGGATATGCACGAATGTAAGCCCATTATGTTTGGAAGTGCGAGCACGCTCGTATAACATCGTTGATAGGCTCCCAAAGCATCGCTGGGCGGCGCTGCGGCTCCTGATGGGCAGCGCCATCTGTGGCAGAAAAATACACAGTGGGGCGCCGCCGGCTTGGCTCGCTGCCTTTGCGGCGTGCGCCGCGCGCTTTCTCTCGCACGAGCACGCGCCCTGACGCGCCCCCGCAGGCGCATCGCGACATGCCGCCTGCATTCCGTCTTGATTATTGGACAACCTGCCGCGTATTTCCATGGAGGAAGCGTATTTATAGGCGAGAAAACTTTTATTCACGTTTGTACTGCACAGCAGACGACAGACGGCAATGAGTAAATACTGATTGTGAATGCGTTTCCCACGTTAGCGAAAACGTAGGAAGTGTATTTCGACGTAAGTCTGCTATGTAATTATATTATTGTATATAAAATGTTTAAAAACTGCAAACGTATTATCAGTACTCTGAAATAAAGAGGCTCGCTCGTTGATCATCGTTTTGGCCTGTAGCATTAGATCTGTATACGGTTTTGTTTTTATTATAACGACGTTGCTAACGCAAATCTTGCAGTAGAAGAATGAGTTACAGTCCGAAGGAGGTGTTTCTTCAAGGCACGAACGCTAGCAGTCTCAAAAGCACATGTGTGCTGCACGCGACATAACCAGCTCGCTGGCTCGGAAGGCAGGTGAGATCCAAGCTTGTACTACATAGTGTTTTATTTCGGTTCTTATTAAATGGTTGTGCTTCATTTCTATTTGGTTTGCATTAACGAAACCTGTGACGCGAATAGGGTGCTCCGCGCGAGTATTGTCAATCGAGCCATAACTAGGATCGCTTTTGTATTGCACTTCCGACATATTTTCGTTATGAATAATAATAATGTTGGTTCATTTATTGGCTAATTTGCGGAAATCTGTAAAAGAGTTTCAGCTCAGCAAGGCATGTCCCCCCCTGTAAGGTCGTCAACAGCGCATGTTTTCTCGAGTTTTCTTTTTGTGTGTGTTTGTGTTTCCTGCCGTTTCGGGCAGCCGGCCCGCGAGGTGCGCGGGCGGAGCGGCGCCCGTACCCAGGGAGGGGGGACCTTTTCTTGTTTTGGGTTACAGTGTGAAGTGTCCCTGCTTGTGCGCGTTATCTGTTTTGTGTCTTTCTTGAGGGGCGAGGGGTTTCGCGCATTGAAGGGCACTCTGCCGTTCGGTGTTTGGCCTGGTGGCTAGCGCGCGAGGCTCCGAACGCCGTCGGCGGACCCCGTCGAGCGTCCGTTGGGTGTTGTTTTTCTTATTTTGTATGTGTAAAGCGCAGTCGTAAATCTCGTGCGCGTCCTCGAGAGTGGAATGCCAGTGGTGGAAAGGCCGGGGTTGGGACGCTTCGGCGAACTGGACCTCGGCTACGGTGTTCCACGAATCTGTGTGAACGGGGGGGACACCAAGGACGTTTTCACGGAAACGGAAAGCGCGCGAAAACGACGAGGTGCGATGGGTGGCCCGGGGAGTTGCGGCCCGAGCGAGGAAGAAGACGGACGTTCTCCCGTACGCTCGCTTGGGACGACGGACTGTCCTAAGCCGGAGGGCGACCCAACTCTGTGTTTTATTTGTTCTTCCTCTCAACTGTGCTGTGTTTGTTCATCCATTCAACCTATTAGTTTAATTAAATCAGTTTGTTAATTTAATTCGGCCCATTGAAATTCTTTCGACGAAGCAAGGAGACGGGACCATTACCAACAAGAAGAAGAAGAAAAAAAAAAAGGAACTTCAAGAACCATCGAAAAGAAGTTTACTGGCGCAGCCGAATACAGGATCACCGTCTCCCGTCAGGCTTCGGCGATCACAAAAAAAAAAAAAAAAAAAAAAAGCTTGTTCAGCAAGAAGACCTCCAGGCCGATGGACAGCGCTTGAGAAGGAAGTCTCCGTCGAGAGAGGACAGGGCGAGAACACAGCAACATTGTGGCCGACGGACAGAGCCATCACTTCAGATCGACGGACCGACACTGATGCTAAGGAGCTAGCGGCTTAGCATCGAGAGACGCCCAGCATTGTGGCCAACGGACTGAGCCATCAGTGCGCGTAAGGTGCGAGCCGCGCACCAGCGAAAGACGCCACGCATCACGGCCAACGGACCGAGCCAGCGGTGCTCAGCGCATCACGAAACTGACTTCCAGCGCACCGGCCAATGGATCAGCCGCTAATGGACTAGCGGTGGACTTTCGTGTGTTTTCCAAGGGGTACATCGCGCATTGGCAGCGGAGAGAAGCAAAGCCCGGGCGCAAGAACGGCAGACGACGCGGTAGTCGGGGAAAGTAGGGTGGCTACGCCAGCGGAAAGGTGAGTGGCCCTTATGCTGGTCCTCGGAACCCACTGGTGCTGTGCGTTTTGTAACGAATAACAGGAATTGTGCATGATTCTTCGTAGCGGTGCAAGGGTCACGAAAATGAGTGCGGAGGGGAGCGGAAGTGATAGCGGAGTTTCAAGAGCAGAGGAGGCGACGGGGGCAGGCGAAATGATGGAAACAATTGGATGAGCAGGAGCAGATAAAAGCGGTGGCGAGGCTCCCGATTCAGCTATGCGACGGCTAGAAATGGAGCTGGAGCTTAGGAAGACCACGCTGCTCATTGAGCGGGAAAAAACACGTCAGTTAGAGCTGCGAAGTGGTGGACCACAGGGCTCGCTAACAGATGGTAAGCCGACGCGCGAGGAATCACTAGCGCATTTCGCAAAACGGCTTAAGAGTTTACTGACCGCAATTCCCTCAGATCCAGAGGTTCCAGTGTGGCTCGAGGGAATCGAGGGCATTTTTCGTTCCTATAGGGTGCCTGAAGAGGTTAGAAGCCATTTAGTTTTGCCTCTGGTGACCGCGAGAATCCCACACCTCTTTTCTAAACTTTCAACCGAGGAGCTCGACAGTTACGATCTGGTAAAAAAGACGATTCTGTCCGAGTTGCGTCTGTCGCCAGGTGACTACCTCAGGCAGTTCCGCAATGCGCTTCCGGCTCGTGACGAGACCTGGCAGCACTTCGCGTCGCGAATTGAGAGCTACTATGCTTTTTACATGGCGGCGCGGGGGATCAAAACGCTAGAGGGCCTGATTGCTCTCCACGTGGCTGACCAGATGAAGCAGACACTGAGCACTGAGGCGTATAAGTACGTGAAACGAGAGGAGGGGGACGGTTGGGTGAGGCCACATGAGATAGCGAGGTTGGTGGAGGCTTACGAGGATTGCGAAGGTAAGGGGTCGGGAAGGAAGCAAACAGTTGCAGGCAGAATCCCCTCTGGCAAACAAGCAACTTTGCAAAAGTCCGGCCTAGCTGCGCAGGAACAGCCACTCTCCTCGAGATCCTCAACATGCTTCATTTGCGACGGACCACATTTCGCTCGCTCTTGCCCTAAAAAACCAGCAACTGGTGACGCGCATAAGAAAAGCGTGAACAGAGTAGCGCAAGAAAGACTTAACGCTGTCGACAACCATGACAGCGGAGCGGTCGGACGGGGAACGACCCGCCACTTTCCGCCTTGCGGGGAGCCATCGGGGAAGGATGGCCTCGCGTCACTAGAATACGTCGACTTTAGATGCGGCGAGACGGGTCTGAGGGCCCTGATCGACACGGGTGCAGAGATAACGGTGATTAAAGAGGGCGCCATACCCAGCGACCAGGTGGAGGTGGTGGGCAATATACCACTAGTGGGAGCTTTTGGTGCTAGAGTGGTAGCCAAGCTCGCTAGAGTGCCGCTAAGCTTAGCAGTAGATCGGGATCGGCAGATCAGAGAGAGTGCGTCGCTGTTGTGCGCCGTAACGAGTGAGCTGGCGTCCAGGGAAGCAGACTGCTTACTCTCTGCAGAGGCTTGGGACATGCTTAAGCAGGCACGCAGCAGAGCTTGTGAGATGCCCGACATGAAACTAGTGGAAGCCGGGACCCTGGGCACTGGCAGCTGGGGAGAGCAAGAACTTCGGCCGTTGGGAAACAACGAGGCAGATCGGAGTACGGATGAGGTACCAGTGGCCGCTAACGAGACACACCTCGAGGCGACGAGAGCGCAAGAGAATCATGTATTCCGTGAGGCGCAGCGGTCGGACCCGGGCCTCGCCGATGCTTGGCGCCAGGGGAAAGCGAGTAGCCACGGGATGTTCGTACGCGATGGCTTGCTCCACCACAAAGACAAAATTGCCGGCATACTGTATGAGCAGCTAGTGCTGCCTAGGGAGAGAAGAGGCGAAGTACTGATGCTGGCGCATGAGTCCCCGTGGGGAGGGCACCTGGGAAAGAGGAAAACAATGAACAGAGTAAAGATGAGCTTCTACTGGCCGGGTGTTAACGCAGACATCAACGAACATTGCAGGACCTGCCATGGATGTCAAATGAGATCAGACCGCCGAACAGCAGATAGAATTCCTATCGCCCCGCTCACGCGGCCTAGTTACCCCTTTCAGGTGGTGAACATCGATGTTATCGGGCCGCTTAACCCCCCGTCAGCAAGGGGACACAGGTACGCGCTTTGCGTCACCGACCTACATACGCGCTGGCCAGAAGTCGTCTGCCTAACGTCGCTTACAGCGGGGAAGACGTGCGACGCGCTTCTTGAGATTTTCTCGCGCACCGGCGTCCCGGAAACGATATGCAGTGATCAGGGTACTAATTTCGCCGCTCAGATGACGCAGCTACTCTGCGAGAAAATCGGCAGTTCGCCGCGGTTTTCCACTCCGGAGCATCCTGAGAGTAACGGCTCCGTCGAGAGATGGAACCGCGTTTTCAAAAACATGATTTATCATGTAATTGAAAGTGACAGGCGTAACTGGGACAAATGTGTACCTTTCCTGCTCTGGGCATACAGAGAAGTGCCGCATGATACAACGGGAGTCTCTCCATTCCAGATGCTCTACGGGAGACACCCGACGGGACCCTTGTCCATACTAAAGAAAACTTGGTCAGGAGAGGTAGATATCCCCAATAATCTTAGAGAACCAGCGGCCCGATACTTGGAGAAGTTGAGGGAGCAGTTGCAATTGGCGGCCGAGATGGCGGGGCTCACCGCCACCGCGAAGCAGGGAGCTTATGCCGCGCACTACAACCGCCGTGCCCGACCAAAAACATTCAACGTTGGAGAGGACGTAATTTTGTTTCGCACGGACAGTCACGGAAAGCTCGGCGCAAGGTGGTGCGGCCCCTATAGGGTCAGTTCGAGGCCCCGCCAGAACTCATACGAAATTGAGGTGGAAGACGGAAAGAGAAAGGTGGTACATGCAAATCACCTGCGCCCATATCATGCGAGAGTAAGCCACACAAGCGTGATTTTTGGCGAGGATGCCGAATTCGGGGAAGTCGAGTGCGCCCCGCCGTCCGATGAGCAGCTGGATGGTTGTTTGCCGTCCAGTGCGACAGAGCATCTGACTCCGTCCCGGGATGAGCAGATACGCCAGTTGTTTGGGTCATACGGAGATGTATTTCAGGGACGGCCGGGAGCGGCGCGCATCGGAGAACACAGGATAGTACTGAAAGAGGGGTTCATCCCGAAAAAGCGGTATACCTATCGCGTGCCTCAACTCCTCAAAAAGGAGGTAGCCAGACAGGTGGACGAGCTGCTAGATTCAGGGCTCGTATATCCGGCTTCGAGCGCGTTCGCCCATCCAGTGGTGTGTGTAACTAAGAAGGACGGCTCACTCAGGCTTTGTGTGGATTACAGGGCCTTGAACGCCGGTACTGTGGACGACGCTTTCCCTATGGCCCGCCAGCAGGAACTAATCTTTCGCGTGGGTGGCGCGAAATTCATTACCCTAATAGACCTAAAACGAGGGTACTGGCAAATTCCTCTGGAAGAAGAAAGCCAGGAGAAAACGGCCTTTGTTACCCACGTCGGGCAGTTTGCGTGGCGGGTCATGCCCTTCGGACTGAAAAACGCGGCCGCGACATTTCAAAGAGCCATGAACGAGCTGCTAAGGGCACACCAAGAGTACGCTTGCGCGTACTTGGACGATATAGCAGTATTCTCCGGAGCTTGGGAGGAACACCTTGATCACCTTAGGGCGGTGCTCAGTGCTGTACGCGAGGCGGAATTTAAAGCCAACCTACAGAAATGTCAGGTCGCGGCACCGCACATCCGGTACCTGGGACACGTCGTGGGATCGGGGCAGCATGGACCTGACCCTGAGAAAGTTGACGCCATCAATGAGTTGGCGACGCCTGGCACAAAACGCGAGCTCAGGAGTGCTCTCGGTCTCTGCGGTTACTATAGAGACTATGTTGAAAACTATGCGGAAATTGCTAGACCCCTCACAGCGCTGACGGGAAAGAAAGTGCCAAATTGCATTCCGTGGAATCCAGAGGCGGAAGAGGCTTTTAAGAAACTAAAGGCAGCACTTTGTAGAGCGGCGATGCTCTCAACTCCGGATCCTGACAAGCCATACTGGCTATTTACGGACGCATCCGCTTTTGCGGCCGGCGCCTGCCTGGCCCAGATGGATGGATCAGGCAGAGAGCTTCCCATATCGTTCGCGAGCCACCGGTTCAACGAAACGCAGATGAGATGGGCCACAATTGAGCGAGAGGCCTTCGCAGTGATGTGGGCTCTACGCAGATTTGACACTTGGGTATATGGGGCGCGGGTGCATGTCGTATCCGACCATAATCCTTTGGCCTACATCACGGCCAGCCAGCCAGCCGGGGCAAAACTGGCGCGTTGGGCTTTGGCGCTGCAGCGATACAATGTGACTGTAACCCACCGAAGGGGCACCGCTCACGCAAATGCTGACGCACTGTCACGCTTGCCTCGCGCACAGGGAGGTAGCGAGCCGATTTAGCGCCCAACACCGCTTTTGTCACCAGTGGGTTTCGGGGACAATGCGGTCGGGCCACTCATGCGACTCTTTGTGTGAAGTGTATTTGCATGGCGTCTTGTTCTACGCCCCCCCGTGAGGTGATTGTATTTAGGGTTCTGTAACTCGGCGCCAGATTGTACTGGCGGTTTTGTTTCTTTTTTTTTTGTGCGTTGTAATGAAGTTGTGACGACCTTTATGTTATTTATCGTGTGCAACAACCAGTGAGGTTGTTGCAACGATCTTAGGAGGGGCGTGTAAGGTCGTCAACAGTGCATGTTTTCTCGAGTTTTCTTTTTGTGTGTGTTTGTGTTTCCTGCCGTTTCGGGCAGCCGGCCCGCGAGGTGCGCGGGCGGAGCGGCGCCCGTACCCAGGGAGGGGGGACCTTTTCTTGTTTTGGGTTACAGTGTGAAGTGTCCCTGCTTGTGCGCGTTATCTGTTTTGTGTCTTTCTTGAGGGGCGAGGGGTTTCGCGCATTGAAGGGCACTCTGCCGTTCGGTGTTTGGCCTGGTGGCTAGCGCGCGAGGCTCCGAACGCCGTCGGCGGACCCCGTCGAGCGTCCGTTGGGTGTTGTTTTTCTTATTTTGTATGTGTAAAGCGCAGTCGTAAATCTCGTGCGCGTCCTCGAGAGTGGAATGCCAGTGGTGGAAAGGCCGGGGTTGGGACGCTTCGGCGAACTGGACCTCGGCTACGGTGTTCCACGAATCTGTGTGAACGGGGGGGACACCAAGGACGTTTTCACGGAAACGGAAAGCGCGCGAAAACGACGAGGTGCGATGGGTGGCCCGGGGAGTTGCGGCCCGAGCGAGGAAGAAGACGGACGTTCTCCCGTACGCTCGCTTGGGACGACGGACTGTCCTAAGCCGGAGGGCGACCCAACTCTGTGTTTTATTTGTTCTTCCTCTCAACTGTGCTGTGTTTGTTCATCCATTCAACCTATTAGTTTAATTAAATCAGTTTGTTAATTTAATTCGGCCCATTGAAATTCTTTCGACGAAGCAAGGAGACGGGACCATTACCAACAAGAAGAAGAAGAAAAAAAAAAAAAGAACTTCAAGAACCATCGAAAAGAAGTTTACTCCCCCCTCCCCCCTTTCCAAGAAAAAAAAAAGGTCTCGTTCCTAGATATTGTCTTGGTCTTAGGGTACATTCACACAACATTGTCGATCGTGGACGTCGCACGCTGGATATCTGTTGATTTGGTTGCTTTCAGAGCACTCGCAAAGCAGGGAGAAAGCACACAACAAAGCAAGACACGCGGGTAGCGAAGAGCTGGATATTCCTTCACCCCCTTCGCTTTGTATGCATGGTGTTAAACCACTGTACTCTTTCGATGCCTCTCCAAGCCGTCTTTACCAACTGTCGACATTTCTGAGTTTATGGAGGAGGAAATTAGCTCTTTTCGTTTCCACAAAGAACGCAAAACTTCTTAGAACGCTGTCACGCGGTTGGAAAACAGGTTTTGTGGAAACGCTTCCAAAGGAATCTGCAAAGTTTCACACATGAGCCTCGTCTTTTGGCGCTTCGCCTACTATTGTGGCTGCCAATAACACAATGCTACTTAGTACCTCCGTTTCGCATCAGCGGAAGCGTTTTTGTATCGCCAAATAACCGCCAGGCGCAACTCAATCGCCGCACGCGCACAGGAAGCTAGCGGAGCGTCTGCTCCGGCGACGTCCCATCGTTTCACATTTCGCCACCATGCCAGGAATACGGCGCTGCCATCGCGCGGCGAAACTTGAGCTTGGGTTCCCTATAGCAAACGCTCTTTTATTTTAACTTATAACTTCGTTCTGCGTGAGAAGGCGCACATCGAAGAGCCCATTAACTCGGAGATGGGGCTTGCGTTGCAGTGATTTCATAACTTTGGTAGTAATTTCTTATGGACGGCCTTTATTTATCCCGAGTCCTCAGCATATTTATAAGTAAGTCCCATTACTAGAACAATTTATTTTTGCCTCTCTATTATGGCCAGACCTTCTTGCATCACGTATTTCGAGTGTCCCGACCGCTCTTTAGGCAAGCACCATCAGCGGGTGAGACGGCTTCATACACTTGAAGTCACTAACTACAAACACTGTGTACATAAATGAGAACGTATTTATTAATGCCGAAGAAGCTTCTATGTCCTCAGTAAAATAATGTGAATTCCTCAAGCAAAGAATAATTTGAGCCACATACAACACCGTTGAAATTGCCATTTGTATTAATGTATAAATGCATGGACTCCTCTAATGGCGTTGTATGTTTGTTTTTACTTTAATAGCAAGAGATGCAAATTCTCGTCCTAAACTTGGAACACTTCTTTCTTAAGTTATTTGCGGTTTTCGTCAGGTTATTCACGTTTAGATATTTGCTTTAGGGCATTTAATATGCCTTTTAAAAGGGTTGGTGATATTTTCAAAAACGATTGCTCACGGCAGAAAGCGGCCGCGTTTTTCGCTCTGCTGAAGCACATGAATTCTATAGTAAGTTGCGGGAGAGCCTTGAAAAACTGCTTCTATTGTTGCCGCCTTTGTTAAAATTCTGAAGCGGCCATTTTGTTGTGATTTTATTTTGCGGCAGCTATTCAGCGCCAATCTTCACAACTCATGCAAGGTGTTCAGTTCAGTTCAGTCGTTCAGTCGTGTCCGACTCTTCGTGACCCTATGGACCATGTCACGCCACGCTTCCCGGTCTCTCACTATCTTCTAACATCACATCACTTCATCTGCAGTGCCTCGAGGATGCCATCTAACCATCGCGTTCGCTGCCTACCCCTTCTCCTGCGACCCTCAACCTTTCTCAACATCAAATCTTTCTCCAGCGACTCCTCTCTTCTCATCAGATGACTAAAGTAGCTGAGCTTTAACTTTAGAATTTGACCCTCCAGTAAGCAGTCAGGGTTTATGGTCGACAATATCGACTGATTCGATCTTCTGGCAGTCCAAGGAACTCTCAAGAGTCTTCGCCAGCACCACAATTCAAACGCGTCAATTCTTCAGCGGTCAGCCTTTTTCACAGTCCAACTCTTGCATCCATACATCACAACTGGAAAGATCATAGCACGAGTTATACGGATCTTGGTTGGCAGACTAATGTCTCTGCTCTTTACTAGGCGGTCAAGGCTAACCATTGCTCTCTTTCCCAGAAGCAGGCGTCTCCTAATTTCATGGCTGCAGTCTCCTTCCGAGGTGATCTTGGAGCCCAAGATCACCTCCAAGTACCATGCAAGGTGTACTTTTGACAAAGTTTACAGTGCACATTTTTCTGCCTTCTTTGCCGAAAACGAAAATTTGCCTGCCGATTTTGATACCTGTAACGCACATTTTAAGTGTCCAAAAATCCGGCCACGAACCATGATAATCGCTTCTTTTGAGTACAGTGGTAGTCTTAGGCTCTGTGAAATGCCCGAGAAAAAATTGTTCGGCGGTGTTTTTTATGTGGTAATATTCCGCTGCACGGTTTAATCAAGGTGTGGGTGTCACGTGACACCGTCACTCGGGGTGGCGACTAGCTAGTTCGGGTTGATTTCGACGCCACGCGTAATTGTATGCAGACGTGAACAGACGGAATCAACACTTCCGAGCATCAGGTTTACAGGAAGAAATCGAAGCCGCATGTGCCCATGTGAGTGTAAAAATATTCATGTGGACAGAGAGAGAGAGAATAGAATAGTAAGGAAGAAAGGTTAACTAGGCGATGCCCAGTAGGCCACCCTATACGTGGGGTGCGACCGGAACACAGGGAGAAAAAGAAAAGAAAGCGCGTCAAGGAAAGGAGTCTGTCACATGTGCAGATATCTATAGTAAAAGGGGGTAGAGAGCGTACACCTAAAGTCTTGAACTCAATCCTGAGTTTTTTAAGGACTTAAGGAGCGCATTCACTGCTTTCCTTTGTGATGAAGGTATCGTCCAAGAGCCCCGAATCTTATCTTGTGTAAGAGGGCGAGAGTGCAAGCGGCGGAGCGTAGCAACCAGGAAGGCACGCTCACACTCAAACTGAGGGCAGTCACAACGTATGTGCGCAGTCGTTTCAGCACACCCGCACTGCTCACACGATGGAGATTCTGCCATTCCGATGAGATGGGAATAGGCTTTTGTGAACGCTAGTCTTATCCACAGGCAACACAACAAAGGGACACGAGTGGTCAGGCGGCCATAAAGTATGTACAACTTCACAGGCTCCCCTCCTCCTTTGCGTCGAGAAGCTATGACGAGGAAGAGAAGGAAACAGATATCACTTCAGAATTTATTGATGTCGGATTATCAGCTCGTAATGTTCTTCAGTTCAGTTCAGTTCAGTCGTTCAGTCGTGTCCGACTCTTCGTGACCCTATGGACCATGTCACGCCACGCTTTTCGGTCTCTCACTATCTTCCTAACATCCCATAACTTCATCTGCAGTGCCTCGATGATGCCATCTAACCATCGCGTTCGCTGCCTACCCCTTCTCCGGCGACCCTCAACCTTTCCCAACTTCAAATCTTTCTCCAGCGACTCCTCTCTTTTCATCAGATGACCAAAGTAGCTGAGCTTTAACTTTAGAATTTGACCCTCCAATGAGCAGTCAGGGTTTATGGTCGACAATATCGACTGATTTGATCTTCTGGCAGTTCAAGGAACTCTCAAGAGTCTTCGCCAGCACCACAATTCAAACGCGTCAATTCTTCGGCGGTCAGCCTTTTTCACAGTCCAACTCCCGCATCCATACATCACAACTGGAAAGACCATAGCACGAGTTATACGGATCTTGGTTGGCAGACTAATGTCTCTACTCTTTATTAGGCGGTCAAGGCTAACCATTGCTCTCTTTCCCAGAAGCAGGCGTCTCCTAATTTCATGGCTGAAGTCTCCTTCCGAGGTAATCTTGGAGCCTGTTACGTTTGGGGGTCGCGCGCCCCTCGGTAGCGTTGGCCTTGCGGCTCCGTGGACGGCGGACGGCATCAAAGGTGCCAGCAAAGACGAGGCGTCTTTTAACGAAACAACCTTTACTGTAACATCAGGAAGAAACGGGCAGTGAAGCTGACCCGGAGAGATTACAGACACTCTCACACAGCTGGTGTCTAGCGTCGTGCCAACGGCGCGTCAAAGTAGTCTCTCTCTCAGCGGAGTCGGCCGCTGCTTTTTATAGTTTTTCCAGTTCACAGGGAAAGGGTAAACCCTCACAGGAAAGGGAGAGCCAAACATGTTGGTTCACGACGAATGACTCAATCGCAGGTGTTCCGACCTCATCTCCTCCACCTCCTGCAGACAGGAGAGGGCGACGCACTTTCCCTCGATCTCCAGGCTTGGCCAGCTTGTGCACACACACGCACGCACACACATTTGGCGCGTGGCAGGAACACGCTGAGACTTGTCGGCGGGAGGAAGCGTTGCGCGGCCGATGAACGGCGTCGAAATGGCCGATCCGCTCGCGGTTCTGC
Source organism: Amblyomma maculatum (assembly GCF_055883805.1). Lineage (NCBI taxonomy): Eukaryota > Metazoa > Arthropoda > Arachnida > Ixodida > Ixodidae > Amblyomma > Amblyomma maculatum. Next base: position 196,511,663 of record NC_139345.1, read on the forward strand.
CTGTTGCTATGCGGTGGCCGCGTCAGCTGTCCCACTTCTCGGTGGAGAAACGTAACAGACTGCCCCGCCGGGGAAGGGAGATCCCGAAGGGCAGGGGACTGCATCCGCTGTCCGGAGGGATCGGGATGTTGCTGCTAGCCGGGATCATCCGACTCTGTTTCTCTTGAGCCAGTCAGCCTGAAGAATTCCTTGGCAAGTCCGGGTTTCCAAGGCACTCTGCAACTTGTCTTCAGGAGAGATTTCTGACAACCTACAGCATAACAACCACTCTAAAAACTCAACCGGTCAGCCAGCAAGCACGGCACAAACTTCACTAAGTTTTGCCAGACTATTTCCCTCTTATGCCCCCATCTACATTAAAGGGCAGCTTAGCAGCACTTGGAACGCGTCCACAAATTTGAAAATCGCATTTTCAAAACAGCATTTCAAACAAAGATAATACAATACAAAGGTTCAAAATCCTATGCCAGGAAGAAAAACACCAAGAAGTGAAAACTGAGGCTTCTTCTCACGTTATGGGCTTCGACTTAAGCCATCGGCGTTACCATTGAGATCACCCTCTTCACTAAAACTTCGGTTGTCCGTTTCACGGAGCAACCTTACCTTCCTGTTTCTGTGCGAAGAAACGCATGAGCATAAGTCACTCATTTTTCTAAACAACCTATCCCTCTCCTTACGTGTGGCGCACCAATCACGCATTTTCTTTACACGTGCGCATTTGTGCCTCTGGGATAGTCGCTTTCTCTTTCGCGATAGCTTCAACTTTCTCGCTTCTTTCTCGCGCCTGCCTTTCCGTTTTTTTCTACGGCAGCACTGAAACACATGCTTTGTGCTTTCTTTTCGCAATCTTTGGAGTTTGCTCTCCTTACGATTGCGGCATTCTTTCTCGCGCCTGCCCTTTCGCGTTTTTCGTCGGCAGCGCTGGAATACTAGCCTTCTGCTTTGTTTTTGCAATCGTTGGAGTTTGCTCCCCTTACGATGGCAGCATTCTTTCTCGCTCCTGCCCTTCCGCTTTTTTCGTCGGCCGCACTGGAATACTCTAGTCCTACTTTCTTTCGGCGCGAACCCTGGCAAACTAGCGGTCAACGTTCTAGCTGTAACCGGTGCTAGTAGGGCACCGGTGTCGTCTGAGTGGTCAAAGTGCGGCGCCGCGTCTGCATCGCGGCCAGCAGCGCATGACTCACTTTCAGTGAAGTCCGAACGACAACTGATCACGCCAGCCCTCAAGCTAGGCATTTCCTCTGGCGGCGCCGCGGCTGCATCGCTTGATTCACTTTCATTCAAATCCGAACAACCGCTCATGCCAGCCCTCAAGCTAGGCATTTCCTCTGGCGGCTCGCCACTCACGTTACACGGGTCCTCCGATGAGCCGCATTGCTCAGCGCTAACCGGCGCACGATCAAGCTCATTCGACAGCTCGGGCGCTTCGGATAGCGTGAGGGCCATATGTGCCACGTCCGCTTTCGCACCGGGGTTGCTTTCGCGAATACAACCTAGCGTGGTATTGGGGCACGAACGATTCTGACTCTGCTCTGGTCGCTCGCTGTCGCCTTCGCAAGTCTCGCTCTGTACAGCGGACGCGCACTCCTCGTCGGTCTGCCCTGGCTGATCACAACTCGCGGGCTGCGCAGTTTCCCTGATCGGCACTTCGTTTTTCTGCGTGCCCTGCTCTATGACACAGCTGATTTTCTCATTTCCTAGCTGATTTCCATCTCCGCCACGCTCTAGACCAGCTTCTGCATTTAACTCGAGAGGCGGTTCAGCTATTATCAGTTCCCCACACTCATTTGATGGAACTGTATCTCCTACAGCTACTTGGGTTGGCATGCAGTTCACCTCGCTTAACGGCGTCACTTCGGACTTCCCGCCGATTAAGCATGTGCTAACCGTCTCAGCTAGTGGCTCGACCAAGGTAACACGATGCTCTTCTGTTAGAGGCTCGGTCGGCTCGCTACTGCGGTCACCTTGCTCGGCCGCTTCCCCAAGCTGTTTCTCACACTCCGGTGCAAGTTCGATTTGCTCCGGAACTTCCGCACTGTCTAGCCATTCGCTTACAGCGGCTTTCAACTGATAGGCCAAATCAAAGTATGACTTGTCACAATGTTTCTCGCTCTCATATCTCTTCCGAAGATCATGAGGCGTTATCTGATATCGTATCAGCAATGAATCTTTTAGTTCATCGTAATTTTGCAACCGGTCGCCAACTAATCGCTTCATTTCTTCCGACGCTTCAGCGGAGAGAAGAGCTACCAACTTCAGCGCCCAACTACCTCGCTCGAAGCGTTTACTTCTACAGACATTCTCGAAGTCTGCCAAATAATCTACCATATCCTCGGCGATGAGGAATGGTGGCGTACCGTCTCGCGGTATCGAACCGTTACGCTGAATGGCACTGAAAGCGTCAAACTTTTCCACGCTCATTCGATGTGCTGAAATCTCCAGCTGGATCAGTTTCCTTACGAGGGCGTCCTCTTTCTCGTGACGTTCCCTACGCACACGATCCTCTTGACGTTCGTCAATGATCTCAAGGCATTCCAAAAGCTCGTCATCTTCAGCTTCCAACGCAAGAATAGCCTTTAACACTTCTAGTTTTCTGAGTTTGTCTGACAAATTCAGACCCAACTCCTCCGCAAGCTCCAGCAATTTCGGTTTGCGCAACGACTTCAAATCCAAACCCATGGCTGTTCCGAGTGCTGCCTTCTCTACTGCCCACTATTGCATTGCTGCAATTAACCCAGCAACAACGACAACACAATTACCAGCTCTGTTCTCTACTTAACAAAAGCCTGGCAAAACTCAGTAGAAGAAAGTCCCGCACTCACCAAACCTCGAAGCCAAGAATCCAACGCAGTCGTTCCGCTGCAGGCAACCAGTCATCACACAGGGCTCGTTGCACTGCTCCCGCCTTTCCGCTGAGCTGCTTTGATTCACGAGTCACGCCTCGGACATCTCCGCTCTTCCCACCAGATGTTGCACCTCGGTCAGGCCTGGCTCGTTTCACCGACCACGGTCACTGCTTGGTCGTCCTCGTCTCTCCGCTTTCCGCTGTTCACCAGTTGTTGGACGACGGTATCGCTTGGCTCGTCCCTCCAACCACGGTTACGGCTTGGTCGTCCCACCGATGCCTACCAGTTGTTACATTTGGGGTCGCGAGTGCCGGGGTTGCGTACCGCTGCGGCGCGCGGCCCCTCGGTAGCGTTGGCCTGGTGGCTCCGTGGACGGCGGACGGCATCAAAGGTGCCAGCAAAGACGAGGCGTCTTTTAACGAAACAACCTTTACTGTAACATCAGGAAGAAACGGGCAGTGAAGCTGACCCGGAGAGATTACAGACACTCTCACACAGCTGGTGTCTAGCGTAACACGATCTGTCGGGCTAGTTGGTAACGATCCAACTAGCGGTAGCGCTCTGTCCTTCTTATTCTTCTTTTCCTCTGATTGTGTTCGCGCTGCTGATAAATATGGTGTCTAGCGTCGTGCCAACGGCGCGTCAAAGTAGTCTCTCTCTCAGCGGAGTCGGCCGCTGCTTTTTATAGTTTTTCCAGTTCACAGGGAAAGGGTAAACCCTCACAGGAAAGGGAGAGCCAAACATGTTGGTTCACGACGAATGACTCAATCGCAGGTGTTCCGACCTCATCTCCTCCACCTCCTGCAGACAGGAGAGGGCGACGCACTTTCCCTCGATCTCCAGGCTTGGCCAGCTTGTGCACACACACGCACGCACACACATTTGGCGCGTGGCAGGAACACGCTGAGACTTGTCGGCGGGAGGAAGCGTTGCGCGGCCGATGAACGGCGTCGAAATGGCCGATCCGCTCGCGGTTCTGCCTGTTGCTATGCGGTGGCCGCGTCAGCTGTCCCACTTCTCGGTGGAGAAACGTAACAAGCCCAAGAAGAGAAATCTGTCACAGCTTCCACTTCTTGTCCATTGATGCTCCAGGACTTGATAGGGCAAGACGCCATGATCTTTGTCTTTTTAATGTTCAGTTTAAGCCCAAACTTCTCACTCTCTTCTTGTACTCGCATCAGTAGTCTCTTGAGTTCCACTTCACTTTCTGCCATTAAAGTGGTATCATCCGCATATCTAAGGTTGTTGATACGTTTCCCAGCAATCTTCACTCCAGCTGAAGACTCGCCCAGACCGGCCTTCCTCATGATGCACTCAGCATATAGGTTAAATAGGCAAGGCGACAGTATGCAGCCTTGTCTCACTCCTTTCTCAATCGGAAATCAATCCGTAAGACCATGCCCAGTTGTGACTGTGGCCTCTTGCCCTTCATACAGGTTCTTGAGGAGAGAGATGAGGTGAACTGGAATTCCCATCTCTTGGAGAGCTTGCCACAATACTGTGATCTACGCAGTCAAACGCTTTCGCATAATCAATAAAGCAGAAGTAGATGGGTTTCTGGAACCCTCTTGCTTTTTCCATGATCCAGCGCAGGTTGGCAATTTGGTCTCTAGTTCCTCTGCCCTTGCGAAACCCAGCTTGCACGTCCGGAAGCTCCCGATCCACATACTGCTGCAGCCTACCTTGGACGATTTTCAACATCACCTTGCTAGCATGCGAAATAAGCGCGATCGTGCGGTAGTTGGAACAATCTTTGGCACTGCCTTTCTTTGGAATGGGGATGTAAACTGACCTCCTGCAATCCTGTGGCCACTGCAGGGTTGTCCAAATCTTCTGACATAATGTATGCAGAATGTTAACAGCGTTGTCATGGTTGAGGTTTTGAAGCAACTCAGCTGGAATGCCATCAATTCCGCTAGCTTTGTTCTTAGCAAGGCTGGCTTGAATGCTGCCTAAATATTTTTGTTTTGCCTAACTGTTACGGCATGAGAATCTATACTGCGAGAAACTGCGAATGACATCGTGCTTCTTACATGCAATTCCCCGATAGCTCGAGACGGGAAACCTGGTGATGCGACGTCACGTGCTCCATTCACCAATCAGCGCCATGAATGGGCAGAGCATCATGGTAAGGGCTCGCTCAAGTAAGCGACAAGAAAATCTGCAAGAAATCGAGAGTTAAAGGGTAGTAACTCCTCGTGGGAGTGCCGTTTGTTTAGGCAAAACTCTCAGATAGCTCGTCAGACGTGAGACCAGTCACCGGAAGTCTCGAGCTCGAACTTTATCAACAAAAATGGTACCATTTGCGAAGCCACCTGTTTAAGCAGAATGTGTATGAAATAGAGTAAAAAATTGGTTTCGTTTTTAGAATGTAACGTCCCAAAGCTACTCAGGCTATGAGATACTAAAATCCCTCAGAAAGTAAAAGTAATGCCATCTCCTCCCTCCTACTCCGGCGCCGCCGCTCCTCATCTTGCGTTTCGACCGTGCCTCCGCATGCGCGGTGCACGGCTAGCAGACGCTCTCCAGAGCATTCGCAGGTAAAGACGCTGAGACCGGGTCTCACCTTGTATTTCGCGCAATTTGTTCACGTTAAAATATTACTAGCTGCTGAATTATCAATACGAAATGTCGAAAAGATTTTGAGCTAAAATGGTTTCACCTGTGTGTTCCACCATATGTACTCGTAATTTCGGAATCGGTTCAAGTCGCCTTCACCTCCGTGCATACGTCGTTCGTTACCCGTTAGCCAAACTGCGCGCATGCTTGTGTAGGACCGTACTTGTGCTGCGCCGTGAGTGTCTCAGCTGTTCTTCCAACCACTCTCAACCAGGCTGTCGATCTCTCACGCATGTGCGCCGTTTTGGCCGTGTATGATCAGTGTAAGCCCGTGATTGTGCTGCGCCGTAACATTGTGCTGTACATTAGCCGCATCTACAGCGACATGCAATAGGCCTGCATGCACCATACGATATCAAACATTTCTGCCAGTACCCATATCACTGCAGCCTATTTGCAGCAAAAAAAAAAAAAAAAAAACGGACTTGTAAACAATTACTAACGCGAGGGTCTCACTGATGTTTTAGGGTCCGTATTTCAGTTCTCCGCTGCCTAATGGGCGCAGAATGTTCTATAGCATCTCTCTTCATGTAGCTAGACAGCCTTTTTTTCCGTGCCACGACGTGTTCATTCTGTAAGTGGGATTTAAGCTGATTTAAGCACGTGCTTTTGATTGGCTGATATTCGATGGCCCACCTGCTTCTGACACCATTTCTTATCCGAAAACATTTATTGCAAAATATAAGTTTTACCTGCTAATAATTGTCCTAAGAGTATTCGTATAATTCCGAATATGTAATGAATGAAAAAAAGAAAAAAAAAAAGAGAAGAGAGAGCTAGAGACCCGGACTCTTCAAATGGGCGTGTTGTCTATCTCAATTTCCTTTGACTCAAAATAATATGTTTGCTCTTGCTGCCGCGTTTCTTAAATTGCATTTTTTGTTTCCATTCACTATATACCTGACCTCTTAATTGTTTTTGACCTAGCTTCTCGCGTTCTGTCTATGCGCATTTACTTTATTCGTCAGGTCGAATGGTGCGGCTTTAATTCAGAGCATGTCCACTATCACTCGGCTATTCCTCTATCACCGCTCGTTAAACTCGTTAATGCCAAGAACTGGACGGACGGACGGACGGACGGACGGACGGACGGACGGACGGACGGACGGACGGACGGACGGACGGACGGACGGACGGACGGACGGACGGACGGACGGACGGACGGACGGACGGATGGATGGATGGATGGATGGATGGATGGATGGATGGATGGATGGATGGATGGATGGATGGATGGATGGATGGATGGATTATAGGAGCGTCCCCTTTGAAACGGGGTGGTAGCAGTAGCTATCATTTTCATTTTTCTCCCTATATCTTAATTATTGATTTAGAATGGTTAACTAGACCATTATTCTATTTATTAATATTTTGTTCCTACATTACTAACATTATGTCACTTCTCTGCTTTTAAGCCACCAATCTTCCAGTCGTTTTTTGCTAGTTTCCACCGCCGCTTTATTCACCCGGCCACTGTTATCTCTAAACCCCAGAGCGTCAGGAACAGTGATTGCGCCTGCACCAACTTCCGGATGGATACCATTACATTCCAGTATAAATGGTAAATTGTTTCACTGGAGTTTCCACATACAGCACATGCGTCATCTCCATTGTTAAATGTCTTTTTGTAGCTGCGTGTTCTAAGGCACCCTGATCTAGCTTCAAAAAGTAGGGCACTGCCTATTGAGTTATCAAAGAAACCTTCCTTCCTGATCTGCATTTTCCACTTTCGGTATAATTCCACACTGTGTTTCTTTTCCATCGAATTTATCCAATTTTTACCTTCTGTATTTTTCACCTGTTGCTTAATGCTCATTATTTCTCCGTCCTTGTGACTAACATACTTACTAGTTAGTTTCCTAATTCTTTTCATCCATTGTGAGTCAACGCTTTTTAAGTACAGGTATTTAAATACTTTAGCTGCCGATCTGTTACTGTTCAATTTCCTCAGGCGTTCCACATATAATATTTTACTCTTAGCTTCCCGTACTTCGAAAGATGCCCAGCCCATATCTCCCTGTACCGCCTCATTTGTAGTTTTGCCGTGAGCACCTAGTGCTAATCTGCTACTCGAGGTATTTCATGGCCTTGTATTTTAAGACCCTGATCCGTTGAGCCGTTGAAAATCATCAGACCCGACTTAACTGCGCTGCAAGGCTTTTAGGGCGCCACTGTCTGGTTATCGCAGCAGCAAGCTTGTATTTATCAGCCATTGCTGACATTCTCGTTGTGTAGATGTTTTAGCGGCTTTTGGAACTGTTATCCATGTCGTGTTATATGGAGACTTGCAGTATTGTTTTGTTTTACAGACCCCCTATAAACGTTGGACGAAGGCGATGCGAGTATGTTGGTGACTTCAAAGCGCACCATTTTGCGTGGGGAAGTGCGTGCAACTTTCGGCGCGGTGACAACTTGCATAACACGGCAACCAGTGTTAGGCAGTATCGAAGATGCATGCATCTTCGATGCTATGTATAGGTGCATTTTGTGTATCGTTATTAGGTATCATGTGCAGAAAATGAAAGTATCAGAGTATCGGTATCGAAAATACATTTTTAAAGTATCGTGTATTTTGAAGATACTTGATACTAAAGAAAACTTCGAATAATGAAACCGCTGTGAGACTGGGTTGACGGTGCTCGCTCAGAAAGTAGTACAGGACCGGAGACAGCTCGGCTTGTAGTACCGCCTGAGCTCCCTACAAATGCCCCGGCCCCTCAGCGTCAACCGCAATTCCGTATTCCCTTTCTTTAATATTGAAGGAGGCAATGGTAAGTAGGTGCTCACGAGGTGCTCTACTTTAGAGCACCGAGTGCGTACCACGAAGCTGCTAAGCCTTTAACAGACACACAGCGAAATATGAACAAAGCGGAAACGCAAGGCAAACACTCATTAGGAATCACGCACACTGCTTTGCCATCCTCCCCCCGCCCCCCCCCCCCCCCCCTATCCTCTCTGCGGCGTTTGAAGCAGTGCCCTCAGTGTGCTGGGATGGGAATTCCAGTTCACCTCATCTCTCTCCTCAGGAACCTGTATGAAGGGCAAAAGGCCACAGTAACAACTGGGCATGGTCTTACGGATTGATTTCTGATTGAGAAAGGAGTGAGACAAGGCTGCATACTGTCGCCTTGCCTATTTAACTTATATGCTGAGTGCATCATGAGGAAGGCCGGTCTGGGCGAGGCTTCAGCTGGAGTGAAGATTGCTGGGAAACGTATCAACAACCTTAGATATGCGGATGATACCACTTTAATGGCAGAAAGTGAAGTGGAACTCAAGAGACTTCTAATGCGCGTACAAGAAGAGAGTGAGAAGTTTGGGCCTAAACTGAACATTAAAAAGACAAAGATCATGGCGTCTTGCCCTATCAAGTCCTGGAGCATCAATGGACAAGAAGTGGAAGCTGTGACAGATTTCTCTTCTTGGGCTCCAAGATTACCTCGGAAGGAGACTGCAGCCATGAAATTAGGAGACGCCTGCTTCTGGGAAAGAGAGCAATGGTTAGCCTTGACCGCCTAATAAAAAGTAGAGACATTAGTCTGCCAACCAAGATCCGTATAACTCGTGCTATGGTCTTTCCAGTTGTGATGTATGGATGCGAGAGTTGGACTGTGAAAAAGGCTGACCGCCGAAGAATTGACGCGTTTGAATTGTGGTGCTGGCGAAGACTCTTGAGAGTTCCTTGGACTGCCAGAAGATCAAATCAGTCGATATTGTCGACCATAAACCCTGACTGCTCATTGGGGGGTCAAATTCTAAAGTTAAAGCTCAGCTATTTTGGTCATCTGATGAGAAGAGAGGAGTCGCTGGAGAAAGATTTGTTGTTGGGAAAGGTTGAGGGTCACCGGAGAAGGGATAGGCAGCGAACGCGATGGTTAGATGGCATTCTCGATGCGCTGCAGATGAAGTTAGGTGATATTAGGAAGATAGAGACCGGAAAGCGTGGCGTGATATGGTACATAGGGTCACGAAGAGTCGGACACGACTGAACTGAACTGAATCTTTTATCTACAATCAGTTGTAGTTCTCCAGCGACGCTAGTGAACCTCGAGTTTCCTAACTACCTCCAAGATGCGTGAGTCAACGCGGCTATGGTTCACACTTGCACGCTGATAAAAGGTACACCTTCATCTAATACAAAACTGCGGTGCGCTCGTGTGCGTATGAAGAGAGGCTTTTCTCATTCGCGTCGCTTTTAGCACGAACTTTGCGCTTTTTCCAGACTAAATAACATTCAGCCATTTTATTTTTCTTGTTTTCCTTCTAGCATTTAACAATATGCAGAGCTTTAAAAGTTTGTTATCACACTAATGGTAATATAAGTGCTCAGTGCTCCAAACGCACAAACGCACGCAGGTTGAACTTTTGTATTGGTATGTATAACCAAGTTCTCACAGGTCGGTTAGCATGAAGAGCATTAGTTTAAAGATATGTTTCGCTAGGCTGCTTGCGGAAGCAATCACTTAACTGTAACCATGGCTCCAATTCAATGTGAAGTTCTGACAAGGACAGCTGCCCAAGCAATAATTCCATGCTGGCGTATTCGTTAAGCCCGACTGCTCTAAAAATTTCAGAAAGCAAGGTAAAATGCCCCTATGGCGCTAATCATATTACCACCTTTATTATATTAGGATTTCAGTGATGTAGCGAAGTATCGACGATACACTACCGAATATCTGTATCGAAACTAATTTCGATGCTGTATCTTGTATCGGCATCGGAAATAAAAATTTTCAGGATATCGAGTATAGGTATCGAAGACATTTTTTCGAAGTATCTTGCCCAGCCCTGACGGCAAAACAGCTGGGACTCGCCGCCCTCAACATTGGCCAGCCCACCTTGCGGCACTCGGTTCACCCGGCTTTTGTATCGACGTTGCGCTCGCGTCATAGAGGCGACCTGGCATCGTGCACCATGTCTCTGGGACTTGGACCACTTGTCCATCACCATAGAGCCTACTGCTAAAGAAGCGCGCCTTATGCGTACCTACTCAATAGTAGATTGGGGTCGCATTCTCCGCGAGGTGCCGCATCCGGTGCCGATTAGTTCACCAATCTCGTCCCGAGCGCTCTCGCAGCCATGCTTCACACTTCACACAGTGGGGACAGCTGGTCAGCCAACACCCGACAAGAAGTTGCTCGATCTGCGTGACAAGCAGAAGTGCCCGAGCAGAAGTCACACAGCGGCAGCGAGCAAGGTCGTCGTTGTTGTTTTTCTGCTCTAATTTGATGGCACATACGAACACAGGGGGATCGGCCAAGAATTTGGGTGCAGAAATATTAGATTTTGAGATGTATAATTACATCGCAAAAAAAAAAAGACAAGATTGCTAAGGAGTAGAAATTTCAATAAGAAAAACCAAAATAAAACGGGTAATTGCTAATGCACGCAGTAGGAAAATACTGAGATTTGTATGTAGAGATTAAAAAATTCGAAGCATATTAGCAAGGCAGACGTTTTGATTGTATTAAGAAGTTTTGATTGGCGTTAAAAACTGACCTGTGGCTGTACCCAAGCATGGTGGCACCGAACGATAATAAAATCTGGCTGCTCAAATTAAGATCCAGCTGTTGTAAAGGCTTCTCCAAATGCCGCTTTCTCATCATGGTGAAACGGAGGCAAATTAGCAAGAAATGATCTATTGTTTTCAGTTCCTTGCAGAATAAGCAGACGGCAGTAAGCGCCAAACCAGAACTGTGGATATAGAAATTTAGGGGCCGAATACGACAGCGCAACCTTGATTGACATGATTTCCTACTCCAGGAATATTTGATTTGCAGGTGGTCGTCCGATTATAAAATATATATCCAGACTGCGTGCTTAATAAGGAACGCCTAAGAAATCGTGCTGCTGGTATGTACGCTGTTGCCGGAAGGACAGGCAACACAGCGCCATTCAGAGATTATTAAGCTAGTCTATGAGCAACCTCATTGACTGCCCCATTACTGTGGCCTGGTACCCACTTTATATGTATGAGGCGCAAATGTGAGGGCAGCAATGAAAGAAAGGTGTTTAATATTGGCGAATCCATATTTGAAGAAAGCGACCAGCACGAGGAATAAGAGTGTAATTACAGCCACTGTTGAGTATGGTGGGTTTAGTTTGCGCAGAGCAAGCACCACCGCCAGCAATTCCACCTGGAAAACTGGGGTAAAATCCGGAAGACGGACTGAAAAAGCCCAGTCTAAAAGCGGACAGTATATTCCAGTGCCGGCCTTTTCATGAAATTGACAAGCATCAGTTGCTTTCATTATGCTAGTGGGAAGACTTTGTAAATAATGTTCTAAAAATCCATTTAAAATTTGAGGTGATTAGTATTTTGCATTACATGGGAAAATGTCATCATATACAATTTGAACCGAAGATACACCTTCTTTCGTTGCAAGGATGTTCCAACGTGCTGACCGTCTGTAGCCGCGAAAACACTACGAAACGTTGAAGGTGTCGTGGAAAGCAAAACGATTCTGCTTTTTGAGCGAAGTCTTGCTGTCGCCAGGGGAGTTGTTCACCTCGAAGACGGCAAGGCAGATGTTATACTGACAAATCTCGGTGGTGAGCACTAGCATTTAAGCGTTTGGACTGTAGTGGCTCACATTTTGCGGTATCACACGCGTTCGAAACGCCTCTGAACTTGCGACGCTGCCATTGACCGAGGTGGATGGCCTACCACCGATTTACACTTTGGTATTAACCCTACGCTGTCCCAACTGCAGCATCGCCAAGTGAACGAGCTCCTTCAGCGCTATCGGGCGACCTTCTCCAATTCTTCACGTGTTGGCAGTATTATTATATAAACAGCGCGAACACGAAGACAAAGGACAAGATAAAAGAAAGCCACAGTACAAGCGCTTGTACTGTGGCTTTCTTTTATCTTGTCCTTTGTCTTCGTGTTCGCGCTGTTTATATTAATCGTGAATAAGTACCAACTCGCCCAACAAAGTATCTTGATACGTGTTGGCAGAACCGATTTCGCCAAGCACCGCATTATTGCGGATGATACCGTGCCACTTCTCAGACGTTAACGAGTGTCTCCGACTTAATGCGCCGCTATCACCCGCCAAGTTAAAGAGATGCATCTAGATGATGTCATCCAGCCCTCGCGGAGTCCGTGGGCTGCACCTGTCGTTCTTTAAAAGAAAAAGGATCGTACGCTGAGGTTTTCTGTGGATTACCGCCGGGCAAACAAAGTTACCAAGAAAGACGTCTATCCCCTGCCACGTATCGACGATACTCTGGATCGTCTCTGCTCCGCGAAATGTTTCTCTTCGATGGACATGAAATCCGGATACTGGCAAATAGAGGTAGATGAGAGGGACCGAAAGAAAACTGCGTTTATTACTCCGGATGGGCTCTACGAGTTTAAGGCTATGCCATTGGTCTCTGCTCTGCGCCGCCTATACTTGCAGATCTCAAGTGGCAGACGTGTCTCGTTTACCGTGACGACGTTTTGGTCTCGCTCCAAGGTTGGCCTCGCAACAGCCGCTGTCTAGCCTCCGAAAAGAAGCAAGTGGAACAAGGCGTAACAGGTACCACTGTAGCAGAGAGCCAACCTAAAACGGACCTCGATGTGGCGCCACTAGTTAACTGCTTTTGAATCGAATTTGTTACCAAGCCGATCATTGGACAGAGTCTTCAGGGTTGTCATACCATTTCGCTTTCTATTCAGAATTTACCTACTATTCAAGTAAAAATCAGTTTGCGGTAGAAAATAAAACAGATGGCAAAAATATATCAAATTATTTGGGTTTCAATCAAGGCTTCAGCTGGAAAACAGTAAATTACTGTTTTTTTCGTGAATGTATTTCGGTCAGTGAAGTAGAACAGATATTCTCTGTACTGGTGCAGAAATTTAGTTTAAAAATACCTGTAATTTCACACACATTTTTTACAGTGTATGTAAGTACCATAGATAGTTCATGATTGTGGGCCTCATTTACTTCTTTAACTTCCAAGGAGTCCTTGTCGTCAGAATCCCTACACTTTATTATCGCAGGACAGCTGCCTGGAAAGGTGATAAAAAGAAATAACCAGGTTACCTTGCAGCAGTGCTAAATTGCATAGGGTGAATATATTGCATGAAGATACCAAGAAGCTTGTACAAAGAAATTCGAGAGTAAAATGGCAGGATGTTTGGAATATTTAAATGAACAACAAACTACACTTTGTCAAACCTGCCATCAAGAAATGGAACTCATGTAGTCATCGAAAATACACCATGGAGGTCATAACCTAAACATGTTATGGTTTCCGTTGCTGAAAGCCTGCTTCGCAGAAAGAAATTTGCGGCACGCATGAGTGACGAACAGCGAGCAGATGAGAAGAAAAGGAGGAAAGAAGGAATAAAGAAAAAGTAGTTGTCATTCCCTACCTGCCTAAGGTTTCTCATAACTTAAGGAATGTGGGGCAATGTTCTGGCGTAAATGTCCTGTTTACTGCACCAAAAAAAGCTTTTGAGTTTGTGCAGAAAAACCTGTCCTATGCAACCGCTGCAGGCTGGGTGTCCGATTAAACAAAGATACCCTTACGTGTCCTGCAGGAGGGGGGTTGTTTATAAAATTCCACTTTCATGTGGAAGGCACTACGTTGGTAAGACTGGCTGATGTTTAAACGTGCGTCTTCTGGAGCCCAATAAAAAGTTGGCAGCATTGCTACAGACTGCCATCTCGCTGCACACTGCAGAAGATGTGATGCGGAACCACCTTGTCATCCCGTTTGAAAAGACAATCATCATGTATCGAGATCGTAACGAGCCGACAAGGGAGATAACAGAAGCACTGGAGATAGCTCGTAGAGGGGATAAATATGTCAGCAAGGCGTCTGTTGCACTGCCATAAGAAGAGCTTGAATTCTTGGCTTAGCATGTGGCTGTATGATAGTAATGGTTTGTTTTCTCATTCATTGCCGATCCCGAAGTGTATATATATGTGATCATTTCTACAATAAACCCTCAGTTGAAAGCTAGTGCTTGTTCTGTCTTGTCGTCGTCTCCGTTTCTGTTCCCGCGCTATGCTCTTTGATTTACAATGTCTAACCAACACGCCCAGTCTTATCACTTCTAGGACACTGTCTTTTAAAAGCTTGATACCTTGCGACACCTTGGTGTATATTATATTGACTGGTGTGGACTGAACAGTGTTGATTAGAAAACGGTTTTGCCTATAACTCGAGTGGGATAAATAAAAGGCCTTTTATAAGAATTGTATGCCTTCTTCCAGATTGTTTTCATGTATGTAATGGTCAGTGTAGAGGAAAAAAGTGCAGGCATATAGTCGACTATACATTTGTCATTTTCTAATCCTACACAGGTGACCACAAGCATCAATCAACTGTTATTGCTGATGTTTTGCTCGATTGCAGTGTCAACAAATAGCTAACATCATATCTGTGCCCAGATATTGCCGAGTTGGGTGTCCTCCTAAAATTTAGGATGTGAAGCTTACTTCCAGAAATCTAACAGACCATCAAAATCTGGCTAGCATTAGTGCAGACCTGAAAGGCTGTTGTGGAGACCGGCTGAATAAAGCTAAATGTTACAAGGAAAAGCACAACACTGCTAGAAGAAAAATAAATTAAATATTGTGGAAACCAAAATGTCAAATGCGCAGTCGGATCTATAATGATACAAACCACAACTCAGTGATAAACCATTTGTTACATTTCACCTAATGACTCTTAGGGGATACCTTGCACATACTTCAGCACGTCACTGAAGCATTCAAGTATGGAGCCAAGTAACTATCACATCTTCCCTACAAAACTCATGGGATAATTTCAAATACAAGAGGCATGGTCTGCAGTATTTTCCAGGTACCAGTACATTTCAAATTCACGCAGTTAATAGTTGGTGAGATAAACATGCTGTGACATTTACAACCAACACAAAAACATAATGTTCAGATGCATCACATATGAAATGAGGTTTTGTTTTTGCTAACCACCACAATATAAATAGATTTGCTTCAGAATGATTTTTTTTTCACTGCCTACTCCATTATTAAAAGAAATAATGCAGACAGACCAAGGCAGCTGTCCATTCATACTAGCATCGTTAGCAGTGTTTAGGGTATGACCTTAATCGTGCATCCCTGAACGTGTGATGGCTTGCAGAAGGGCACTGCAGTGTGCTTGCTGGTAGATGATTTAGTGCGTCCCTCATTTGTGCTGTGGTGTGCAGGTGAGCAGCAGGTAGGTTCCAGGCATTGGCCAGTCTGAAGTGCTCAGGTAACTGCATATATAAAGAGGGGAAAAAATCAAGTGAGACCAAGCACACAGTTCCTTTCCCAGTAATGAAAACAGACAGTTATAAATTCAGTACCTACGATCAATCAAGAGGATTCTGGGCAGGCAACTTTAACAAGACTGCTCACATCATGATAAAAAAAAATGCTAGACTTCAGCCTCAATACAATGTACGGTGTTTGCCAAAAGTAACCAGCCGGCATGGTTTACTTCTCGCTCGTATAGGAGAGACTTTACAGTTTCCCTAAAGATGAAAAGGTCATGAAAGGCAGTTAAGGCTTTACCTTGCCTTCGAAGGTTTAGAATGGGAGGTGGCATAAGCACTTCACAATATGGATGATAGGCAAACTTCGAAGCCTGGTTTCTAGAAAAAATTTCTAACATCCCACAAGTCTCAAATGAGGCTATTTTTAATATTTTTTTTTACTCCATGAATGTGAGGCACACCTACCTTAAGATTAGAAAATGGGTAAGACAATTGGTGCTCTAAATGTGTATGAATGTTTCTGTTATGCATAAAATTAAAGCACATGAAACATTTTCCCAATTATGGCATGTTCGAACAGAGAAGGTTGCTTCAAAACTCAAAAGAAAAATTACCCCATCGCTCCGTAAATTCCTCCATAAATTGTATTAAGTTTCAGGAACTAGTCTCCTGGAGGAGATGAATAAAGAGTCTAAGTAAACGCATTGCATTATTCTGCTTCGAACAATGTTATCAAAAATGAAACATACGGCTTATCAAGCATCGTCACAACTCTTTGAATAAAGGTGCAAAATTAGCAAACAATGCCCATCTCTAAAATTTTAGGTTTATGTTAAGGCTGAGACCTGCACTGTGAAGAGGCAGGATATGTGTTACATTATTATAAACAATTGCTGGTTTGTTACATAAGCAGGATGTAGCGGTATAGCCATTTGTGGGTGCAGGGCGTGAAGTGACGCCCATAGGAATGCACGTAAACTATTGGTTTGAAATTTCCAAGTCTCAGACTGCAACTATGGCACATATATGGCAATTTTCTTCATTTATCATAACTAGGTGCATTCTAGAGCAAAAAAAAAAAGGTTGTGTAAGATGTCATTTCAAAGCCAGTATTTTTAAATAACTCCAACAGGAACTTGTTTGTCCCATTTATTTCACACATCTACATTTTGTTCAAATTTCTTAAACAAGGCAACCTGATTTCCTTATCTTGTAGTACTTCTAATGGGCAAAACTGAACAGGAAATTAAGAAATAGTGTGGAAATGCCTGCTCTACGAAGAAATAAATAAATTTAACTAATGGGAGCAAAAAGATCCCCAACATGTATTTCATGAGAAATGCCTGTTACAAAAGGAAAGTAAATCAAGTATGCCCACAGGGGAAAGACAAAGAAACAATCTGGGTATGCGAAAGTCATCATTGATGCACTGTGGAAAAAAAAATATATATATATATATATATATATATATATATATATATATATATATATATATATATATATATATATATATATATATATATATATATATATATATATATATACTGAAAACTGCCCTTTACAACTGGATATCTAAGGGTGGTGCCACGAGCGGCTATCCACACCCATGGATAGTGGCACCGCCACAGCCTGCGTTTGTCACAGATCAGCCTTGGCTTACAATAGCATAATCATGTATGCTTTCTCTTTATGTTAAAGGTAGCAGGGTTAGCATATAGGTAATATTCTGAAGAGCGGGGAGTCTTGTATGTTGATTTTGTGCCTTCACTTTACGCCCTTCTCCCAATGCTCGGAAAAAAGAAAAAAAAAGTTTCAGCTTTGATAACCTTACTGGAAACAATACAATGCAACATGTTTTCTCACATTCTTTCTCATCTTTTAGAAACTTGATCGTTAATTTTAAGAAAAATTAGGACTGAGGTTCTTTCCTTTAATTCCTGAATAAGACTACTATGTTGAAATGCATCGAATTTAGGACAGTGTTTAATGTGCTGCATTCTGTATATGCAAAAAAAAGATATTCGCAAACATTTCGCTATCAAGTGGTTATGCATTCTGCACAGGTGCGCCTTACAGTCACAGTGAAAAAAAAAATTAAAATGGCCTTGTTTCACACTTGTGGACATCTGAATTTTTTTTTCTAAGTGGTGACTTTCTCACAGTATCAGAAATATGCCTGACATTCTACACTCTCTCCCTTTTGCTCAAGCACATAAAATATACTGATTGATCAGTGCCTGCATACCTCAATCCAAATTGATTTTAAAGTTGCAAAAAAAGTGCATGCACCGAAAAGCTGCTTATCCCAAGATGTCAGTCACACTTCTCCTTCTGAAATACTAGCAATAGCACGAAACTAATTTCACTGCTGGTGTATTCAGTTATGTGTGTACAATATTAAGGCAACCAAAAAACTGCGCAAATAAAGGCCTCTAAGATCAAACTAGCTGCAAGCGCAGCGAACAGGAAAGACATTAAGGAAGCGAAATGACTTTTTCATTTCTGGTTTGAAATTATTTACTACTGCAGCATTTTAAAGCTTCCATCAAAAGCCACGACACAAAGTATCAACGAATGCAACTGCCCATTACTGCTAACTGCCCACCTGTGATGTGAACAACACTGTGGTGTTTGTCTTTTCTGTCGTTCAATGTGTTAGCGCGGTGAAACCAATTATGAATAACCAACTAGGCCCAATTCTCACCATTTTAACACTAAGATACGCACAATTCATAAAAAATACAAAAGTCTTATTTAGTAATGAAAGCAATCACTCTTGTAATGCACATTTGACTACGTGTGGTCACTCAAATAATTCTTTCGAATCGCCATCTACTGCTAAACACCTAACGGCTGAGTAGTACACGAGTTTGTACCTTGGCGTCAGCCGACCATGTTTTACAGAGAGGAATATTTTTTTGTACTTTCACACAAGCACCAAAACTAAATGCAGCGACCAATGTGAAACATGCGCAACACCTGCTTTTTGCGCGCTGTTTCTACTCATCGCATTAATGCACCCACCTGTTAGAAAAAAAAGGCGAGTTTAAAACAGACTAAGAAAATACTCATCTAAATGTTGAGACCCACAATGGTTATACTAAGAGATGAATAAATGACAAAATAAAAGCTTATTCGTTCACTCACTTACCTCGAAAAGGATCACACAGGTCACAGCTCGTTTGGGGTACTGATCAAATCTGTTAGAAAAACAAAGGGGGGGGGGGGGGGGGATATGGAAAAGGAAACACTCAACGCACATTACAAGTTACAAAAAAAAAAACGAATAAAGAATAAGACAATAACAAAGATAACTTGATTAAAGTTTCATACTTTCTCTCGCACTTTCGCACATTTTCTTCGTAGAGCGTCAGCTCCAGTTGACGCAGCACTGCGCATTACTTCGCCTTTCTTCTAGGGCCCGCTCCCATTGACGACGCACTGCTGCTCTGAGTACAGTGATCGCGCACTCTCACACCAAAACATGGACGCTTTAAGCGGGAAACGCATGTGAGCGAAAAAGTGAGCGAAGCGACAAGGCGGCGCGGCGTAAGCGATCATGGTTCGCTCCGTCGCCTACTGGGGAAGACGCATGCACGCGACAGCGCGAAACGACGACAACGCTGGCATTTGGCTGGCTTAGTGGCTTAGTACACCGCAAAACTATTGCCAAATCTAACAAGAGTCATAACGATTGCAAGAATTGACGTTATTTTGCGACAACATGGCAAAGTAAAATGTATTTACAGCAAACCGTATCGAATGTGTGTGAACTTGCACTGTAATCGGCACGAATAGTCACGTGACCCCTTGTTTCTACTGTTTCGGTTGCGATTAGACGTTCTTTGAATCCTTGGCTATCCACCATTGTTCGTACAAAGCGAAATGTTTACGCGGTAATGCACAATCACAATGCAACCCGACAAAATAAAGAAAGCATGCGAAATGAGCGGCAGTGACGTACGGTTACTTCCGGGCGAACGAGCGAAATTTTCTATTTCGGCAGATCCGAGCGACGAGCCAAGCGACACATGCATTTCTGTTCGCGCGAAGGCTTCGCGCGACGCGTGCCGCCGTCGCGTTCGCGTTCGCGTGAGTTTTCGCGTGCATGCGATTCAGCCTTTATTCGCTGCGCACTAGGCCCATTCAAAAAGGAAAAAAAAAAAACACCAAACCCGAAATAAGGCAAACACGGACGGCCCGGCGCCGCCACGTCGAAGGCACGCTGCAGGTGGGGGGTTGTCGGTTTACATGTTCCCAGGCGCACTCACGGGACGGGACGCTGACGTGTGGTTCAAGGTTCACACCGCCGCAGCCAAGGCGGGAATTCCCGGCGCAATAATTCACCGCTAACACATCCAATACACACCCGCCAAGATTATATCACGAGATATACGCCATAACATAACTTTTTCGCGGTAGGGTCTAACTTGCACATGAAAAGCGACAGCATCCGAAGAGTTGTATTACGAAGAGATTTTGAGACCACACGCAACAATATTAAGAGCGCGTACCTCATCCAATAGCAACATTAAACAAACAATAATTTCAAGCAGCGTACTGACATTTTCAAGCAATCACGCCAGTCGATTTCCTTCTTCCGTGTTGAAGCCGGCGTTGCCACGGTACGGTGCAAGCGGTGTATGACAGTGAATCTATTTACCACTACTTTACGTAATTCAGAACACCTATCGAAGTGCACATGTCACAACACATCAATTCTGCAGCCCATTCAAAGAACCACAGCACAAATAAGCAGCACAACGCAAGGAAACAGCGTCCACAATCGCACCGCACGACAACAAAGGCAGCATGATGACATCGCACCTCTCCGCCACTGATGACTTCGGATTGGTTCGGATTGACCTATCAATGGCTTTTGTGGCTTTTTTAACTGTCGCCTCCTATACGAAGTTTCGGTTTCGGAAGCCAGTTTAGGCGATCTTTCTTTCTTTCTTTCTTTCTTTCTTTCTTTCTTTCTTTCTTTCTTTCTTTCTTTCTTTCTTTCTTTCTTTCTTTCTTTCTTTCTTTCTTTCTTTCTTTCTTTCTTTTTATGAAACGGCAGCGCACAGTTTGAGCCCAGGGCTCATTTATGTAACCCCCTCCCCTCTATAATGCCTTGGCGATTGAAGGTATGGCAAACAAATAAACATAAAAACAAAATTGAGTAGTAATGTAATCAGGAGTATTGAATACTTCAACATTCCTATCGTATATAGTATCAAATATCTTCTGATCATGGTAGAAAACAGGTAAGGTATATTTACTACCCCTGCTTCCAGAGAGGTAGTAAAAAGGTATTTCAGTCAAAAAACGTAGTAACAGCAGGAGTTACTACCATGTTGCTACCTAAGAAGGTCGTACAAATGTAGTAACGGCTAAAAAAGGTAGTAACGGCAGCCGTTACTACCTTTTTACTAACTTTTTTTCTAAGAGTGTATACTATAATACACCTGTTCCCACAGGTGGAAGTAGGGAACGGTCCGAGCAAGTCCATCCCTATTAGCTGGAATGGTCTGCACGGTGGCGTAATGGGCTTTAAAAGACCGGCTGGCCTCAGAGGCGGAACCTTTCGACGTTGGCAGTCACGGCAAGTTCGAACATAATGCGTTACATCGCTTGACAAACGAGGCCAGTAATACCGTTCTTTAATTCTGGATATCGTACGAGTGACACCCAGGTGGCCGGATGTGGGTTCGTCGTGGCAGGCTTGAAAAATCTCATCCCTTAAGCTTGCTGGTACAACGAGGAGGTATTGGCGACTGTTGGCTGTAAAATTCTTCTTGACGAGAACGCCATCACGGAGACACAGAGAAGACAAAGTACGACGGAAAGGGCTAGGGACCATGCAGCCGGCACCTTGAAGAAAGTCGATTACCTTGTGAAGTTCGGGATCATTCCGTTGGTGATCGGCAAAATTGTCTGAACTAATTGCACTCAGAAATGCGTCGTCGTCACCTGAGGCGTCCGAAGCTGGTTGTACAGGAGCACGAGACAGGCAGTCAGCGTCTAAATGCTTACGACCTGACTTGTAGGTTACAGTGATGTCGTATTCTTGAAGTCGTAGGCTCCACCTGGCGAGACGTGCAGAAGGGTCTTTAAGGCTTGTCAGCCAACAAAGCGCGTGATGGTCGGTCACCACTTTGAAGGGTCTGCCGTACAGGTATGGTCGAAACTTCGAAATAGACCACACAATGGCCAGGCATTGCTTTTCAGTGGCAGGGTAGTTTGTCTCAGCCCTAGACAAAGCCCGACTAGCGTAGGCGATCACACGTTGTTCACTGTTCTGTATCTGTACTAGGACAGCGCCCAAACCGACATTGCTTGCATCCGTGTGGAGTTCGGTGTCTGCGGTTTCATCGAAATGTGCTAGAACTGGAGGTGACTGCAGGCGACGGTGAAGCTCCTGAAATGCGTCCATTTGCTGGTCGCCCCATGTGAACGGCATATCAGCCTTAGTAAGAAGTGTAAGGGGGGCGGCTATTTTAGAAAAGTTTTTCACGAAACGTCGATAATATGCACATAGCCCAAGAAAGCGTCGCACCTCTTTCTGGTCCCGCGGCGTCAGAAAATTGGCGATGGCAACTGTTCTTTCAGGATCCGGCAGAACTCCCGCTTGGTTCACGACATGGCCCAAAAACTTCAGCTCTTCATAAGCAAAATGGCATTTTTCGGCTTTCAGAGTGAGGCCCGACGTTTGGATGGCGTCTAGTACTGCGTCTAGGCGACGGAGGTGCTCCACGAAATTCGGGGCAAATACAATTACGTCGTCCAAGTATACAAGACATATCGCCCACTTCAGATCTCCAAGAATGCTGTCCATGAGTCTCTGAAAGGTTGCGGGCGCGGAGCAAAGGCCGAAGGGCATGACCTGGAATTCGTATAGCCCGTCAGGTGTAATGAAAGCAGTCTTTTCGCGGTCCCTCTCATCGACCTCTATCTGCCATTATCCAGACTTGAGATCCATGGAGGAGAAGTATCTTGTGTTGCACAGACGACCTAAGGCGTCATCTATTCTGGGCAAAGGGTAAACATCTTTTTTCGTAACGTTGTTCAGTCGGCGATAGTCTACGCAGAAACTAAGTGTGCCATCTTTTTTCTTCACAAGTACCACAGGTGCAGCCTAGGGGCTGCGGGAAGGGCGAATGACATCGTTATCGAGCATTTCCTTCACTTGGTCTCGGATGGCAGTACGTTCTTTAGGGGAAACTCGATAAGGCGACTGGCGGAGTGGTCGAACAGCTTCGTCTGTAATGACGCGGTGCTTTGCAAGGTGGGTTCGACCGACGCGTGATGATCTGGCAAATGCATTAGAGTAGCGACGGAGCAGGTGCTGTAGTCTCTCTTGATACTTTCGAGGTAAGGCCGGGTTTATATCGTACAGAGGTTCAGTGTTGTCGGAGGGTTCTGTTGCTGAAGCGCTGGTGAAATTGCATTCATAACTAGTGTCAGTTATGGCGTCGAGATATGCGACAGTTGTCCCTCTGTTCAGATGTTGATGTTCATTGCTGAAGTTCGTGAGAAGAACATCAACTTTGCCATTTTCAACAAAAACAACTGCCCTGGCAACGGCGATGCCTCTTTCAATAAGCAGTTTCTGTTTTGCCTCGACGACACCTTCTGCATCTTGCATTGGGAGGGAACCCACGGAGACCATGATGCTTGAACGTGGGGGCACACTAACATGGTCATCAATAATGTGGAGTGCAGCGGGGAGCATGCTGTTGGATTCGATAGCATTCTCAACTGAAAATCTTACGGACTTATTCTGCAGATCGATAATGGCGCCATTTTCGGTTAAAAAGTCCATACCGAGGATGACGTCACGGGAACACTGAGCCAATACGATGAACGTCGCCAGAAAAGTTTGCCCTTGTACAGTGATCCTCGACGTGCACACTCCCGTGGGCATAATTAAATGTCCGCCAGCTGTGCGTATTTGCGGGCCACCCCATGATGTTGTGACCTTTTTGAGAGCTTTGGCGAAGTGTGCACTTAGAATTGAATAATCAGCGCCAGTGTCGACTAGAGCAGTGACGTCTACGCCATCAACGGAGATCTGCAGGTCGGCAGTTTGTTGTGTCGGGCGGCGACAGCTTCGTGGGGTTCGGTCTCGACTTCGATGCTCTGAAGGAGTGGTGGGGCGAATGTCGGCGTCGTGGTTGCGTTGAGGATCAGCGGAATTTCGTAGCGGCGTCGATTCTCCTGCACCGTTTTCGTCGGCTTCTCGTGTTCCTTCTTCCTTTGTGTGTGTTGCGCCATTTTTTATTGCACTTTGCAAAAGGACGGCGTGGTTCGGAGTCGGCCCCGCACACGAAGCTGCAGTCTCCGACCAAGTCCGCCTGATTACGGTAAGTGTACTGCGTGTTTTTTATTTACTTGAAGACTTTGTGGACCTTGTGGTGTAGAATACAAGCGCGTGCGCCGAGCTTATGCGAAACATGCATCTGAAGGCGGCCGGTGTGCGCTCGTATTGTGCTCCACATGACGACAGAAGGCTGTCCGCTAGCATTGGTTAAGGGAAAGTTGTAGGCGCGATATGTTTGTATAGAGAACGTGAATTTTTCACGCGTATTTGTGCAAAGTGTGTCCATGGTTTGGTTTGTGCGGCTTAACGTCACAAATTGAAAGGTTACGTATAAGAGGTGATTAGGAAGGAGTTGCTGTGGAGATGGGGTTGCTGAATATATCTGATAATGGCGCGGCTCACGGCCAGGGTGCTCACGGCGCATTGCGCAAGTAATATTTAAAGCGCGCATGGACCGCACGTTGGGCGTGATACAGGTGCATAAGTTAAATGGTACGTTGTTCTCGGTGATTGAAGAGCAGCAGTCAGAGAGGGCTCTCGCGTGTTCAAAAGCACGAAACCCAGCAGCGGGTTGAAATATTGTGGTGTTGACCGGAGTGATGTCACGAGGCTCATATTTTCAACGTGTGCATTCGCCTATTAAAAGCACAGGACAACGCTGGCTGTTTTTTTTTATCTGCTGTTCTCTTTATATCAAAATGCACGGATCAATTTTGAATGTTTTGCTACTTTTGGTGACTGCAGACATTGAAAGGATTAACATCCGATGCCTGGCGAGCTGCCGTCTGCTTGAAGATCGTTTTATCTCTCTTTGACGCCTAGCCGCCAGGGCAGGGCATGTGGCGTGCGGAAAATTTGGAAGATGGCGTCTTGCTAACGCTCATAGTCGATTTGCTCAAGCGGCGGGGCCTAGCGCCCGCCTGAACACCTGCGTCCTTCGGCGCTGCTCTTGGGAGCTATCATATAACTCGTCGCTGCGGGCCACAGTGCGGCCATGGTGCCCCAGCTTGTCTTTCGTCTACCGCGTGACCACCTTTTGTCCGCAGAGAAAGGTGTTTGATAACAATACCTTCTGTCTCTTTTTGCTTTTTGCTGGGACGATGTTCGCTGAAAGCCTCAGCCAGCTTTTCTCTGTACTTAAGTAGGCGAACGTACGCGCGGAAAAAACCGCGTGCCAAGCG
This sequence comes from Amblyomma maculatum, assembly GCF_055883805.1. Lineage (NCBI taxonomy): Eukaryota > Metazoa > Arthropoda > Arachnida > Ixodida > Ixodidae > Amblyomma > Amblyomma maculatum. Next base: position 196,536,842 of record NC_139345.1, read on the forward strand.
TTACACGACTCCAGTCAACATCACAAAAGAGCTGCCCGCTGCGTTTTGCCCAGAGAGCCGTCTGCGTGGCAGCCCCGCCACCATGGTCGCATTGGCAGAGAAAGGTGTTTGATAACAAGATTTTGTCTTGAATTAGAATTAGAAGATATTGTAGACATTTTTTTTTTATTTAGATGGGCAAAGTTGTAGCTGTAATCCTTAAGGTCTGTCAGTAGTCATTTTCCGATCGAGTCTATTTTGTGTACATATATTATTATATTTTCTTGTTAATAGCCTCATTTTGTAGAAGCAGTGCTCTTGCTAGAAAAACTTGTTCTAAATCAAGAAAGGCGGGTTGCACCATGCTGAGTTTTTGCCCTACTTACAACTGGACAGTTTATAATAATATAGAAACAATAGTCCTGTATGTTATTATTCTCGAGATTCATTTCATATTTGTCTGTGTACTTATGCAAAGTATGTTGCAAATCATAACTGTTTTGTGTACCCGTCATGAAGTTTTATGTGAAGTAATGTGATTTTCACATGCAGGCTCAGACATGGGGGACATCCATCGAGTTGTGCTGGCAATAGATGAAGAAGAGTGCTTTAGCATTGCAAGCATGGAGAAAGCAATGACACTACTTGGAGCGTTCTTCGTGTTCAATATCTCCTATCCACCTGGCGCCGTCTTACTATGGTGTTTTTGCAGAGGTAAATGAGTTTCAAATGATGGAAAAAAATATTTTCATCAGGTGTTGTAATTTCTGTACTGGTTACGTATTTAAGACATAAGTGTTACTATAAGGATAAAGCCTTTTAGTTGCTGGGAAATAAATAGAATTTCATCTCTAGTTTTTGAGCAATTTAATCATTGCTGAGGCTTTATATATATTGGGTTCCATAGAACAACTTGCACAATTGATATTTTTTATTTTGATGACTAGGAACGGTGAATAAACACTCTGCACTTGGATCAACCATGCCATCATGAAACTGTTTGATGGCAATTGCTGAAGGGACTTGTAGAGCAACTGCTGGTTCATTCTTTAGTTGTGCCTGACTATCATGCGTAAAAAAATTACTTAGCAGGTATTTAGCATGGCAAGATGGCAGTCTTAAATAATTTACACTAGTAAATATGCATATTAGTAATGCATTTTACATCATGTGCTTAATACATTTTTGACTTGCATAAACGTTTCTGAAAATGTACTGTCGCACATAATATGCACTACAACGCACAAGATGCAGTAGGAGCTATGTTCTTGGCACACACTGACTATAGCCTTGCTCACAATTTATTCATTCAGATAACAGAGTTCCTTTATTATTTTTACAAGTTGCATGCTCTCCTTAAATGCTCTAATTTATTGCTGCAGGGATGCCAGAATTGATTCATTCGTGATGCGTTGCAACTCATATTGAGCATGACAGTACATTCTATTTACTTTGTTGAATAGGAAGCAACCAATTTGTTAATGAGATCTAATAGCCTCCTTTACTGAACTCTAGGTGATGTCCACGTAACTGCCTGAAGGTTTTGAGTTCGCATCCTGTGTTTTGGGCTGATATTTAAGGCTTTCACGGTAATAATGTGAAAATGGTTTCATTACTGTCGCTCATCATCATATGTAGAGGCAGCTTCGATTTATTCAGCTGCATCTTGATGTAAGTTAAGTCTTTTGCCCTAACTGCAACCTACTACTATTGAAGATTACCCTCTTTTCCTCTTGAAGCATGTATAGTAGGAAATGATTCTGTATAGTTGAGCATATTAAGGGTGTGAACATGTCTGCCATCAGGATATCCCAAACATGTTTCTCTTCACCACTTCAGCATACTCAGCCTCAAGGAAGATTATGCACTATAAACATTCAAGGCATTCTAGACAACTATATGCCAAAATGTATGAGTCACACTATATATGACATGGAAATGAATTTTGAGTATTTCAAGAATGATTTTCCTTGCCTCCTCCTTTCTAATTACTCTTGCTTCGTTAGTGTTGCAAAAATGAAATAATTGTTAAACCTAGCTTGCCATTATTTTGCAGGTATATCATGGGCACATCTTCCATATATTGTTATAAACTGAGGAAAATTCCCATAATTTTTTTTTCACCTTTCCCACGACTTTTTAGTAGCCTGTATCTATGCGTAATCAAACATTAAACACTATGCTGCTCAACAAAATATTGATTTATTTATACCACGCATTACTTTTAATTAGGATAGCAGATGTTACCTCAAATATCTCCATCACTGGCCTTGGTAGAACGAGAGAAAGAAGAGGGTTTACACAGTATGATGGAGCACTGCACAAGGGTAAAGGGGGTACACGCCTCAGTTCGCAGGTAGAGACGACATTTCGACAAGTGGGCTTGTCTTCATCTAAGAACAAGCGTAAAGGGGGCAGACCTTAGTTTGCAGGTAGAGCGAACGTTTCGACAAGTGGACTTGTCTTTGTCTAAGCCCAGACGAATACAAGTCCACTTGTCGAAATGTTGGCTCTACCTCCGAACTGAGGCGTACCCCCTTTATCCTTGTTCAGTGCTCCATCATACCGTGTAAACCATCTTCTTCCTCTCGTTCTACCAAGGCCGGTGATGGAGATATTTGAGGTAACATGTGCTATCCTAATCAAAAGTAATGCGTGGTATAAATAAATCAATATTTTTCTTGAGCATTATAGTGTTTAATGTTCGATTACGCATAGATACAGGCTACTAAAAAGTCGTGGGAAAGGTAAAAAAAAACAATTATGGGAATTTGCCTCAGTTTATAACAATATATGGAAGATGTGCCCATGATATAACTGCAAAATAATGGCAAGCTAGGTTTAACAATTATTTCATTTTTGCGACACTAACGAAGCAAAGTAATTAGAAAAGAGGAGGTAAGGAAAATAATTCTTGACATACTCAAAATTCATTCCCATATCAAATTTCCATGTCATGCCAGACGAAGACAAGTCTACTTATCGAAACATTGGCTCGACCTGCGAACTGAGGCGTACCCTCTTTATCCTCGTTCAGTGCTCCTTCATACCATCACTGGCCTTGCCATTTTTAGACAAATTATTGAGTATATACTGGAACTACTCCATGCATATCTTTACTTTCTTGCTTCTCCCACCCCTCTGCTTTTTAATGCACCATTGTTAGCAGCGTCGCTCACCAAATCAATCTAATTTATTTTACTATTCATATTTCACAGGTACTTTGGAGAAATAAACCCTTTCAAGGCCCGAGGAAAAGGGCCAGTTAGCGGTATTTCACCGAGGTCGTTGAGCCTGCTACGGGTGTTTTTACTGTGGTGAGTTGACCTTTGAATTGATCACAGTCATCTTATGTGGCTTGTGCTACTGTGATAGCTTATAGCAGCGGCTGGAGTTGATGCACATCTACACAATGCATTAGGATTTTCTTCACTCCTCTTAGTTCAAGGAACCTCATTCCTACATGAAAGGCTTTTTAAAGAAAGTGTTGTTCAGTGTGGCTTGATTTAAGCACCATTAGACATGAAAGGCTAAGTTGCAAATTGTGTAGTGCATTAAGAAAGAATTCATTTCTATTATAAATTCGTCTGAGAATAAGGCAAGGAAATATTCGGCGGCAGCTGGTAGTTGCTGTGGTAGTTAAAGTAAATTTAAAAAAACCCTTTACTATGATTATTTCTTGCTGCTCCAAAAATTTGAATATCTGTAGTTGCTGAGATTTGAAGCAGGCAATGTGCAAAACGACCAACTATGTAGCAGTCAAAGGCAAAATTTCTGACCTGTGAGTTTTCCGACTCTTGATTATTTCGACATTTTCATGGAACCACAGCAGTAGTCATAGAACCAATGTTCTAAGTTTTTCAAACCTTTTACAGTCGCCGCAGTGCTGCTGCAAAGAGCCGAACCACTATATAATATGCAGAGTGGAAAGTCAATAATTCAGAATTCAAGGGGGCCGAAAATGTGATCAGACAGAAAATTTAATCCAAAAAGGAGCCTAATAAAAGCAAGTCTATTATCATCAGTGGGTTCATTCAGTGCATACGAATGGCTGCAAGCTCTTACTGTTCTGAGATATCCACTGCCAAAGCTTGCACTGCTCAAAGTTCGCAGAGCTCACATGTGTTTGCTTTCTTCGCAAATACAACAATCTTGATTAATTCATCATTAAGAGATGAGTTAAATGCTTAGAATTTTTGAATAACCTATGAAACTGACAAGAACTGCCGAGAACATACAGCATCACAGTACTTTTTCCTAATGAACGCTCTGAATATTATTCAAAACCATGCGCCAAGGACAATTTTTTTCCATTTAATCTAGTGTTCTGCTTTTGCACACATTCTTGGAAATGTTCAAGAAATGATCCAGAATTGTGAGTGCCTTCGCACACCTTTCTGCAGTGCAACGCAGTAGCAGTGGTGGCTTTTCGCAGCTATAACTGCCATGTTTTGAAAGTGGTTAGCCACGTGAACTACAAGACTATGCAGGGAAGTGTCCCACAAAATGTGGTCGTTCAGTGAGCTCAAAGAAAAAATATGTAGCGTAAAAAGACATGGACACAAGTAGGAGAGACATGCAGTGCAACAAATGCTTATTTTAGTTAAGAAATGTTTTTTATACCTTTATATCACAGTGGACCATCAGGCATGCACTAGCGAAGCGTATCTGACAGATACACAAGTTCCCTTGACAACAGTGCGACCGAAGGGTTGCTTGCATAATTTTCTTTCGAAAGGGACGATCCACTGGGCTTCAATTATTTCACGTGTTAACCTGTTTTTATGCACTTTTAAAACCACACGTTTTCTGAGATGGGGAATGCATTCACACACATGGAATTGGGTCGATAAACCTTTCCCGCACATGCTCTTGACGCCCAGCCCATGGTCCCAAAGCTTATCACTCAAGCATCTGCCCACTTGTGCTACATATTATTTGCCATAGGAGAGATAAATTGGATAGACAACATTTTCAGTGCAATAAATGAATTTTTCTTCAAGCTTCATTGTGCAGCTAACTGCCTTATTGAGTTTTGAAAACGTTTTCGTGCACAGATGACTCAACTTATAAGGAGCCGAAAAATAGAACTCTGCCACTGGGTTGCTGGGCTCAAAAGAAAATAGCGCAGTGATCTAGCAGCAGAGCGGGTTTTTCGGCTCCTACTAAGTTGAGTCGTCTGTGCACAAAAACGTTTTCAGAGCTCAATAAGGCGGTTGGCTGCTGCACAAAGAAGCTTGGGGAAAAATTTGTTTATTGCTCCGAAAATGTTCCCTACCAAATTCTTCTCCCACGTGGCAAACAATATGTAGGAGAAATGGGCAGATGCCTGAATGATAAGCTTCGGGACCATGGGCTGGACGTAGAAGAGCATGTGCGGGAAACGTTTGTCGACTCACTGCCGTGTGTGTGAATGCATTTCCCATCTCAGAAAGCGTGTGGTTTTAAAAGTGCACAAAAACAGGTTAACACGTAAAATAATTGAAGCCCAGTGATTGTCCCTTTTCAAAGAAAATTATACAGGCAGCCCTTTGGTCGCACTTTGTCAAGGGAACTTGTGTATCTGTCAAATATGCTTTGCTAGTGCATGCCTGGTGGTCCACTGTAATATGAAGGTATAAAAACCTTTCTTTACTAAAATAAACATTTGTTGGAAGTTAGCACTGTGTGTCTTGACCGTGTGTCCTTTTCTTTTTTCTGCTATGCTTCTTTCCTTTTATACTATGAACCAACAAGCCCAAGCATCTACCCTTGAGTGAACTCACAGTGGCAGGTTTATTTTGAGTCTAAACTTCGTCTAAGCCCATGTTTGCCTTAGGCTTGCAGAACCACTACAGCCGTTGTCATGGATTACTGCTTGTCGTCTATGTAAACAATGTGCTGAGACAGTCAAGCGTCAGAACGGAAACAAAACTGCGAATCTCTTGCTCCACCATGTTGGCAATTGGAAGTTTATGTAAAGTCATGTTTTTGTACAAATTATGATTTTTCTATCCTTCCTGCAGCCCTAGTGAATCTGAAAAGTTGGTTGTCGGTCTTGTGACGGTTGCAAATGTGCCTTGCAGGAGGGACAATTTGTTTCTCGGAGCTGGCCAGTTGAGTTAGATGGTACTGATGCATTCAACTAAGACTGTGCCTAAATTGCAACATATGAAGTGCCCCATAAGTGAAAGTTTGACCTTGAAGAATTATTATTATTAGGATTGAAGATGACTTTAAGCGTTTGTGTTCTTTAACTGAAAGAATCAGGCAAAGAAAGAAAATTGACCAATATAGTTTCCTTCACATGGGAAACATAGAAGTAATTGCATGAATATAATCTCAATGGCTTAGAGATGAAATGGTAATGAAGTGAGAAAATGAAGCCGTTCCTTCCGACAGTGTAAAATGTTTACCCGAACTAAGATACTTTAACGAATTTGACTGTCATCTCAACTTTTGTGGTTCATCTCTGTTCAAATTGTTTATTTTCTAAGGCTTTGGGAAATAACAGCTGGGATAAGTGGACTTGGAAACTGGAATGTCAGGCTAGCTTGACAAAACCACTATCTCTCGCAGAGTCAGGGAACAGGCTGGACAAAATGACTCAAAGTTCATAAATACGAGTTGCACAGATTTCTGTTGTCTCATTTTATAGAAATTACTGGTATGCAATGATGGTAACAGAAGTTGCCCACGTTTAGAATGTTTGTATTTTTTACATCCGAAGTTAGTTTCAGCGTATGTTAGATGCTTTTCTTATGGCCCCATATTGTTCTATTTACCCTTAATATGATCATGTATCTAATATGAGTACACGTCATACTCTGTTTTCTAGATACACCGTGCATGATTTTGGGAAGAATCTGCGAGCAACAAGCTGCAAGTTCAAAGTGTATTTTTACATTACATTTTAGCGCATTTATAACAATAAAGGTTTTTTGAAAGTGCTAATTTTTGTGACTTCTTTAAAGATATTCTGCGAGACAGTCTGCAGCTTGACAGCAGCAGCAGTGAAAGTCATTGAATAAAAATAAAAAAGGAACAGATCCAAAAATGACAAGGAGAAGCAGTTGAACTTAGCTCTTGAGGCTCGATTTCAGGGCGGCTCAAACTTTTGCTCAGCATCTTACAACCGATGCTGTAGGAAATTCTAAATGTGTTTCAGTTCAAATAGCTGAAATGATATTGATAGATTCTTATAGCATTATATTGATGGCTTAAATATGCCTTATGTTGAATGATAAAAAATGTTTAACTGATGCTGTACTGTGCAAAAAAGTACTTAATGTCACTGGACCGTGAAGTGAAAACATGCCAAGTTGTCATATTGATGTTTTAAATGTATTTCAAACTGACACAACAACCGTGAATATGACGGCACATTGTACAATGGCACATTGATGACTCCGTTGTATTCCTGGTTCACAAGCAGTACATCAAAATGATTAACAACACCATCATGTGGAAATGACAGCCAGCCATCATACTGATGGCTTAATTGTATTATATCAAATAATGAAATAAACCGTCATTTGAGAATGACAATCAACTGACATATTTACAACTTAAGTACATTATATCGAAATGAAGAAATGCACCATGATTTAGAAATGATGGTCAACTGTCATATTGACGGCTTAAATGTATTCCACTTTGACAAGTAAACATTAAAATGACTAAAAGCACCATCAGTTGAAATGACGGATAATGCTTGGAAATAGAGCTGCCAAGAATTTTCCGTCATGTTGACCAATTTTTTTTTACAACTTTGCCTTTACTACAGTGGCCGAGCATTTTAACAAACTTTGTTGGCCGTTCTCTGATACACGGCCCTTATGGGAGGTTTTGCATCTGGTAGCATTTAAGAGCTCTGCATTGTAATGACCATAGTGAGCTAATTTATTGTGACTTCATTGTTTGATCGTTTCTTTCAGTACCTCCGAGCTGCCGCAAATTAAAAAAATGAAATACTACAGCACACTTGAGTGCAAACATAACTAAATATGTTGACATATATGTTCAAACTTTGGTGCAACACTAACTTCAGGTAGTTGTCTCCATGTCATGACTTTCAGTGCAAGCCCATTGTGCAGCGAAAGATGAAGTTTTTGAAGCGAAGACAGTCATCACTGTTTTTCACTGTGCAGGAAATTAATAAGGTACTGGAATCAGAAGGTGGTTTTGTGAACTCATACTTTGCCTACTGTTTATGCTGCATGTCTGAATGCACTTTTATGTGTAAAAGTATTGTGGAAGATATGATTACATAAATGAATAACAACTTTATCCCATAAGGGAAAGGGACAGTGGGAAAGGGAGGAGGTTCTATGCTGGGTACAGGCCTCAGCTACCTTCCGAGTTCAATGCAGGATCTGATCCTGAAGATCAGGCACTGGGCTGCGCAGGGTTGACTCCCGTTACTCCTTTGAGTGTATTTTGGTGGGTGGTGGCAAACACATGCCCCAAATGATGTGGTTAAGAGAAGCAAGCTCTGCATCTTGCTGTGTTGTATGTGTGTATAAGATTTAGGCTGTGATCAATGTACTTATGTCTTAGGCACGGACTGACAAGGCTGCAAAGGCTGCGGCGCAGCATGAAGCAGAAGAGGATCTTCTACCAATTGAGGATGTGGAGAGCCTTAAAGACTCACTAATTAGGCGACTCCAGGAGGTTAAAAGCAGAAAACGGCGCGAAAGCTAAATCACAACTTGCAGGAAGCCCTGCTTTCAAAAATATTTGCTTCGGGTATGTGCAAAGTTGTTTTTTTCTAACGATTCCCTTAACACCACTTTCACAATTTTTCTTTTTGTCATTCTGTTTATATCTTTGAGCTGTGGATTCTCATGTAGCAAGCAGCCAGATGAATATTTCAATTCGCCCTTGGTGTGCTATTGAAGGTGCATGACACTTAACAAAGAGGTAATAAATAAAATCTATTTATGTTCCTAACACAAGGCACAAATATGATGCAGTGGCAGGTATAAAAATGCAAAATTGTACAAAAAGATTTGGAGTGTTTCTTGAATTTGCTTTTGAATTGAGGAAATTGGTGCAGTTAAAGCAAAGAAAAATCCCAGAGAATGTGGTTTTCATTCCAGATTTACCAGATTGGAATGCATATGGATTGAAGCACTTAATAAATATATAAAGGATTATTTTGTACCTGCTCCTATGCATAATCACTGCTCAGCTGCATCATGTTGCTTTGATTTCATCATTGCCACAGAATATTTTACTCCATATTTGGCAGATAGCACAAAATAAAAATAAATGGAACTTTTGCTCACAACAGTTACTTATTCTTTGTAAAGTGTGTGTCGCCACACTGCTTGATTTTTGCCATTTGAAATGTTTCTGCCCTACTGCTAGAACAAATAGCTGCCTCCGGTCCTCGGCGAGGGCATGAGCAATCAACTGGACAAAAAGAAGCAGATGCAGCCGTGTATGGTAGGTTGATATTTGAGTTGTTTAGATAAAGCTGCCCTCCTTTTATACCTGCTGAGCACCCATTGAATTCATTGTGAGCAAAGCATGGTAAAATGTATGAAAATATTCTTGTGTCATATACTGTCTGACATTGCAAGTGGCATTTCCTTTTATGGATAAACTTGGATGTAACGGACCTGCATATGTAGTGAAATCCTTAATATACCAAAATTTCTTCTCAATTGTGTCTGCATCGAAAAAAGGTTTTGCGGCTCTTTGCATTGATAACACGGATCTGCCACATCGATTCTGTTAGCTAATGACAAGTTACTGGAAATTTGGCAGAATATGCAAAAGTTTCATGACAGTAAAAGACAAACTGACATGAGAGGCATGTCTAAGATGTTAATGGGAGACTGCAGATGGCAAAATGCATCATAGTCCAGTACCATAAGTGTATATTTATGGCAAATGCAGCAGCCTCCGGCACTTTGCCTTAGAGCGTCACGCCATTTGGCACTAAGCAGTTTAGTTCATGATCGAAATGAGTGAAGTTTAACATAACACAGAAAATATCGCATGCATTCCCATTGCCGCTATGATATTGCTCGCGAGATTCTGATGCTGGTAGCTCTCACATGTCAGGAAGGGGGACAGCAGATAGTGCTCGCATGGGTCTGTGCATGCATCTAGCATGCATCACTTGTATGCAATATTCTGACTTATGAAAGTCTTGTTCTTTGTAACGATATGTATTGGCCATCATAGGGGCTAACCTTTCAGTCTAGTCTGACTTATCATTCCTGTCTAACTTTCCTTGAAATTGCTTCAACTTTGAAAATGCTACTAATTTTGGATGAACCGTTGTCTTTGTGTCCCTATGCCAATCCATTGCTTTTCACATACTTCTGCCCTGTCACTAGAGCGGACAGCAGCCTCTGAATGCTGCACAAGCCGTGCATCAGGAGGAGCAGCAGACACAAATGGTTGGTTTATTTTGCTGTTGTATGGGTGTATCTTAATTCCCAAGATTAACTATTTTGCTGACATATGCCGGATGCAGTCACTGCGAGCAGAGATGACAAAAGGTGCAAGAATGTGGCATGTCCAATGGAAGCTAATCATTGCCAATGGCAATACCCTTGTCACTTGCAATTAAGTTGAATTGGAATGATTTATTCAGACAAGCTGGACTTAGACATTTTACTGACGGTAACATTCATAGCCATCTGTTCGCAAATCATTTTGGTCTTGCTGACTTGTCTCACTTGAAGATGTTTCAGTTGACCGAAGTGTCTAGCAAAATAAGAGCTGCCATTAGCTAGGTACTGCAATCTCACCACAGCATTTGTTAGCCAGAAGTCCAATGTTGCTGTGAAAATAGTCCATATTCTACTGTACCTGCTCAAAGCAAGTATTTGACAAGCCTCGTGGTAGTGCAGTATAGGCTTCTTCATTTTTTTCCTGTCACCTGCTTGCTACTGGGGGCAGAGTAGTTTTGGGATGTGGGGGAAGCTGGATTGTAGATGATTTTTTAGGAACAGATTTTGGGTGCAGAACTCAAACAATAACAATATTGGACTTTACCACAAAATAAAAACCCTTTTTCAATGATCTGCATTTTGTCAATGTTGCCCATTTTAGGCAGTGTTATCCTTGCACCACCACTTCATGAATTGAATCCTTTTGTATATGCTTGTGCTTTGTGACCAAAGCTGATGGCCACCTGCAGTCCTCGGCCATGTCTTGGGGCACCGGGTCCACTTGGACGAAATGAAGAAGCTGCAGGCTTGGATGGTAAGTTGATTTTATTGTATTTGGTATACAGTCGAACCTTGAAATAACGAACCTCAATGTAGCGAAATTCACAATGTAACACATTTTTTTTATTTCCCATTGTTTGCCCTATTGAAAACAATTTAATTTTCTCATGATTTAATGAAGTATTTTATGTCGCACTTTTGACTTAAGCAGTCCTTGTGCATCACATGCATGCATCGGCAGCCACCTTGACATAAGCATGAGAACTTAAACTTTAGCCAAGGTACACCGCATTTTGCATTTGCCTTGCATTTACGTCGGTTTGAGAGGGTTCAATATGGGGGAAGAAGGATGATTTTTTTACGACAGTTGTCTATCTTTTTACCAATCAATCATCAAATAAAGTACGCAATCAGCTGCGATCATGACGCGGGCGTTTAGCATCGTTCGCTTCAGAAGGCATTTGCTGCTACACACTTCCCTCCCCCTTCACCCTACCACTGAATCTAATGCACACCGTGAAGTTCTAGCTCACAGAATCTTGACGTCCTGCCAAGAAATACACTGTACTGCGACAGCGCGCAACGGAGGGACGTGCTGACAAGCAGAGTTTTTTTTTTTTTTTTGCAGTTGTCTGCAGCAAAAATATGAGCAAGCCCATTACGCATGTAAGTAGGTACGCATACGTGAGGCCTGAGGTAGCCACGTCGGCGTGGGCGATGCGCTCACTTTATGCTCACATGAAGTAAATGATGCGGTATTACCCGTTTGCTATCGCCCATTATCCTCCTGATGTACAAAACAACATCCAGTGCCCCTGTTAGTGTTACATTACAAGAATTGCTTGCTTATTTTCTGAATTTGTAATTTAAAAGTTCCCATCTGTTAGCTGTCCCACGAACCTGTTACTTCATTTGGGCAGCTGAAACATGGGAACATGGACGTAACGAAATTCACTACGTAACGAAACTTTCCACTGCAAGTAGGACTTTATTATATCGAGGTTCATCTGTATATCCTTTGGTATCAGATTACTTTTTTAATTTAGAGAAAAGGTCGGTCGGTAATTTTTGGTGCACATTCGGGAGCGAATCAGGCTGAGTACAAAGTTCTGTAATTTGGGATTTTTTTCTTAATGACATTTCAAGCAAATAACAGTATACAGTCAATGACCAATTTTTATAACCTTCAAGACATTGTGAAAATATGAAAAATCAAGCAGTCCGAAATAACAATTCTGCCCCCACAAAGGTCATTTTATTCTTTACTACTTAGAGGCCGGAAGAAGTGATACTCTTCTGAACCATGGTTCTGTTACGAGCTAGCAAGTCTGCCTGAGTTTTGGCTAGAGTCGCTGTAAGCTAACAAAAAATTTGCGACCACTTGCATCAGCTGAGCTTGCGTCGGCTGTGCTGCGGCAGGCGAGTCGTCATCATTGGTCTCAAAACACTCTGTAAGCGCTTGGCAAATTAATTTTTCATCTTTTAGCCCAGTTCAAAGTTTCAACTCGCTATCCACGTCCGTGGAGTCCAAGAATGAGAGGGCTGATGAAATTTTGATGTTTGCAGTGCAAAGGTCGTCTAGCTACTCACTGTCAGACAGCTGCTCGACGACGCTATCCTCGTCCACTCATGCATAGCAGCAGCCATTGCGAGTTTTTCATATTCATCTAATGCAGTCACAAATGTTTAGACATATTAAACCAGCCAGTAAAATTCCACTCTGGCTAGTACTCAGCATGCTGCAGGATAAAGCAAGGCACTTGAGTTTGTGTTCTTGTCGGTAACAATGAGGTAGTCAGACAAGCAGTTCCCATTTAAGCATAGTAAAAATATGAAAAATCAAGCAGTCCGAAATAACAATTCTGCCCCCACAAAGGTCATTTTATTCTTTACTACTTAGAGGCCGGAAGAAGTGATACTCTTCTGAACCATGGTTCTGTTACGAGCTAGCAAGTCTGCCTGAGTTTTGGCTAGAGTCGCTGTAAGCTAACAAAAAATTTGCGACCACTTGCATCAGCTGAGCTTGCGTCGGCTGTGCTGCGGCAGGCGAGTCGTCATCATTGGTCTCAAAACACTCTGTAAGCGCTTGGCAAATTAATTTTTCATCTTTTAGCCCAGTTCAAAGTTTCAACTCGCTATCCACGTCCGTGGAGTCCAAGAATGAGAGGGCTGATGAAATTTTGATGTTTGCAGTGCAAAGGTCGTCTAGCTACTCACTGTCAGACAGCTGCTCGACGACGCTATCCTCGTCCACTCATGCATAGCAGCAGCCATTGCGAGTTTTTCATATTCATCTAATGCAGTCACAAATGTTTAGACATATTAAACCAGCCAGTAAAATTCCACTCTGGCTAGTACTCAGCATGCTGCAGGATAAAGCAAGGCACTTGAGTTTGTGTTCTTGTCGGTAACAATGAGGTAGTCAGACAAGCAGTTCCCATTTAAGCATAGTAAAAATATAATGCTATTTGCTGACACAGAGCTTTGCCTTACCGTGTGATGTGGTGGCACAGCATCTCCCCTCCCTCCCCCCTCCCCCCATCCTTCGATGGGAGGATATTTTGCAGGTCCTGGGTGCGCAATCACATGACGTAAAAGTGACGTAGGGTCTACATCACATCTGCTTGTTCTGTCTGAGTATATCATTTTTTCTTTTTCCTTTCATTGTAATGGAGGGAGTGAGAGGGTGAGTGCAAAAGGTCTCTGAAGTCAAATGCACGGGAAGGATGAAGGGAGTCACTTGGACGTCGGAGCGTGGCTTCGAGCTGGAGGAGGGGAAGCATCTAGCCATATTGTGCTCACAACACACAACAGCTCCCATGCTTCCTTTTTTTTTCTTAGCAGTGAGGGGGAGGGCAGGCTAGCGAACATGGACAGCGCTTCAAACTAGTGGTGGCTTAGAGCTGCCCACTGCAAAGTAAAGTACAGAGCAGTATGCACACTTGCTTGGTTCCTTTCTTTTCTTTTTTTTTCTCGTAGTGAGGCATGGGCTGCTTTACCCTGAGCGACAGCGGACAGAGCACTAGAGATCTGACTGCTCCTGTGCACAGCGTGTGTTACAGCACAGGGCTCAATAGGCCCCTTTTGAAGCTAGGCAGTTATGTCTTTTCCACCACTACAAAACTGCTTGCCTGTGGGCGCATGTGCGTAAAATAACTCATGGGCAGGTACTCAATATATCTACCACTCCATGTATGGTGACCTTCACTCTTGCCCGTTTTCATTACAATGAAGGAAGGAAATGCACAATCCCTGCAGCGCGTTGCGAAGAAGCAGACTCGCGACTCCAGTTTCTACGTCGATTCCAATACAAGCAACCCCCCCCAAACCTCCGGAAGAAAAAGAATGAAAGCAAAAAATTGTGAATTGACAGAATCGACGCTCAATCTAGATTACCACGCATCGTGCCTTTTGACTTAGCAGCATGCCTTTCTCAAGTAAAAAAAGAACTTCCACGAGCAACATCTACATGATATATAGGCGACGTCACCCATGTGTCACGTGATTGTGCACCGAAGACCTGTAAAAATATTCTCCACCCCTTCAATCGCCACACCATTTGTTTAGTCTTCATGGCCTTTGTACTCCAGAACCTTGCAAGTGGAGGCATTTTTTTCTTACTTAAGACCTCCTCATTACGAACGTACCTTAGATAATTCAGAACATTATTACATATTGTTGCTGAATCAACAATCTGGGAAAGAAGGGCGTGTTCTATATCTTTTTAAAAAGCAGCATCCATCACGGCTGCTTTTTCCCCTGAACCAGACTTTTTCAAGAGTTGCATGACAATCGCATGTAGTGAAGGACTCCAGTAGTGGCTTTAATTCAATTCCAAGCACAGTCTGAACTCCGATTTTGTGCACACTGTTCTTTTGTTGCCACACATGGCCCTAACCCTTGAACATTTATGTATTGCTCCTAGAGCCAGCAGTCAGCTCACTCCCCTTGGAAACCTGTCTCAGACCAGCTTCAAACATGCAAATGCAGGCAGCTGCAGCCCCATGGGGTAGGTCGATTTCATTGTTCAGTAGATATTTTTCAGGCATACGATGCCTGCATTATGGTAGATCATCACAGGTGCTCAGGGAATGTTGTGTATTACCTGTGCAGCTTGTCATAGATACATTTTTTGCAAAAATGTAGCTTTGTATTGCTGTAGCCACCGGCCTAATGCAGTCGAACCTCAGTATAACGAACCTCAGTGTAACGAAATTTGCGATATAACACAATTTTCTTATTTTCAAATCTCTGCCTCATCGAAAACCGTGCATTTTTTTGCAATTTAAAGCAGTAATTTTATGCCAAGCTTTCGGTTTAACAGTCCTCGTGCATCGCATGCATGCACCAGTAGCCACCTTGACAATCGGATGAGCACTAAAACTTCAGCTCTGACACACCACATTTTACATGTGCTCTTTGATGCACCAATTTTGCCGTCAGTCTGGGATCTGTGATCAAAACAAAATTATGACAGGTGTACCGCCGCACAATCCATCACGTGCATACAAAACCCACGGTGCGGAAGTTTTAAGACGTCACTGCCCAATCGGAGCGACAAAGCGTTAACCGTATTTACTCGTGTAATGAACCCACTTTTTTTTTACGAGTCGTCCATCCCAGTCATCAATCATCAAAGAGACCACGCGGTCAGCCGCAACCATGATGCCGCCTTTTAGCATCGTTTTGGTGGAAAAGCCGCCTGCTGCTATTACACATTCCAGTGATCTAATTTTGTGGCAGCGGACGGCGCCCAACTCAATTGCGGAGAAATATTATGCAGTCACATCTGTTCGCTATCACTCATTATGTGCTCCTGATATACAAAATAAGATCTGGTGCCCTTGTTAGTGCTTTTATTGCTAGAATTTATAGCTTATTTTCTGCATCCACAAGTTCCCAGCAGTGTTCCATGAAACTGTTACTTCAGTTGGGCAGCTAAAACACAGAAACCTTGACTTAAAGAAATTTTTGGTTTGACGAAATTAACTGCAAGTAGGACTTCATTATATCGAGGTTCAACTGTGCACTGTAAACTTACTTCTGTCCTGCCACCAGAGCCATTGATCAGCACTGAGCCTAGTGGCATTGCTAGGGTCACCCTCAACTGGTGCGGATGTATGACTTGGCTGAGGGGTGAGAAAGGCACAGGAGATAAATGAACAAGACAAAAGACTGCCGGGGAGATACTGCCAGCTCGCTTGGGAAAGGAGAGTGAACTGCACATTCACATAAAGAGGTCGTGAGGCAGCGCGGTACCGACCAGTATCTAACACGCTCCTGCACAGGGGCTTCCGGTGGGTATTGGGTTAATGCTAGTGTTTCCAAGGCACCCGCATGTACGCAGGCCTGGTGCAACGTTGAAATGGCATGGAGTCTCTGGCATAAACTAAGGCATGTGTTTTCAAGCAGTCCTCACAACAAAATAATTCGTTCTACGAGGAGATCACAATTGCCAGTCAGTGTCTCAGCGTCACCAATGTGCGCCACAATAATTCACTTTGCCCCCCCTCGCCCCCTCTTACTACCCAGCTTCACCCCCCCCCCCTCTGAGCGCTGCACCTGCTGCCGACCGCACCCCCCTCACAATGCCACTGACTGAGCCTGATCAGAGCTGGGATAATGCGCCTGCCGCTCCACGCAGTAAGATTTTTCAGTGTTATTCTATGGGTATATCTTTTGCCTCTAATGCACTTTTCTCAAATGTAAATAAACCATAAAGGGAAACAGGATTTGTCAGTAGTAGTTGGAGTTAAATCTGATTATAACGAAATTTAAAATGTCTGCAATGTTTCGTTGCATGCAGTTTTTTTTTTCCATTTTCACATGAAGACTCAATAGGACTATATAGAACGAAAACCAGGTTAAAAATACATTGCAAGGGAAACCACTTTGCAAGCGAGCGAGGAGCTGCCTGGGCCTTCAGGCATATTCCTGCTCGTCCAGCACAATTGTCCCTGAAAACCAACTCTGCCTATTGTCGCCAGCCTGCTCCGCTGTTCCTGCTAGTGACATGCAGGAGTCTGCGAGTAACTGTGTGGAAACAATGGATTCACACTGTTCACCCAAGTCTTTTTACTTTGTTTCATCATTTTTTGCTGCTTTTAAGCATGAACTATTGTAATGCCATGTTCTGAAAACAAAAGCAGCGGAGAGTGCTGCATCTACCACTTAGATACAGCGTCTGCGTTGGACCAGGGTGCATTGTATCAACTGCGGTCGCTTGTTGCTATAGTAGATGCTCATCTCACTTCAGTTCACGTTTTATCATCCTGAAACTTGCAGGATCCTGTCAAATTTCCAGTAGTTCAGCACTAGGTAAGAGACAGTTGCCCCCGCCAAAGGGAAAAAGCAAGGTGTCCATGTACTAGCTGTGTGATGTCAGTGCAGGATAATGAACCTTTCGGGGCTCAAGTTACTGGAATGCTTCATTTCGGCATCCCTTATAACCTAAACATATGCACACATTGTCGTGTAAGAAACGAATACCGTAACCAACAGATTTTTTGGACTCCAATAATTCGGGCTTCCACGATACTTCGCACTTTGTTCAGGAACTGTCACGCACTCCATAAAAATATCTACATTTTCACAGCCGATATTTCTCACCCTTAGTGTCCAAAAGCTTGAATTTTCAGACCAAATTTGGCGCCAGCAATACTGTGATCGTTTTTCGCCCAAGGTTTTTTTTTCTTTTTTTTTCTAGGCATTTTTGTTTGGGCAAATATTTGAAAGTTACAAAAAACGCCCTGGAGATTGTATCTACTCGTCCCATTTCGGCAAGCAATACGATCTACAGCGTCCTGTTTGAGTTCAATTCGCTTTAACAAATCGCTTGTCATTCCTGCCTCATATTTCAATATGAAATAATTTCATATAATATCGGCGCATCATTGTGAATTTTCTGAAAATCGCAATTTTTTACATTAGGTAGAGGAAAAATAATATATGTTGGTTACTGGGTAAAGCAATAAGTTAATTTACTTAGTGCAGTGCTGCATATTTTTATGGTGCTTAATTTTTGAAGTCAATAAGTTCTGAGTGCAAAGAAAAGACTGATATAATAAGCATCAGGTACGAGATTTAATGAATTAAACGCTCGAACAGCATGGTACCAGTATCATTAATAGGGTCATCTGTACCCAGTGTGAGGCGTGGCGTGGCTGCTCCCCCCCCCTCCTCCCTATCCCCGCTTATTAAGCACCGAATCGCAACTTTCTACCTCCTCTGTGCTCATGGTTTGCTTTAAGTCAAGTTCGCTCTGCACCCAACCACGTAGTGCGAGTGATGTGGCATTTTTTTTTACACTTAGACGCAGCGATCGCGCCCACGAGTGATAATTCAGCAAAACATCCCATCGAAAGCACATATATTCGAAAAAAAGCAGAAACACTAGCACTTGTAAGTTGCGAGGAAATTCACTGAACAAGTAGCTTAAGACATGTGATTGCCCAGTATGAGACCGTAAGAATAAAGAGGCCTCATGGACTAGTTACGCAATGAAGGCGCCTCTGAGATATTGCAACCGGAAGCCTTCATTATGCTGCAGCTAACTGTCTTGGGATACGTGTTCGGCTGCATTATTAGCACCAAGAGGGCAATGATTGTAAGCGAGATCGCATAATGGGAGTTCACAGAGAAACACTCTTTCAGCACACTGTAACTGAATGCGCTCTGAGATGTCCTACCCATCAGTGGTCATATCGTGACGTGGCCTTTTAGCATTGTTTGCTACAAAAGGTGTCTTAGTTTCCATGTACTACAGCTATTTCATTTTATACCTGCAGGTGCACCTTGCGGATAATGTCGTCGTGAGCACTGACACTTGGACAGTGTTGGTGGGCCAACCAGGGGATTCTTCCTTTTGCAAGCATCTTGCCGTTGCCTTGTGGGGGAACAACGTACTTGCACAGCATAGCCTGACCGGTAAACAGTGCAATAAGGATATTGCAAAGGGGAAAACAGCGGTGTACCCTCCGTTGTCACCTGCTAAGGTGGCAGGCATGTCATGTGAGTATCATGCAGTATCATGAGTGAGCTTCCTGCAGCTCTTGGTGCATGCCAAGTCTGCATGTCCCTCCAGCAAGTGTGATCAACTATATGATACTGTTAGGGGCTGTCAGAGTGTATATATGAAGTCCAAAATACCATGTTTCAATTACTGGTCTGTTTCAAAGCAGTGTCAGGGTGTCTAGCGACCGGGAAAACCGGCAATTGTCAGGGAAATTTCATGCATGGAAATTTCGTCAGGTCAGGGAGAATGGCACGGTATATTCTGCAGTGCATTTTCATCTTAAGCTGGCGCACAGCAGATGTGGGAAGGGGGGGGGGGCAGAGCATGCGGCCCCCACCGCGGCCGCGCCGCAAGGCGAGGCGCGATATATTAGTTTACGTCAGCGCACGGCTGAGCTGCCACAATAGAAGAACCAATACGCACGTGAGTTGGGTACTCAATAAAAAATGCACAAGCGCTGCATGGGAGTAGTACGTCGTAATTTATTTGAATGTTGTGAATTTAGAAAAAAAATTGTTGTACCTAAAGGAATCGAATACATGTCTTACAATCAGGCACGTGGTGTTAATCCATTTACGCCACAAGCGACGGTTAGTGCGGTCTTTAAATGCGCTCTTACTCATTTTGATTCAATGCACTAAAGATGGCACGACGGATGCAACTGGCATGATCAGAGGATTACTGCAAGCAATTTTAATCCAGCAAATTTTAATCCAGCAAACTATTTTATTGCGTATGCATTTTAGTTTATGCACCGCAATGTATATTCAAAAAACATAGCTTTATGACTTCTTTTTTGTTGTGTTTTATTTTTTGGTGACGCCACCCGGCACTTCCAGTGCTGCGGTTTTCAGGGAATAGCAATTAACGCCTTGAGGTGGTGGTGCTCTCCTGTAGAAAACTTGCTCTCTTTCATTTCTACTCTTTCGGAATAAGTCTCGTTTTGATGGACTGAAAACTAAAATTCTACGCAACTGATTTTTTTAGTGTTCCAGCTTCTCTTTTTAGCACATTCACTTCAGATTTTTAAATCTGTAAGCAAGGCAGCAAATATTGCTTCCTGTGAAGCTGCAGTGACCATTTCAAGAGTGCAAAGAATAGATAGGTGCATCAGCAGTGTTGTTGTGGTTTAGCGTGCCTAATATTTTGAGCTTTTTAACCTCACATATGCTTAATTTATGGTTTCTTTTCAGCTGCTTTCCTGCACTACCTGAAGGCTAGTGGTTGCCCGGAGGATGACATACCCAAGCGTCACAAGATGCTGAGTCGCTACCTTGCACAAAAGTGTACAGATCTGCGTCGCTGATCAGGTAAGCTTTGAAGGAGATCAACAATATATATTGTGTGTTCAGATAAGAACAGTCATCGAGGTCGCGTGACTATTTTTGTTTGCAATGAAATCTATTTGGTTGGAAAATGGCTTGACACAAAGGAACGAACCTTAGTTTTGCAACTTTCTCGGAAAAAAGCTGTATACCACTGGAGGTGAAAAACGCCATTTTTGCCATTTCAAAAAGTTTCGAGCTTGGAGACTTGCTGCTTCCGCACCAACGTATTGTCGACTATTTCTTTTTACACAATAGATTGAGCAACTTCTCGTATTGTAAAAATATTAAAATCCCTTTTGGTTGTTTGCAGTTAATTTAGTAAAAAATCGTAAACTTTCCTTCAGGAGCAACGTGCGGTGCAAAAAAGTTCACTTTCAACCTTACATACCGGCATGATGACTTACGGGTGTTTGCACTAAATCCTTTTCCCATTATTATGAGAGTTATATTCTTAATTTCACACAAAATTTGGAGCTCTTGATTGTTAGGTGTGTTCTCCACAAGGCACCAAAATCGCCCGAAATTCAAAAACAGCCACCGTGATGGCGCAGTGGTAAGACGCGCGACTACTGTGCCGGAGTACCTGGGTTCGATCACGACTGCGGTGGCTGCGTTTCGATGGAGGCGAAACGAGGCGTCCGTGTGCTGTGCGATATCAGCGCATGTTAAAGATCTCCAGGTGGTTAAAATTACCCTGAAGCTCTCCACTACGGCTCCTCTTTCTTTCCACTTTCACTCCTACCCTCCTCCTTTCCCTTACTGCACAGTTCAGGCGTCCACAGAATCGAGTGTGACCGATATTGTGCTTTTCCCTTCCTGTGAACCAATTAAAGGGGGGGGGGGCAAATTGGATTCCAGTTAAAAAAATGTCATATTTGATTTTTATTAAAATCACTCTCATGAATTCTCAGTACCTCAGAAAT
Organism: Amblyomma maculatum; assembly: GCF_055883805.1. Classification (NCBI taxonomy): domain Eukaryota; kingdom Metazoa; phylum Arthropoda; class Arachnida; order Ixodida; family Ixodidae; genus Amblyomma; species Amblyomma maculatum. The sequence continues at coordinate 196,558,257 of NC_139345.1, forward strand.
ATGAGGGATTAGCGAAGTGTTACACTTCAATAAGGTGGTGTTGAGGAATTGAAAAACTTCGTAATATCGGGAAATTCGCTGTATGGAGGTTCTTTACATAAAGGTTTAACAGTGTCATCATCATCATCACACTTTTAGTGCATGATTAAAACACTAATTGGAAGGTTGCATTTCTAGGACATTTTTTCTGCTCTATTATTTCATGGCATGCTGGTCAAAAATCTTGTCTTCCTAGAGCTGTCACTTTCTCAGACCTGTGAAACGAAGCATGAGCTGAAAAATGGCTGCTTTTAAGTTCATTTTGTCTAGAAATTTCATTTCTGTATGTCTATGTATGCATTCGGTATAATGAGGCAGGTTGTTTAGCTATATTCAGTCGCAGGAGCTGTTTGCAGCATTGTATAAGGCAGGGGAGACCTGGCCTAATCAGTATTCCTGTGCACTGTAATGAGTAATTGTGCTTTTACACACCTCTCGTCACTCCTGTACACTACAAAAGATGAGACAATTTTCGCAAGGATGCAGAGGTTCATGTGGCAACAAGGGCGACATAGAACCGACGCCATGGCAACTTATATCTATCCTGGTCTGCTCTGCCTTCAGCACGCTTTTGTTGCAATTTTTTTTCCACCTCTTGGGACAGGCACTCCAGCACTGTGATTCGTCTGTGTGTGCTTTTGGTTCTTCACTTTTTTCCTCTTTTTCTAGCCGCTGGAGATGGAGTGTATGATCAGCCTCTAGAGGTGGTAAATTTAGGCAGCCAGTGACACCGGAGCATTGCACTGTCCCCTATTCCCGTTTAAAGATACTTTGCTGGGCACCGCATCATTTCTGAAACTCAGTTGACAACCTTGTAAAGGAAAAGGGAAAAATTTGCAAAAAGCAAGTAAGCATGTAGGCGTATGGTACCCTCGAGCTGCACTCGCTGCGCGATTTCTGCTACTGCTTTCGTGCATAGTATTCTCTACAGCCCTTTTCACACTTGGCAGGAAACAAGCAATCAAATTCAAAGCAAACAAAGTGGGTGAGCAGTTAAAGTAATTTCATGTTTACGTTTCATTCCGCATATTCGAGTAAAAATCTGGAGAGGAGGGATAGATCATACGGTGGCTGTCATGCATGAAGAGAATGTCAAAACAAAACTAAGACCAACTCAGCAAAGATCAAGCAAGTCAAAGTTCCACGGCAGTCTCTGAAGAAATAAACTATAATGAGACAATAAATTCATGACAGCTTTCAAGAAAATGAAGTGTAATGCTACCGTCGCGCCTGTAGGTTTTTCATCTCTTGGCCATTAATCTTCCCATTAAGAGCAAGGAGAATGAGCTTGCCTAGTATATAAAGGCGCCTGCCTCCTGCTCGTCCACTTATTTTTGCCATTTTGATTTGGGTAGTATAAACCAGTTTGAGTTCTTCAATGTGTGTGCGATAAATCGAATACATAAAGGTGAACTGGAGCAAGATAGCACAGCTCATTTCGCTCATACAAATCATTGAAATAGGGATGTGTTATCAACAATGGGGAGTGAGCTTTTCAGAGCATACGTGCACCTCCAAAACATCTTCCTCGGTAACCCCCACCTGCACACACATCCATACACAAACATGCACAGAAAAGGAATTGATTTGAGCAATGAGTTTGCAGCTATTGAGCATGCTTCTTTCAGTCTGCTGAGCGGCCACTCCCCCACTCACTCCACTGGGTTGTCAGAGAGTCGTAAAAACATGCAATTAAGAGAGGGCAAGAATGTTCCCATTCCCAGTCATTGGGAGGTGGGGAAAAATTATAAAAAAGTGGTGAAAGTGCAAGAACCAGGATGGCAATACATAGCTGGGAGGTAGATTCTACCACAGTCTTGTTACATCATCATCCGCATCTGACGTGCAAAAATTGAGTCCCACAACATAGTGCCGCCGCTGTTGCCCCATCCAATTTGGGAAGCGAGAGACACATAGGAGCACAGTTACCCATGACAGTATATGTGATCATCATTGAGCCCAGTCTCGCCTTTCACATTGCTGCAAACAGCTTGTCAAATGGAGTATCTATAATGCTTCAATTTAAGGGCTTACATTTTACATTGTAGTGTAGTTAGTCAGATATATGCTTTGGCTGGTGATTGATAGTGTTTATAGCTTTGTGAATAACAGCTGGCTATACTTTTTAAGAATGGTTTGTACTGCTTGCTTTCTGCGGGTTCAAAGGTGGTCCTGTGGTTGTGGTGGGCCCAGCTGGGGTCAATAAAATGGATAAGTAGCCATGCATATATGTTCAAATTCTCACTTATGCTCAGTACATAAAGGCATGCTTTCATTTATCAACCCTGTGCAATACTCATGAATCTCTCATTGATATTGCAGTCAGATGTACTAGTGTCTGTCTTTAAGAGAAAATGAAGATACTTTTTCCTCCTGTATAATTTTCAGCTAATTGTGTATTACATCCGTTGTGTTCTACTGTCATGTTTGTATATAATTTTCTTTCACATTGCATCTCATTTTTCTATTCTTATATGCTTATTGTGGAAAGTGTTTGTTCATTGCCAAATGGTTGCTTAATTCATTTGTTCATATTTTTTGTAACTTTTGTGTATAGTTAGAACAGACTATTGTGTTATTATCTGTATCTTTTTGTAAGCACGTTTGCTGTGAATTTGCTTTTGTATGTTGTTCACCCATTGCCACTATGTGTAATCTGGGGTGTAGGCCTCGGCAGGAGGTTGCTTTGCCTTACTCCTTTAGCCTCACCTTAGGGGCATATTTGTTAAATATAGCTGAATAAAATACTACTGCTAATTAAGCATGGCGCATTGCAGAAGCATGTGTGCTACTGTAGCAGCATATCTGAATAAAAGCAAAATTTTACAATTTTTTATTTAATTTATGAGAAACGCCACACTATTATGCCATACGATGCCGCACACTGCAATGACGATACGACACCACGGTGCGACAGACAACAGTACGACATACAACAGTACGATACTACTGAAAACGGTACGAGAAAAAAGTACGACATACATCAGTACTACAAACAACAGGGTCCCATTTTACGACACACAGCAGTACTACAGACAACAAACAACAGTACTACACACAACAAACAACAGTACTACAGACGACAGAACACTAGTACAGACAACAGGGTCGCATCTTACAACACACAATATTACTACAGGCAACAGGGTGCCATTTTACGACAGGCTAGATTTGTGTTGTATTTTTCGACTGGAGCAAAATATAGAAAACTTTAACGCATGTAGCGGCTGTCACAGGTAATCCTTTCGTTCAAGTGCTGCAGCACAGCTACACGAATGATAAACCATAAGCACAGAGGCAGAAATAAATTAGGTACTACGTTTTTACGCTATTTGTCACGCAGCACACCGCTCTAGCTCTCCATCTCCATAAGCATGCTCACTTCGGTGCCATGAATACTTACGTTATAATGTCGCTGAGTCGTTCAAACTTAATCCAAGTGTTCGTTGAGCAGGCCGACAGGCGTAGACACAACATCACTCGTGAGTCGCTTCGCCAGACGCAGGAACAACTGTGCGCAACCAACACATCGAGACCCGATGACAGCGTCACCCGGCTTGCTGCTTACATATGACACGCACAGTCTCTTTGCGCCTGTAGGCTCCAGCACGGCGTTATCTAACCTAAATGCTGGAGTTATCTAAACGCGAACGGAACCGAACAGAGAAGAGACAGAGCGTAGGAAAGCCTACAAAGACACCTAGCAGAACGATACAATGCCATACACGCCGCAAAGCGGCAATGCCGCTAAGCCGCCAAGCCCTTGTGGATTTGGATGCGGATAGAAGACATCTGCAGAAGGCTCTGTCAAAGGCAAGTAAGGGCACCAAATTTTAGTTGTGCAGTATGTATATAAAGTAATATACAATAAATTGATAAACATAAAAGTAACGTGAATTACGCTAAACAAAAATAAACATTTCCTAAATCTATCTTTTTTTACGGTTTCGTTTCGGTTTCGATCTTTATGCGGCCAAAAATGCAGAAAATTGGTCGCTGCTTAGTTCGTCTTCGAAAGCCCGTCCACTTTTATACCCCACGCGATCAAAGCAGACCAAATCGCGTCTTATTAGATTACTGAAACCAAAACTGTACTTGGACAAAAAAAAAGCAGACGTTAAGTTTTGGCGGTTTGCCGCTTAGACTACTGAGTATACGGTACCTTCAGGCCGTTGTGTCACGGTTGTGCCGTTGCGCTGCTCGTTCGTTGAACATCGCACCGGTTTGCCTAATATTTTTAGATGACGAAACATTGGATTTGCCTGCATCATGGACCATTACGGCCTGGTGTTTTTTGAAGATGAAAAGGCATATGATGGCCTAAAAATGAAGTTCATCAGGAGCAAGTCTGGAGAAGACCTTGACGAGGGATGCGAGGTTGTGGTGCAGTGGCGAAATGAGGGGTCATTTGTTGCTACACTCATTGCTGTTTCAGATAAGCCCTCATATTCATATCGCTCTTTAAGATGTATACGTCTGTGCAACTTTAAATTACAGGCGCGTGTGGTCAATTACTGGTGCTGGCACCATGTGCGTGCACAGTTCGTGATTCTAGACAAGGCCAGTTTGAACAAAGGGCGCTCGTGGAAAAGAATCGTGAGCGATATATTGCGGCGGTAAATTTTATGCCGTCAATTACCTGTGCTGGCACCAGTGCGTGCATAGTTTCTGATTCTAGACAAGGCCAGTTTGACAAAGGGCGCTCGCGGAAAAGGATCGTGCAGCGATGTATTGCGGCGGTAAATTTTGTGCATGGTAATTAAACTACTGTTTGCTACTAATTAGAATCCACAACCTCTTATTCTAGAAAGAAAGATTTGTTCTTCTTGAGCATAGCCGGGATGTTAGTAACATGTGTGGTAAAGGTTTGTCGGCTCATTGCCGTATTTGCAATTCCATTCCTCTTCTCAAACAAAGTTTAAATTTTGTTTTAAAAGTGCACAAAAACCGGTTAACACGTGAGGTAGTTGAAGCTGAATGGATTACACTTTTGTAAGTTGAGTGTATAAGTAGCCCTTCTGTCGCGTTGTTGCCAAAGGAAATTGCGTATCTGGCTGACACGATTTGCTAGCGCATGTTCGTTTGGCAGAAATGATATGCTGTGGTATAAAAACCATTCATTCTTTCTTGAATAAATATTAGTTGGAAGTTAGCGCTTTGTGTGTCTGCTTTCTCTGTCCTTGCCTTGGTGAGCTACATTTTGTTCCCTTCGATGATGTACCAACAAGCCAAAAGTATCTGCCCTTCTGCATCAGCAGATCACGGTGCAAGCATCCCAAGCCGAAACGCAGAGTCACGTTGACTTGACTCGCTAGCGGCAGCAGCGGCATCAGTTAGTCACTGCTATCGCATTGCCCTGCAACATTTCTATGGGTTCAAGCGCTCCATCCGGAGGCCTCCAGATAACCTAATTGCTCTCTTCGCTCCTCCTCCAATGCACCCTTGTGCTGCAGCAAGCAGAGCGCCGAATGAGTGGTGGCAGATCTCGATATGGACACCGCTCGAACCGAAACGCATACCTCAATCTTCCGAAAAGCTGCATGAGCTGATGAACAGCTGATGAGCTGCGCTCGAATTTCGCATTAGGAATTAAATCGACGGCATTTCTTTTCTTCTTTTTTCCTCTTTTACTTTTTTCTTATTTTACTGCTTCTTTCCTCCTCCAACTCTTGTCCCAGCTCGGTAGTCGCTCGGCGACAGCACATTGCGTCACGCCGATGGTTTGAAAAACTAGCACGGCGTAGCTTTCGCTTCAAAATAATTCTCTTGCTTCATAAAGCAGGTGTAAATTGGTATTTTCCATGGCACTCAACTTCATGTATCATGACGGCAGACACAGAAGCAGGGAGAACAAAAAGTAGCCGTCTCGGTCATTTTATCATTTTTGCAGCTTTCTTTTTATGAGATGTTTGCAAAGATGGGTTCAGATTGTTTTCTTCTTTAATATTTTAGAAACAGCATTGCCGAAGGAAACAAGATGAGAACCTGCTTGCTTCAATTCAGGAAGTGGATCTGCGCAAGGAAATTGAAGATTTGAAGGGAGAAAACGAACATTTGCGGGTGCAAGTAAGGAAATACCAAAGTAAGTTTCTTCTGTTAGATCAGTGTTCCTCAAATGAAGGTCTGCGTAGTAATGTTCGGGTCTGCAATACCGATGACCACAAAAAATGTGCTGCATGGTAGCTCTGGCCTGCCTATATGCAGTTTTTGCACAGTTACTAGCAGGGAGGTTGAAAGCCATCTTCAGTTGCTCAAAGAGAGGAGTGCAGAAATGGAGAGCACGGGCGAGAGGAGGGGGGGGGGGGCTTTATGGCGTTTGTTGCAAACCACCTCGGGTGTCTGGCAAGGGAGCAATGTTTTGTTGGTATGTGTCGAATCGCTTCTAGCAGCATGCATACCAGTGCTGGTGTGTCGCCTCTTACGTTCTCTGCAGGCCGTAACGCGCTGGTTTATTTATTAATTGTCCGCGTTTACTAGAGGCCAGTTTAGCCTTTACTCAATCCAATTCCGCAACCTACTCCCTAAATTACAGCAGCACAGCAGCAATCCGCATAAAATTGCCCCTCTTCTTTCCCTTCCACCGATTTTGAGGGGTCCCTCAAACCAATTCCACTGGTCCATAAGGGGTCCGTGGCCCATTAATGAATGAGAACCACTGCGATAGACCTTACAGGATCATTTAATGTTGTGGACTGTATGTGTTCTTGGGAAATGCACACAGCGATTTCAGCTGTCGTCTACATCAGGCCATTTCATGTGACTTTGTGTTCAGTTTCTTTGGATTGCATGAATGGGTAGAACAGCAGTGAATATGCTGCTTTCCGTTTCTCTAGAGCTTGTTATTGAAATGCATTTATTGCAAGCTTTTTGATTCATCCGAGCAGATGCTAAGCACATGATTAACCAACTGTTTTTAAAGAGACACTGAGAACAACACTATATGATTATTGTTCTCAGTAAAAATTTACTTCCCAATTCTTTTGGTTATGTTGACAGTTGCTGAGTGGCAAAAGATGCATATATTGTTGGTACTCTAACAAACTTTTTACAAAGAAGGGAGATGGAGACACGAGTGTCATTTTTGGGACACAAAACTTGGGAAAACATGTCTGCAATAGCAAGCGGAACTGCAAGTTGGTACGAACTCATCGCGATAGCCTAAGCTGTTCGGTTTACTTCCCGGAATAATGGCAATAATACATTCCTGATGCACTAATTGTGACATCAGCAGATCGAATTTGAAAGGCACCTACAATCTCTCTGTCTTATTGTTTGAATGTGATATAATTGTGGTTCTTTAGAGCGATGACATGCATTTTTTGCAGCGATGACAATGCTCAGTCACCAACCTTCCTGAATCTGTGGGAGTTAGAACAATGGTTGTTGGCGTGGTGCACTTAACTTTTATTTATGCAACAGTCGGTCTTCCTGAAATATACTTCATTCTGCACGAGACTGGTATACAGTATACAACACTTGTATCATATTTGACATGTTTGGCTTCATTCTTGATGGGAAATGTAAGTTTTGGACCCCACCATGATTTTCAGTTGTGTGTATAAACCAGATAGTTCTTTAAGGCTGTGAATGCCACAAAATCGTGCATTACTCTGGGTATAAATAAAAACTGCAGTATGCGTCTTTTCCTTGGGTATATCTCATTCTTATATTTTCTTGCCAGTGTTCTTACAGCCTTCTTAGATACTGAGGCCAAGAGGCCTCGTTCAACCTTTCAATCTGTTAGTTCAGCTCTTGCTCCACTTTGTTCACACATGATTTCTTTATGCTCTTATGCTTTGGGTCTAACAAATATGCACAATGGAAGGTTTCGTGAACTTGGAGTAGCTAGAATTATTTCTTAAAATTCTCCTCGCTTTATTCTTTTAAACCCAACGCGCATGGTTTCTACTCAAATAACGTCTAAGGCCCAAATGTCTCATGAACAACTGATCCAGCAAGTCAAGGGTTACGTATTAGAAACAGGCCCCGCTTCGAGAGTGTGCAACCGATGTTTCAAGGCCCTAGCTGTTTCTGTTTGCCACGTAAAGTCTGACAGGATGGCTACCAAACAGGAGGCAATGTAAATCCTAGTGCACTGTATGAAAAAGCTGCCTTCGAATTCAGCATTGCGTTTAGCATTTGAATCGGCTTTTTTTTTGGCGCCCATCCAGCTTGTGAGACCCATACGTGGCAAACGGAAAAATGGCTGTATTGGAAATCCTCGGTGTATGCTACCTGGCCTGGTTTTTGTATGTTGATATTTTTTGCTTTGTTTTCCCAAGGATAATCTTAGTCCTGTTTACCCCCGCTTGGTTGTTCATCTATTTAAAATAGCATTCAAAGAATTAAAGTTCACCCCTAGACTGCCGGAAGATTCACGTCTTCAGATTTTTGGGCCTTAAAATTCCTGACAGCAAAAATAAGACTTGTTGGCGTTGTAAGACTAAAGTGGAAAAGAGAATGTTGGGATACGATTCCAGGCACTCCAAGCTAACAAAACATTCCATTTCACCTGCTTTTTTGGCCAGAGAATCACAAAATTATGTATGCACAAAATGGAGCAAGGGCTTAATGAGCAGATAGCAAGCTTGAAGGAGAGTGATTACCTTGATGTCCTCTTAGTCTCAGTATCAGAATAGGTTTTAAGCACACTGACAGGCAAATATAGAAAAGTTTCGGATGAATTCAAGGAAGATCTTGATCCTGCTGTTATCCATTATGTACACAGGGTATCGCACATTCTTGCAGGTAGGCACAATATTGCTGTGATTTTTACCGCCCCCAAAAAAGCTATATGATTTATTCACAGTAATGAATGATCATGTGCGGGTTCCGAAACCCATTTGCACCATAAAGCAGAAGGTGGAACACGTTGAATACAACACAGATGTTCAAGATATTGCATACTGCTTGCCTGTGAAATGAAGCATTTTGGACCAGACAGGCCACTGCATAAATAAAAGGTTAAGTAAGTGTGCCAAGAACTGTAGTTTTAGCATGCATAAGAAAAAGGCCGATCATTGGCATCGCTGCAAAAAATGCATGGCATTTGTGTAAAGAGCCGCAGGCATATCACATTCAAACGTAAAACAGAAAGAGAGATCACGGACGACAGAGATCTGTTCAGAAATAAGTCCTGCTGATGCCGAAAAGTGCATCTACAACCTGTCATTTTCTCAGAAGGAAATCAAACTCCTTATCAAACATGTTTGCAAAAAAGTTGGTGCATATCATCATGGAGCACTTACTAAGCCCAATCTTTCCAATTCTATCATTGATTGCCACACGCCAGAGACATACCTACAGCTACACACCAGTGCTGGGACAGGAAGGAAATTAGTAGTTCATTGGCAATGTTTCAGTATCAGCTCAGTGCAATTTTAATTGAGTAAAACGAAGTGATTTTCAAAAAGGTCCTGGTCAAGGTGAGAAGTTTACCATTTCAAGGAAAGGGCAGCGTGCATGCAGAGACACAAAGTAGATTCTCTCTCTCTCCCACCACCGGCGCGTTGTTTTTCCTTCCGCATTGCATATAATGCTCTTTATTTCAATAATCACCATAAAGACAACATTCCTGTAAATGTCAACAGTGTAAACTTAAAAAAAAGTTTGCCTTGCACTCCGGACTGTTCGCTCCTTTAAATGCTATATATATATATATATATATATATATATATATATATATATATATATATATATATATATATATATTATATATATATATATATATATATATATATATAATGTGTGCGTGTGTGTGTGTGTGTGTGTGTGTGTGTGTGTGTGTGTGTGTGTGTGTGTGTGTGTGTGTGTGTGTGTGTGTGTGTGTGTGTGTGTGTGTGTGTGTGTGTGTGTGTGTGTGTGTGTGTGTGTGTGTGTGTGTGTGTGTGTGTGTGTGTGTGTGTGTGTGTTTGTGTGTGATATGCAAGTATATATACTTGAGCAGGCATATAGGCTTAGTGGCTGTCAGCAGATAAAGTCCAATGAGCCTGCTAGGGCCTATCGGTTGCCATCAATTAGGATCTGCTGCGAGCGCTTCGCAAAGCATTTGTTGCAGCAAATATACTGTTATACATTTAGTATTCTCTTTTGGAAGCAGTTTCCTCATTAAAGAAATGTGTCTTGTTGAACAAACATCTACATATGCCCATAAATAGCCATAGAATGGAACTTTACTGAGAAGTTATGTTGAATGAAGTTCTTCTCAGTTTGCCTTTAGTAAGTAACGACCATGGAAAAAAAGTAATTAGTTGAAGGAAGAAAAATGTGCAGTTTCAGTCAGTAAAAAATTGCCCAACAGTGCAAAACTTAAGTGCAACTGTTGGGGTATGTGAGCATTGACAAATGACAATGACGTGCCCCTGCTAGGCCAAAGAATTTGGTAAAGTAGATGCAAACTTTCTGAGTTTCTCCTCCTGCCACACCCTCCACCTCTCTTGCAATTGGCTCACGCTTCTACCATACACTTCTCTATTTTCCTCTTCATATTCCTGCCTAAACCTTTTCCATTTGCTTTCTCCTTATGCTCTTTCATAGTCTGTTCACTTCTTCATTTACGAAAATGATGCCAACCCTGTTGATCACTAGGAATATTCACTTAATAGGAATAGGCACTTAGAACTGTTATCTAAAATAACCCTTTGTACTGCAGCAGTCCTTTTCACATAGTGTTGTATACCTCACTCCACGTGACACAACCTCACTGCTTGGACGGCATGTTTAGTTTTAGTGCAGCACATAACTGTAGTTAGCTATGGTGTCACATTTTTGCCAATATGAAGGAGCACTCAACAAGAGTAGATGGGGGGAAGCCTCAGTTCACAGGTCGAGCCAACATTTCAACACGTGGACTTGTCTTCATCTGGGTACAGCGATCATCACTGGCAGGGGTTTAAATACACTTTTGCTTCCGAAGAAAAGCTAAGATAGGGATGAGGGAGGGATGAGGGTGAGGAGAAAAAGTAGGTCAAGGGGTGAAAAAACTTTTCCTTCACCATGTACTTCTCAGCCTGGAAGGGGTGATTCTGTGGCCTGAAACAGGAATTAAAGCGGTGGCAGCAGTCAGTGCATATAGCAAGTTCGGTGCAGGCACACCTTTCTTGAAAATGGACAGGCATTCCAAAGAGTCCTGATAATGAATACATCTGCAGAACAATTCTCAAAAGCTTTCTACAAAGGAGGGAGAAAGACAAAATAAACAATAATGACAGGACTGTGAACCACATCAGCCACACAAAGAAAAAGGGAGAATAAAGTGTACATGTGCTGTGAATAAACTGTACAATTAACGCTATATGGGATTCTTTTCCCGGTTAGTTATGGGTAGAGGAAATATATTTAAGGGATTCTAACATTTCTTTTAAAGATATTAATTCCTGCTAGTTCCAATATGTAAATTTCTGAATTAGATATGCCTCTGTATATTTTCTGTCCCTTGAAGATTTAAAATGGAAGTGGATAGTATATAATTTAATTTCTTCGAACGTTTGGTCTTTTGATTGAAATTCTGGGAAACTTCTCTGGAGGTTTTTGCCTCTGAAATCTACCCGATGGCCATTAAGCCTTATGTTCATTGATTGCCCTTTCTGTCTGATCTACTGTTTATGACATAAGGAGCATTCTAGAAGGTAGACAACATTTGAAGACGTGCAATTAAAGCCTTATTTTATGTGAAAAGTGACATCGCTTGCAGTAGTTTTAACCTTGGTGCCTTTTTCTATATGATTGCACATCTTATATCTGCGTCGAGAGCAAGGATGTGGTTGTGTTGGATGCTTGTTGTCAAGTATAGAATGTACTAGAATATCTCTGAGGTTTGTGTTACATTTGTATGTTACCCTTTATGCCTCCGGGAATATTTTGTTCAGGCGTTCATTACACGCTAGTATGATGTGGCATTTCCGCAAAATATTGTTCATATTTTGTGGGCGATTCCTCTGCCCGAGGGATGCGCACGACAAACACACAGCAGGCCGTGTAACAAACATCTTTAATCTCACAGGGATCGTCGAAGTCGGTGCTAGGTCGTCGTCCGGGGGGCTGCAGCCATGAGGGTCGTCTTCCGTGCAGAAGCTCCAGGCGCGAAGCAGGAACGAAGATGCAAGGACCAAGAGAGAGCGACGGCGGCGCGAGGCTTCCTTTATAGCCCCCTCGCGCGGAACCGGTTCTCCCCGAACGAGCGTGGAGAGGGAAACAGGCACCGCGCAGGGGGCATTGGGATAGTGGCGCGGCCTTCGAATGCGCGGCGCGCACGGGCCTTACGGATACGTGGTGCAGGGCCCCCAAATTTGGAAGGGCATTGGAGTATTTAGTTACAAAAGAAAGTTGGCGCTCCGTATTTTCCTTCGGTCGTTTCGTGAGCACATCAATGTGGTTTAATGTGCTTGTTTTTTTGAGGGCCATATTAAAGGGGTTACCGGAATAGTTCCTTTGAATTAGTGTTGCTTTCAATGAATGAAGTTTGTCTAGGTAGTCATTATCATCCCTACATATTCTTCTAAGCCGTGTCACTTATCCTACAAATATTCTTTGCTTACAATGTCTTGGATGATGACTGGCAGAATGTAGGTTTTGTTGCTTATCCATTGGCTTTTCCGGTCATGGAATTTTTAAGTTGTCCGTTTACACCATGGTGTCTAGAAAGTTGATTTTGAATTCCGACGACTGACAAGTGAATTTAATGCTACTGTTACGATTAATAAGGTGCGAGACGAACGACTGGAGTGATTCTGATTCATGCTGCCATATCATGAAATATCGTCAATATAGCGAAGATATATAAGTGGTTCTTACGGAAATTATTTTGGATGGATTCTAGAGCTCCTATGAACATATTTGCATAAGTTGACGCGAATGGAGTACCCATGCTGGTTCCAAATATCTGCAGATAATATGATGACTCAAACTCGGAAAATTTTAAAGTTAGGACTTGTTCAAGGAGTGATAGATAATTTGAGGCATGCGAGGGGGGTTTGTTGATTAATACTTGAGAGAGGGTGTCGATACATTCTTTGATAAGAATATTAGTGTAGGCTGCTGTGATGTTAGGTGCGACGAGTCTATAGTGATCTTCAATATGGTTGTGTTATTAATATTCTCAATAGTTTTTAGAAAATGAGGTTTGTCCTGGCCAAACAAAGGAATATTAAGCTGGGTTGGGAGGTCTGCTAGGTTTTGATTTAGCAATATTGATAGGTTTTCTGTGGGCGTATTATTAAGGCGAAAGCATTACTTCGCTATGTTCACAAATTTCTGTCCGAAGGCCGTGTCCACAGGCCGCGTCATCAAAATCGTGTACGCAGCAGTTGTGAGTAATTGAGAAGTGGTAGAGGTTAATGAGTGGCGTCAATCGATAGAAGGTAACATAATGTTGTGTCCAAAACATTATTGGGCCTATAAGTTAAACAGGTAACAATTTAGAGGCCAGAAATGTTAAATTTAAAGGCAGAAATGGTCTCATTAGCCAATGGCTTGGCGCCCCACTTTAATGTGTTAAATACTAAAGTAGGTAATTAAATCAGTCAACTAAGGTGATGTCAAAGATGTGGCGTCACGCAACCGGAAGTAGAGCCAAAAAGGGCATAGGAAGGGATTGGCGCGCAATTTAAATGCACCAAAGACTAAAATGGGTAAATAAGAAATGAATTAATGTGACGTAGAGGACGTGGCATCATGCAACCGCAAGTAGAGCGGAAAAAGCACGTAGGAATGGATTGACGCGCTATTTGAAAGTACCAAAGACTAAAATGGGTAAACAAGAAGTGAATAAAGCAACTAGAAGCAACGAGAACCAAACAACAGCAGCATCTGTGCTTTTGCATTACTCCAATGCAGATTCTACAGAGCTCTTTAATTTGTTTTGTTAGAAGCAATTGGCCTTCCTGGTATGTGTGTTGTAAACAATGCTTCTGCGGAAACCCTGTGAATATTGGGCAGTAGATAAAATCGACTTGCTTGTTTGATGGTTCAAGAAATTTATAAGCAATCTCTGTAATTAGTTCCCTCGCGAATAGATCTCCAATTTTATTGAGGATGACTTCACTGAACTGTTCGTTGGATCAGTATTTAACTTTTCATAGTGCCAAGTGGCAAGAGTTAAATGTTAAGCTGTCTATATGCCTCTTTTTTTGCAATTTTTCCTTCTGCCATAACCAGTACATCGGATAGACAGGGAAATCAATGAACATAGGGCTTAGAGGCCGTCGGGAAGACCCAAGCAAAAGCCTCCCGAAGCAGTTTTCCAGCATTTCAATAAGCGCGAGACCATAAGTTTGAAGAAATTAAATTATATATTCTCCAGTCAGGCTTTAAATTTAGAAGGGGCAGAAAATATAAAGAGGCATATCAAGTCCATAAATTCAGAACATTCGAACCAGTAGGAGTAAGAATGTGTAGAGGAACATCAGAATACTAAACCTCCTTGCACCTTTCCATCCCGACCTCGGAGGCCGCTTTTCGATGGAGGCGAAAAGCAAGGCGCCCGTGTGTTGTGCGATGTCAACGAGAAGGGGCAGAAAATATAAAGAGGCATATCAAATCCATAAATTCAGAACATTCGAACCAGTAAGAGGAAGAATGTGTAGAGGAACATCAGAATACAATATATTTTCTCTGCACCATAACTAGTTAGGAAAACAATCTCATATAGGGTTAATTGTACAGTTTATCCACAGCACGTGTACACTCTATCCTCCCTTTTTTGCATGGTAGGTGTGGTTCACAGTCCTGTTATTATTGTTTCTTTTGTCCTTCTCCCCCATTTGCGGAACGCTTTTGAGAATTGTTCTGCAGATGTATTCTTTATCAGAACCGTTTGGTTTGCCTGTCCATTTTCAAGAAAGATGTGCCTGCACCGAACCTGCTTTACCTGCTGACTCGTCATTCACCCTGCATTGTATGTTTTCCTGTTGCTGCCACGATTATTTATTTTCCAGCTAGAGAAATGCATACTGAAGAAACGTTTATCACTCCTTGACCTACTGTCTTCTCACCCAGCCTTCCCCTCCCCAGCTTTTTTTCTTCGGAAGCAAAAGCATATTTAAACCCCTGCAGTGATGACCACGCTGCCCACACAAAGAGAAGTCCGCTTGATGAAACATTTCGCTTGACCTGCGAACTGAGGCTTCCCCCCTCTACCCTTGTTCAGTGCTCTTTCATACCATGTAGCCATCTTCTTTCTCTCATTCTACCTGGATTCTTTGGCGATATAATGTATAAATTCTTGCTACCGTGGTCACTACGCTTACTGTTAGCACAAAGAAAGGTTTACAAGAATGCGTGAATGTTTTTGCACTTTTTTTCCGGCAGTACACAGTTTTGAGCAAAATGTATAGGTGCATTTTCACTTGCTGCGTTAGTTCTTGCATTAACTATGGTAAATACTTTATAAGAGAATCCTCTGCCAACTTTCTTCTTTCCTTTCTATTGCTTTTTATCAAAGTTTACTGAAGTGTGTGGTATTTTTTGGCACCAGGGCTTGACGGCTACCTTAAAAGAGCTGAAAAGCTCGTCAAGGAACTGGAGCAAAACAATTGCCCTAGGCAACTACCCATCATGGACGAAGCTGGGCCATCTAGAAAAGAATCGACAGATGGTTCAACACTGCCTGAAGATAACAGTGACATGCAAGCCCCTAAGGATCCTGGAGAAGGTGCTGTGGGACCAGTTCCAAATGAACAGCGGGCTGCTGGAGTTTGTGCAGCTGCGGCACCTTCTAACCTGACCATGTCGTCACAGCTGCGGCACACATGGAGTGACCCCAGAGCAAGTAGTCTATGCATGATGTTTCTGTATGAAGGTGATGCACGGTCTTGTACTGAACATAGTGATACCATGAGGCTTAAGCGCTCTCTGCTGCTCTAGTCTGGAGGTCATTTCTCTGGTATTTTTGAATTTTCTAGGTCTTTATTTATGCGTGTTTGTTCACAAATGCGCACCGCATTTTGTGATAGTAACAAACACCTAGGCAAAAAGTATGTTGGTTATAAGAAATGTGAAATAGAGCTTTATTGATAAAATATGCATGCCAGTATTATCATACAGTTTGTCAATAGGTAGTATGGCGTTTGGTACTGTGAGATCTTATACAGTTATTGCTCTGTGAAAATGTTGCACTTGAGAGAAACACTACTGTTAGGTCTACTTGTGTCGTTGGGCTTACGCCCGACAGAAAAAATGCAGCACGGTCCTACAAGAAGAGAACTTGCTTTCATATTTTAATATCTGAAGAAAACGTTCCTTGTATATGGAGTAGTATTTAATGTGAAAACATGTGATTCATTTTTAAACAATGCAATAAAAGGAGGCAGACAGGGCAGGCGCTCAGTGAAAGTAAAACATTACAAGCATGCAATGTCTCTCCCACTTTCGACCAGAGATAGCCATATTTGAACCTGTGTGGCAGCCAGCCTATAGGGCTTAACTGTTTTGGTTTGCATTTCCTTCACACTATATATTTCTGTATGAACAACTTTCTTCACATGCCCCCCCCCCCCATTTTATCTCTAAAGATACACTCCAAAAAGTAGTTCTTTGGGCAAAATGTGGTGTGGAAGAGCTCATCCTAAAATATTAAAACACATTTCTTGCGTTTGTAATCTATACTCTATCGACTGAAGAACACAGGAAGAAAATAAGACATTTTTCCTTCAGCTTCCCAAAAGCCATGAGTTTGAGCCATAGTATGCAGGATGTTTTGAGATTCTGTGTGTGGCACCATTCATATCATACTAATTTACACCGTTTATAAGATGTCATAATCGTGTGGCAGTGTTCACCTTGTTCAGAGCAGCTGCTGTGTAAATCTGTGGCTATAAGGAATTGTGATGAACAATTGAATCTGTGGGCTACAGTGTCTTATTACTTTTGAAAAAGTGTCGATGATTAGTATCCAAAATCAAATGCTGAACCATGCAAAACCACATTTAATTTGGTTAAAGAAAGCAACAGAAGTGAAACTGCAGCACTTCATGGTTATGAATTCTCAGAATCTAAGATGATTTAGGAGCTTTCAGTAGTTTTTAAATTATTATACCTCAGTTTACAATAGAAGTGGTCTCCGTTTTAAAAAAATGCAGTGGCCTGTTGATATAATTAAGCTATATTTTCCTCAATGTCCTCTTAAGGAATTGGAGTATCACTGACAGGTGAGATGAACATGAAACTTGACTTTATTTGGTGTGTGCTTTGTTTGTGTAGGTAATGGAGTTGGAGCCCGAATATGTTTTTGTGATGGCATTGTCTGCTAAAAACATTGAACAGCTCTCTAAGACTGCAACAGCGGCTGCTCGCGGACTGCTGAAAGCAGTGTTTACGGAGCAAGCGCTACTCACTTGCTCTGTTAAAAGATATAGTGCGAAGGGTACTCACAGGCCTTATGAGCAACGCCCACCATTGGAACCAGCTGCAGTCTGTGCCATTTTGCAGTTTCTGCATTTTTGACTGTATCTGTTTGGTTTATGTTGAATTAGCTGCTCTATTCTTTCTGCTTTAGTCCATGTTGGTGCCTTTGATCATTGTTGGAGGCACACTACAGACGTTTTTGTCACTAATTCGTGATAATACTGATGAGACAAAAATAAGTGACTGCATTGGCTGTATGAAAAAAGTTGATTATGAGCGCTAAGATATGATATATCCTTTAATTGTTGCTATATGATGCATTGTTTAACATTTAACAGAAACCAGTGATCTGTTTCTCCAAAGCATACCCAAAATACATACAGTCTGTATTGATTGGCACAGATTTGGTCTGTAAATATATATATTTTTTTAATTTCACAGAATGATCGAGCAGCATGTATATAACGCTAATTGTCAAACTAATCAATGCATAGTCATTTAAGTTTAAGGAGCGGATTTCAAGGGATTGAAGGCAACCACGGCAGGGATAGAAGTTAGAAAGATATGAGTTTGTGGTGATAAGCTGCCTGTACCTGCAGCACTAGAAAGTGTTGAAATTGGAAACTTCTCACATTAGGAAGTTCCAAAAGTATAATAAGTATCGTTATTATTAAAGCTTATATTGCTTGGGAAGGTACTGGGTGATGGCATTGCATTTTTAAAGTGCAATTCGGCCGAAATTGCACATCAGAGGCACTGTGGAGGTCTTTCGGTTGGTGGTGCAATATTTCCCAAAGTTGCTTTGGAACAATAAACCTCATGCACATATGTTATCATATGTTTGAGAAGGGAAAACTGTGGCTGTAATGTCAGTGTCAATGTGGCTGCCGAATACAACAGAAGTGTTACGCACAGTTCAGATTTTAAAAGGTCATATGTAATCTTACCTGTACTCACCTATGGCGCTGAAACGTGGAGGCTAACCAAGAGTTCTACTTAAGTTGAGGATAAACCAGAGGGCTATGGAACGAAAAATGGTAGGGGTAACATTAAGAGATAGGAAGCGTGCAGAGTGGGTCACACAAATAACTCAAGTTACCGACATTCCAGTGAAAATTAAGAAGAAATGGACATGGGCAGGACATGTAGTGCGAAGAGAGGATAACCGATGGTCGCTTAGGGTAAAAAACTGGATTCCAAGGGAAGGAAAGCGTAGCAGGGGGCGGCAGAAAGTTAGGTGGGCGGACTACATTAAGAAGTTCGCTGGGGTCACGTGGATGCAGCTAGCAAAGAACCGGGTTAAGTGGAGAAATATGGGAGAGGCCTTCGCCCTGCCGTGGGTATCGTCAAGCTGATGATGATGTAATGTGAAATTAACCCTTGAATAGAAGACTTAAATATAATATTGAAATAATTATACGCGTCAACGTTTTTGTCTTTTGATCGCTCACTGGCGCTATGTTTGGGCTGCCTCAAATATCTTGAGACTTTGTTGCCGTGTAGCTGCACGCCAATCGCCTTTGGGGCAAAGAACCTAATTCCAAAGGCCTTACAAGTACCTTTGGACAGGTGTATACAGAATAAGCTTTTGATACATGTTTGCATGTAATAGTTTGGCTTAAGCAGACGAAATTAAAGGAATATATGCTGAAAATGACAATCACACATATATAATCTCTCATGTGTAAACATGATTTTTATCTGTTTGAGCCTACACCAAGACCATGGCCATGAAGAAGGGCTGGGAGTTTTCGGAGAGAATAATACTGCAGTCCCTGGGAACGAAATTAAGTGAAATGCGTAGCGAAGAGGCCAAGCAGCGATCAACTGCACAGGAAGCAACTACTAATTGAGCTAATAGTTCGGCACATTTCTCTCAGACCTTAATTCTGTCAGTTCTTGAGTGTCATTCTGTTTTTGAGATTACTGATCGATATGAGCTCATGCATCCTTGAATTTCTTTTCCATTTCCTAGCTGTTTAAGAATATTGATCGCAATTCGCTCAGGGTTAACATTGTTACATATCCTCAATAGTAGCGTTTTCTTTTGTTGTGCACTTGGCAGATATTGATCGCAATATGTTCAGGGTTAACATTGTGAGATACCCTCAATTGCAGCGTTTTCTTTTGTTGTGCACTTTGCAGGTGTGCTTTGAGTGAGTGAATTTGGTGTGAGCTAGTTTATTTTGCAACAATTTTACTTATCATTTTGTATTGTATATGATACAGTCAATAAAGGATGTTTGCTGATTTGCATTCATGCATTGGGCAGAAATGGTGCCGAAATATATATGTGCAATACAAAACAGGTCACAGCGTTCTTATATGCACAGCATTAAAGCATGTAGGTTTTGAACTATACAGATATATCTATAGTTCAAAACCTATATGCCATGCGAGCTAGACATTTAAATCAGGAATTGGGAAGATAAGGCATATCTGACCAGATATGCCTTATCTGGTACTCTAAATCAAGAATTGCGCAGATCAAGCATATCCCACTATATATGCCTTAACTGGTACTCCGAATCAGGAATTGGGCAGATATGCCTTATCTGGTCCAGATGTGTTCTAATATGCCATGTCTGCCCAATTCCTGATATGCCTTATCTGTTTTTTTATAAGTCCAGATATGGCATTTTCATAAGGGTTTGCACGCGCAAGTTCAGATGGCATATGGCTCATGAGTTTGTTTTGCCAAGGGAAAGGTGAGCCCAGACCACTCATACTTGGGCCTTGGTGGATCTGTGGTAATGCGTCCGGTAGAACACCTTTCCCGCGGCTTGAAAGTCAGTTGTTTTATGGACTACTTTTCGTCAGTGCCACTGTTCCGAGAGCTCAAATTGCAGTATATTCTGGCCCCTGGCACTAGCAGGTCCAACAGCCTTCTTGGCTGAGAACTGAAAAGTGGAGGAATTGAAGAAGGCAGGGCGTGGAAGTGATTTCAGGATTAGCGGAGAGGACATGGTGATAGTGCGATGGCATGACAATGGTCCCGTTAACATGATCTCCAAACATGTAGGACTGGCAATTCTCACAACAATGAAAAGGTGGAGTGAATCAACAAGATGTTGACATAGACTAACCGCAGGTAATCGCTAAATACAACAGATTGATTAGCGGCGTCGACGAATTTCTTTATGTCGTTGTATCCGCTCTGCATAGAACACAAAGAAGTGGCCAGTAAGGATGATCTCCCAAGACCATCCTTACGGAAATTCCATATCTTCTCCAGATATGGAACATATGCTGCCAGATACAAATATATAAGGCAGCAAATACAACCTTCTCTGGGCAAACCAGATAAGGTCATAATGTGCATAAGGTTGCTCAATGGCTCACATTTAGCCATATCATACAACATATAATCTATATCTGAACGGGTAATGGGACCTTGTATGGCTTGATCAGGGGCATATATGGTATCCTCGCGACCCTATGTGGCCTGATAAAGGGCATAACTGGCGTCGTCATGACCTTATATAGACAGACCAGGGCCATAATATGCCTGACGGGACTTTATACAGCCTCATCGGGGCCTTAATTATGTAGGCGCCATATTGACTGTATATTAGCAATATATGGCCTTCGTCTACCTTCTGCAAATATCCAATATTGGCATCATGTGGCCGAGCTTCAATTTTTCTACACTCAGCATGGCTGCATGCCTAGTTTGACATAATTGTATCCAAGTTAGAAAATAGCTACGACTCTTAATATTTAAATTATTCTGCAGATTTCGCTGCACTATAATTATTATGCCATGTGTTCCTTAATCCAGGAGTGTGCTGTGTTATGGCTAAATGCTCCTATTTCCGCCTACTAACTCGCATTTTCATTTAAAATTCCGTGCACAAAGCATGATCGTTTAAGTTAAGCGATTCAAAATATCAAGAAAATGATGGCAGTTCAGTATACGTCCCCCTCTGAGCTGTCTAGAGGGTGACTCATCCTCAAAGACAGCTGGTGGTCGCTGTGTCCTGGGGCCGCGCTGGCTAGACAGTGACTCATCCTCTCCGGTGTTCTCTTCTTTCCTCTCTAACAGCGGCGGTCGCTGCGTCGCGAGCTCGCATTTCATCTCCGCGAGCTCTCCGTTTTGTGTGCGTTTGCTTCTTTCCGCCCCCCCCCCCCCTTTCAACTCCGTGCGCGTCAGCTCTTCTTGCTGTCTTCGGTGGCAGACATCGGAGTTCGGTGCGGCGGGTGCTGGCGGGCGTGCTGCATGTTGTGTTTGCTGGTGTGTGTGTATGTGCCAGCGCCTGATCGCTATTAGTGTGTGCATGTAACAAAAATGCGACACCAAGCCTACACGAGCTTCAGTCTGACCGCCGGCACAGAGAATATTACTGTGACCCACTGCGCTTAGTAGCTGCCTCCCCAGCCTTGGCAGCGAACCTGAGGTCACTTGAGGTTTTCGGGGCTTCTGCCCTGGGTGGCTCTGGCCACATCTTCACCATTGTGTAGAAACTGCCAGCGGATCGCACCCGCATCGTGTCACCTCATCTTCACGCCAGATCACCAAAACTCTGAGCATGAGACTTCTTGTTGGGAACTAGCACTTGCCAGCCTCAGGATAATGTTCACTTTGTTATTTTGATAGAAAATTAATTTTCCAATCAGTAAATTGGATGGCAATTGCCAGTATGTGACATTTTTCCATACATTTCTTTGCTAATTTGTCTTTTGCTCCAGCAATTTTGACAAATTAGTGGGTGGATAGGGTCCTTCATTGTTTATTATTATTATTATTTTCACTACCTAAGTAGCTCCATGCTTGATTTGGTTTAGGGGCAGAGCTGTCGCTGTCACGACAAATGCCATCGGAGATATTGCTTTATTTGTTTTCTCTCTTAATTTCAAAAGCAACCACGAGTTAGGCGCGTTTGCTCATTTTGCACTAAAGTCTCTGCTTATAGGTAACACCAGTACTTCCTGACAGCCTATATGTACTTTGCTAAGGTTTAGGTATTAGCAGCAGTCCCAGCAGTGTGTGGCGTATCGCCCTATGGTTTGCGGTACCTCCAAGTATCGACAAACCTTTAAATTCGATTTCGATAGTCTAGTTCGATTTCTATAGCCGTTCTCTATTTATTTTCTTTAGCTTCGCAAGTAAACCAGCTCAAACTAAAAGCATTTACTGGTTAAAGCTGTGTGTGTAAGAGTAGATTAAAAATGTAATATCTAATTTAATAGGTTAATGTCTTCCACTTTAGCTTCTCGTGTATACAGGTAGGTCCATTATGCTGTTCAGATACCTCATTAGTTAGTTATAGTATCGCGCGTAAATAAGTAGGATCTCAATATTTACTTACTGATGAGCATGTCTGACCCTCAGTACCCACGTAATTCAGGCCCGTCTTTGAGCGATTCCATATAGGCAGGGAAAAAAGAAAACCTCTGGTTTCAAAGCTGTTTTCCTGTAAAGTTTGAAATGAAAGGGGTGTTTCCCTTTCAGGTTTCCCTTGGCAAACTTGATTGAGCGTGTGGGACGTTTAGCTGGAACACTGAAATTGTCTTGTGTATGTTGTAATAAAGTGTTATGTTGATATGCAGATATATAGATCTATAGTTCAAAACCTACATGTCATGCAGGCTAGATCTTTAAATCAGGAATTGGGTAGATAAGGCATATACAATCAGATATGCCTTATCTGGTACTCCAAATCAGGTATTGGGCTGATATGCCTTATCTAGTCCAGATCTGTCCCAATTTACCATATCTGCCCAATTCCTGATATACATGATCTGAAGATTTTTATAAGTCCAGATATGGCATTTCCGTAAGGCGCAAGCACCTTCAATCCAGTCTCCTCGGTCATCACAAGGTGGGACGCCAATGCTAACAAGCTCAACGAGGTTCGATGGCACCAACCAGTGGTCAATGCACGACTGCTAACTTTTCATAAAGGTGCCGAAACGTAGGCTCTACTTCCAAGTCACGCATTTGTTGCAGCAAGTGCGCCTATATGCTACCTATCTGCAGCATTTTGGGCGTTTTATATTGAATATCCACAGAAGGCGCACCGCACCGCCAACTGAAGATATTCGAACATTTCTAGGCGCGACACAGACTAAACTCCGTACCTTGAGTTGAGAAGGTTTCGCAGAGCTTATACACAATGAATTTACTGCTAAAATAGCAAGAATCGGGCTTAGTTGTTTATTCATAGTGGTTTGCCGCGCTAACACCTAGAATGGCATCTACCGAAGGGTAGTTGCCATTTTTGCGTTGTGTTTATTGCCATTCGAGGTGTTAGCGCGGTGAACCACAATGGATTTATGAAACTTTTTTTGTCATGTCTCTTTTAATGCCAACTGTCTACTTGTTGCCTTACAGTGGGTATTTGGAGTGTGTGCTGCATTTCGTCTACAACTTAGCCTTTGTGATATTATCATAATTGATGTTACCCTTAAAGCATTATGTGCACATAAATTTAGGTTGAATAATATATCAATTGCAATGATGTGCGAGACATTGTTAGGGGTTTCGAACATGTGGACCTGGAAATGAACGCTGAATGGAACGAAATGTGTTCTTTGTGAAAGCGAGTTAAAATACTTTTTCTTTGTGTTTAATGCCTTGCGTACGAAAATAAAACCGGGTTTATAGTGATTCCTTTCCACATTCTTCATACAAGGGTTTGTTTTCTTTTGTGAACAAAACATTATGCGTCAAGTGTGTGTGGCAAATGCAGAGACGGCGAAAAATCACTTCTATGAAGTGGTCTTGATGGTAACATGATTTCCATTCAACCAAAATTGACGTCACCAAAAGCACTTTGTTATTGACTTCCTACTCTCTGAAGACGGCCATTCCTGCTTTAGTTTGCAGTGCACTAACACCATCCAGCCTCTGTACGGAATATTTATGTGTTAAATCTGCTTGTCATTAAGCAGCGCAAACGTCTGCTCTCGTTGCATCCTACCGACATGAATCGGGGCCCAACACAATGTTATGTTCTTGAGCAGAAGTTTCTGACATATTGTGTATGATTTCCTCAAGTAGTGGTGCAACTGCGTTTTTATGGTGAAGGGCAGTCAGGCCACTTCGATCTATGCAAATAATACTCTTTGTGATGTTCCCGTTGACAATTTAGCTTGGTGCCGTAGCAAGTGCGTAACATTAGGCGGTAAAAACGCTGGTACAGTGAGGTAGCCTTTCCTACTGCTACTGCACTTCCAAAGTGGCTTATTGTCTTGGAGTTATCTGAATAGAACTATATGCGATTCGAAGTTTTAGGAACTAGGAATTCTTGCAAAATGTGTTCATGTGGTGTTTTCTGTTTACAAAACAGTAAATGTGAAATGACGAACAAAAGCGGGGGGGGGGTGTACCACGATGGCAGTTGATCGTGTCTTGATGCAATACCAGGGAGGGCATTGAGTATTCCTAGTTCTTAGAAGTTATCCTCAAACCGTAGTAACAAGAGTTTGATTAACTGAGATTTGTTGTTCAACAATAAGTCGGACCAATATATAAAAATGTAGTAATTTCCCAAATGCCGATGTTACACCAGTGTTGGCGCCAATGTTTTCCAATGTTGGACCGGTGTTGGTGCGATGTTGGTGTGCTGCCTGGTACGTTCCATTGAATGTTGACGGCGCAGCGCCCTTTTCAAGGACTCCTATATATGTGTGTGTGTGTGTGTGTGTGTGTGTGTGTGTGTGTGTGTGTGTGTGTGTGTGTGTGTGTGTGTGTGTGTGTGTGTGTGTGTGTGTGTGTGTGTGTGTGTGTGTGTGTGTGTGTGTGTGTGTGTGTGTGTGTGTGTGTATGTGTGTGTGTGTGTGTGTGTGTGTGTGTGTGTGCGTGCGTGCGTGCGTGCGTGCGTGTGTGTGTGTACGCGATTTCGGCATCGGTCCAACTCTTATTCATCTGCGTGTGTCCGTCGTTGTTTAATCGTTGGCCAAACTGCGCAGCATGCTTTAGAAAAAATGTGTAACTAGGCGGCAGAAGAGAACAATTTAGCAAGTCTGCGTATGGTTTCTTTGAAGCCTTGACTGAGTTGTGAGCTGCAGGTACAGTTGCGCAGCAGTTGTCTACCATATGTTTTCGACTTCTGGTCCACATCTATCAGCGCTTGCATGCGCGGCGTGTTAAACCGAAAACCATACGAAAACAAAGCACGAAAGATGTGGCTTTACCAAGCCGCCTGAGAGCCGCAGCTGCTTCGCTAATTATGGCGACACACTCAAACATGCATCTATGCACCTATTAAAAAAATAATCAACTATCTGAAAGACACTATCATTAGTCGGACAAAGAAGGTGGTCTCGTCGTCTTACCTTTGGGTGCTTTCGACAAATAAGGCCACTGATGCAATAACGAAAAATTTCAAGGCAACAACGTTCGACCCCAAGAAGCAAAAAAATAAATTAGCAGGGCAATGAAGCTACTCAAGAGCATGAACCTGCAAGCTTTAAGCAAAGAAGAACGATAGTGAATGTCTTCATGTATTCGTTAATGGGAAAACGCATAAAACGGAGTGCCCTCTACGGGCCATTGTTCCGGGAAAAGAAACATGGCAAAGGATAATGGCAGCCTACCTTCGGCGCAACCTAGTGACGATAGTTGGAAAAGACCCGTTTCTTGTCAGGAGCTCAAGTGAGGTGTTGGCGTGCTTGGATCTAAGCTGCCCCGCAGCAGCGACAGGTTTTTCCATTGACATTGAGGACCACTTTTAGTCCGTTCCGCATGCTGGATTGTTCGATGCAATACGTGAAAGTATACACCAAAGCGGTGAAATAAGTTTTCAAACTAGGGCAGGAGTGAGCACGGAACACTTCTTGGAATTTTTGAGGTTTTACTTCTGTTTCACAGTTACTGAACTTAAAGGCAACCATTTTCTTCAAGAAGCTGGAATTTGTATAGGATCGTCAGTGGCACCTGTCCTCTGTGATACGTATTTGGCTGCGTTTGACAAGCGCGTGCTGGAATTTGTATAGGATCGTCAGTGGCACCTGTCCTCTGTGATACTTATTTGGTTGCGTTTGACAAGCGCGTTGAGCAAAGATTGTTCTATCAGCAGGTCGTGCGTGTTTTCCGATATGTGGACGATTGCCTGGTGCTACCCAAACTTCCCCCAGAAGATAACCCGCCTGATGTTGTCACTAACATTCTAGAATTATTTAAATACCTCATCGTCCCGGGCTTAACCTTCATTAATGAGTAGTAGCTAATAACACTTTACAGTACCTTGATCTAAATCTTGAGTTTACTTCGCAACACATTTGCTGGTCATATAATCCCAGAACCAAAAAAAAACCATTGCCATTTGGAAGCGCACACTCCAAGCTTGTAAAACGTGTCAATGTAACCTTAGCCTGCCAATGTGCCCTCGAAAAATTATGCATCCATAAAATTGAGTCAAGCTTCAACCAGTAAGTTCAACGCTTTCGTTCCGCAGGTTACCCAGCCCATATTGCGGCTGGATAACCAGGGTAAGCGGCGGCTTTCGGAAGCAGGATGGTAGCGACGAAGGCTTGGGAGTTCGCGTCGGCTTGGGAGGTCGCGTCGGGGTGCAGGACGACATAATGCAGCTGCATAGTCCATTGCTGCTGATTCATGCTCTGGAGCCGTCGGAGTCGTCGCTTTAGGAACGCCCAGCGCCTGCTGAACTTCTTCACGGACGACGTCCGCGAGCGTCGTCACATGGGGTTGTTGCGGTGATGGACACCAATTCGCCGTCGCGGATAAAGTGAAAAGTTGTTGCGTCGATACTTTGGGCCGTACAAAATCATTCGCCGCGTCGGACCACTGGACTACGAAGTCATTCCCGACGGACCGTCAGCATCACAACGGCGACGCGAACGCCCAGAAATTGTACATGTTGTACGACTGAAGCCATATTACGCGCGTTAAAGAATCTGTGGTGTTTAAACTTTGCAGTGTTTATGTTTAAGATTCTTTGTTTTGGAACATCGAGGCGGTGTTTTTTTTTTAAGGGGGGAGTAATGCCGCGAAACCTTCAAAACTGTGTTTTCTGTTTTTTAACAGCCGCCGGCATACAGGCTTATCACTCTGATTCTGGACCGCGTATCAGTTCCGTAATCTGTTTGTTAATGCTCGATATCGCGAGTCACACCTTTATCAGTTTTGTTGTAGCGCAAGATGCACCGAGATCTGTCTCGAAGGCCACTCGGGTGTCTTTCCACAATGTTCCAGCCCGTGCTGGTAGCTGTTTGCGACGTTATCTAGATTGTTCTGTGCAGCCTTTAAAATGAGCGTTGACGAGTGTGACGAGCATTCTTTGTTCGACGATCGACGAGCACGTTTGTTGCTATCGCCACCGCCGAGTTGCTTAGTTCTTTTGCGGGCGCAAGTCAGCCCAATAAACAGTTTCTTCAGTACAATCACCGACTCTTCCTTTGTGCCGTCGACCCTGGTCACCACTACGTGACAATATGATCAAAGCAGCATGTGAAAGCTTGTTGCAGAAACTGAAAGGGCGGAAAAAGAAGGAAGAGAATGTTAAGGAAAGACCGCTGCAGCTGATGCCCTCCATTCATCGTGTTTCCCACAATATAAAAAGAAAAAAAAGTGGCGAACCGGTATGGTGTCAGGATGGTTTTATCGACACCGATCAAGCTGAGTAGCGTCTGCCCCTTGGCGTAGTTGTGCCCGGCCGAAGCCGGCCAGAAATTCAGCCGGACGTCAAACTTCTCCGGCGTACGCCTCCTGCACAAAATCTGGATACTGCTGTGCAAAGCACTGGTGCACTGGAGACGAGCCGTGCCAAAGGGAGAGAAGCGACGTGTTTGAACATGAGCTGAGCGTCTAGACAGCTCGGCGCCGTGGCCCTAGCGGTGGACCCCTTCTCGCCCCGCGGCATATTTGAAGCAAGAGCGCAGCAAGCTCTCCCATTGCCCTTAGAAAGTGCTGCCGTCGGATTGGATCATTTGAGCGTCAACGGTTTCTCGGTTACGGAGACTCAAGTGCTTCCGTTTGAGACTCCGAGTGTGAGTTTGTCACTAGCGTCCATCGGGAGCAGTTCGCCCCCTGAGAGAGCGGAATCTCCCCGGCCGGAATCTGCCGGGCCGTCGCTCGTTGTGTAAATGACTGTAAATAGTGTATAAAGCTTTTTCTTCATCTCACCAGCGCCGACTCGGATTCATCGTTACCGCCCAGGGAGCTGACAGCCCTCGTTTAAGAAACGGCTGACGAACGCTACGCAACCAACTCCTTTGCACAACCCTGTTGACGGTGGGCTACTGTGTGATAACCCCACCGGCACAACATTGGATGGCAGCTGCGGGATTGATCGGCTTCAGGCACCTCGGTGCGGTGAGTACCTGAAGTTTCCCTCAAACGCCAGACTTTCTCTGACACACAGGGTAGCTTAGAGAAAGGTTGAGCGTAGCATTGTGTTAACCTTGCGTATGTCAAGCCTACAGGAAGTGTTATCAAAACCAAGGGATGCTGAGAGGGCAATCAGTGTGAGAGAAGCTTGCGCGTCTCTTGCTAGGAGCGAGACAGGAACTAAGCTACGGCGTCTCGGCGGGAGAGATTTAAAAGAGGCAGGGTCAAATGTGATGACCGCCATCATGAGTGTACCTGTTCAAGAAAACTACAGCCTTCATGGAAAAAAAAAGGAAAAAGAGCCTTTGTGAGCTTAAGGGTATGCAAAGTCGCTACAGGTATATATTTTCACCCCTTCATGGATCACTGCCTTGTCGTGGCGGAGGGGCTTGCGAAACTGGATGAAGTCGTGAGCTCTGCTGTGTAGGGCCACCCAAGATAGACAGGTCACGGCAGAGAGTTCTGACAAAATGTGATTCACTGGAGAAGGTAATGGCAACCCACTCCAGTATTTCCTGCCAAGAAAACCCTATGGCCAGTCACAATACCATTATCGATATGGCGCCGGAAGATGAGCCCCCCAGGTTGGAAGGCGTCCCACATGTTACTGGGGATGAACAAAGGGCGATTCCTAGTAGCTCCAGGACGAATGAAGCGGCTGGGCTAAAGCCAAAAGGACGCTCAGTTGTGGATGTGTCGGGAAGCGACCGGAAAGTCCGATGTTGCAAGGAGATATATCACATAGCAACATGGAATGTAAGATCTATGACGCAAGGTAAACTGGATATCGTCAAGCGAGAAATGGACAGATTGAACCTTGATATCTTGGGTATCAGCGAGCTCAAGTGGACCGGAATGGGAGAATTTAACTCCGGCGACCATTATGTCTTTTATTGTGGGCACGGATCCAAGAGAAGGAATGGGGTCGCTCTCATAGTAAACAGAAGAATGGGCAAAGCAGTGCTAGGGTACAACCCCAAAAACGACCGAATGATTTCACTTCGGATCCAAGGTCACCCTTTCAACATAACAGTTATCCAAGTCTATGCACCGACCACTGCTGCTGAAGAAGCTGACGTTGAGAGATTTTATGCGGACCTACAATGCCTTTTAGACCGCACCCCATCATCAGACGTTGTTTTTCTCATAGGAGACTGGAATGCTAAGGTCGGGAGTGAAGAAATATCCGGAATTACAGGCAAGTTCGGTCTTGGTGAGCCAAATGAAGCTGGGCAGAGGCTAGTAGAGTTCTGTCAAGAAAACAACCTGACCATAGCGAATACTCATTTTCAACAGCACAAGAGGCGCCTGTACACATGGATTTCACCGGACGGTCTGTACAGGAATCAGATCGATTATATTATTTGCCGGCAGAGATGGAGAAGCGCTATACAAGCAGTAAAAACATGGCCTGGGGCCGATTGTGGCACCGATCATCAGCTTCTTGTTGCCAAAATTAAGCTTCGATTGAGGAAAACGCAGAAAACTAGAAGGCCTTTCAGGTATGATCTGGATCAGATTCCATTAGAATATGCTGTGGAAGTGAGGAATCGATTTCAAGAATTAGATCTAGAAGACAAAGAGCCCGAAGAGATGTGGACTGATGTTCGTGATATAATACAAGAAGTTGCTACTAAGGCAGTTCCAAAGCAAAAGAAATGCAAAAAAGCAAACTGGTTATCTGAAGAGGCTTTGCAAATAGCTGAGGAAAGGAGGATGGCAAAAGGTATGGGGGAAAGAGAAAGATACAAGGTTCTCAATGCGGATTTTCAGAAAATAGCAAGGAGAGATAAAAATGCCTTCCTGAACATACAGTGTCAAGCAGTTGTGGACAACAGCCAATTAATGAACACAAGAGCTCTGTATAAGACAATCAAAGATATCAAAGGAAGCTTCTGGGCTAAGCTGGGCGTGATAAAGGACAGACAAGGCAAGGACCTCACTGAAGCCTCAGAGATAAAGAAGAGGTGGCAGGAATACACAGAAGAACTGTACAAGAAGGACCCGGATGTGCAAACCCAACATAGGACGGTTGTGATTACTGATCTCGAGCCGGGCATCCTGAAGAATGAAGTTGAATGGGCCTTAGCCAGGCTTGCTAAGGACAAGGCTAGCGGAATTGATGGTATTCCAGCTGAGTTGCTTCAAAACCTCAACCACGACGCTGTTAACACACTGCATACATTATGTCAAAAGATTTGGACAACCCTGCAGTGGCCACAGGATTGGAGGAGGTCAGTTTACATCCCCATTACAAAGAAAGGCAGTGCCAAAGATTGTTCCAACTACCGCACGATCGCGCTTATTTCGCATGCTAGCAAGGTGATGTTAAATATCCTGCAAGGTAGGCTGCAGCAGTATGTGGATCGGGAGCTTCCGGACGTGCAAGCTGGGTTTCGCAAGGGCAGAGGAACTAGAGACCAAATTGCTAACCTTCGCTGGATCATGGAAAAAGCAAGAGTTCCAGAAACCCATTTACTTCCCCTTTATTGATTATGCTAAAGCGTTTGACTGCGTAGATCACAGCAGATTGTGGCAAGCTCTCCAAGATATGGGAGTTCCAATTCACCTCATCTGTCTCCTCAGGAACCTTTATGAAGGGCAAGAGGCCACAGTCAGAACTGGGCATGGCCTTACTGATTGGTTTCCGATTGAGAAAGCGGTGAGGCAAGGCTGCATACTGTCGCCCTGCCTATTTAACCTATATGCAGAGTGCATCATGAGGAAGTCCGGTCTGGACGAGTCTTCAGCTGGAGTGAAGATTGCTGGAAAACGTATCAACAACCTTAGATATGCGGATGATACCACTTTAATGGCAGAAAGTGAAGTGGAACTCAAGAGACTTCTGATGCGCGTACAAGAAGAGAGTGAGAAGTTTGGGCTTAAACTGAACATTAAAAAGACGAAGATCATGGCGTCTTGCCCTATCAAGTCCTGGAGCATCAATGGACAAGAAGTGGAAGCTGTGACAGATTTTCTGTTTTTGGGCGCCAAGATTACCTAGGAAGGAGACTGCAGCCATGAAATTAGGAGACGCCTGCTTCTGGGAAAGAGAGCAGTGGTTAGCCTTGACCATCTAGTAAAGAGCAGAGACATTAGTCTACCAACCAAGATCCGTATAACCCGTGCTATGGTCTTTCCAGTTGTGATGTATGGATGCGAGAGTTGGACTGTGAAAAAGGTTGACCGCCGAAGAATTGACGCGTTTGATTTGTGGTGCTGGCGAAGACTCTTAAGAGTTCCATGGACTGCCAGAAGATCAAATCAGTCGATATTGTCGACCATAAACCCTGACTGCTCATTGGAGGGTGAAATTCTAAACTTAAAGCTCAGCTACTTTGGTCATCTGATGAGAAGAGAGGAGTCGCTGGAGAAAGATTTGATGTTCGGAAAGGTTGAGGGTCGCCGGAGAAGGGGTAGGCAGCGAACGCGATGGTTAGATGGCATTCTCGAGGCATTGCAGATGAAGCTATGTGATGTTAAGAAGATAGTTAGAGACCGGAAAGCGTGGCGTGACATGGTCCATAGGGTCACGAAGAGTCGGACACGACTGAACACCTGAACTGATATCTTTTCAGCTGTGCCTTATTTTGCTTGTCTGCCTCTGATGTAGCAAGGAGAATATTTTTACTTCGTTTTAGTCTGCCCAAAATGATGTATGTCAGCTTGTAAGTGGTGTACAGAAAAGCATTCTTACATGTGGCCTTTAACATCATAATGCCCTGAATGCACTGTAAGCCAAATTTCTCTCGATTCTCGGTTGTTTTTTTAACACTGATAGGTTCTGGAACCTAAGTAGTTATGTTTCAAGGCCACTAACTGTACAAGAATAGTATGCATTCATCTAAAGTGATTAGTTTGCCAAAATTTTTGCTGCAAAATTTCTCTTGCTTTTATTGCAGGTTGCATATTTTGCCCATGTATTTTACCAAGCATACATCACAAGTTACTGCATGTCTGCAGACTGAAGAGGCCTGTAGCACAAAGCTTGCAAGAAGAATGCACAAGCTTAGGGCTGCTGTATCTATTTTGTGCTGACCCATGAGAACACAGATTTGAGATCTGCTTTGATTAGCTGAGGTTGGGTGTTATGGTGACAATGCTTTGCTTTATGTGCAGACATCATTTGTGAGACCCAGGGGGTTGACTTGTCTACAGCACTAGGGTTTATTCGGAAATGGCTGCCTGGGTCAGTTGACCGTGGGGGTGGCAGGAAGAGGCGCTACGCTGAAGCTCTTCAGCAGGAGCCAACTGCCCCGGCAGCCACCATGATGAGCCCTAGTACTGGCTTGACTCCCGGGGTGGCGCCCAGTGTGCTGCCTGGGCCATGTCCTTTCCCTGGCCCCTCCACGTAGTCACTTCTCCACACCCTGCACTGCTACCTAACTGCTGCTTTGGCCATGCCCTTCCCCTGGCCCTTCCACCTATAGTCACTCACTTCCAGTGCTTGCACCATTACCCAAACATGTACATGGGTCTTAAATAAAATGTTTTTAGAGAACCTTTGTTTGCTTTTTTGGCAGCTCTTTCAGAAGATGCCAAGATGGTAGTTAGCAAATGATTACAATAAGAAAAACACAAAGGTCATGTTTTTGAAATCGTTTAAAGCCAGCATCAGCCACAGTACAGAAAGGTTTAAATGAAATAATTTTAGCTGGCTAAAAGGGGCTTAACAATAGTGGCGCCAACGTTGTGTGCGCCGTTAAATAAGGCTGTATGCCAATATTTGATAAAAGCAGCAAATACGGTTTATAACCAATACTGGCTGTATCAGTCATTAAAGTTTGATGACAATATATGATAAGAGTGGAAACGCCGGGCTATGGCCAATACAGGCTGTGCCAGCGGATTAAGCTGGCCATCAATATATAATACAAGTGGCGGCGCCGGTTTATAGCCAATACTGGCAGTGCCATGGCCGGACCAATGTCGTTAGATAAGTCGGACCAATATATAAAAATGTAGTAATTTCCCAAATGCCAATGTTACACCAGTGTTGGCGCCAATGTTTTCCAACGTTGGACCGGTGTTGGTGCGATGTTGGTGTGCTGCCTGGTACGTTCCATTGACTGTTGACGGCTCAGCGCCCTTTTCAAGGACTCCTATATATATATATGTGTGTGTGTGTGTGTGTGTGTGTGTGTGTGTGTGTGTGTGTGTGTGTGTGTGTGTGTGTGTGTGTGTGTGTGTGTGTGTGTGTGTGTGTGTGTGTGCGTGTGTGTGTGTGTACGCGATTTCGGCATCGGTCCAACTCTTATTCATCTGCGTGTGTCCGTCGTTGTTTAATCGTTGGCCAAACTGCGCAGCATGCTTTACAAAAAATGTGTAACTAGGCGGCAGAAGAGAACAATTTAGCAAGTCTGCGTATGGTTTCTTTGAAGCCTTGACTGACTTGTGAGCTGCAGGTACAGTTGAGCAGCAGTTGTCTACCATATGTTTTCGACTTCTGGTCCACATCTATCAGCGCTTGCATGCGCGGCGTGTTAAACCGAAAACCATACGAAAGCAAAGCACGAAAGATGTGGCTTTACTAAGCCGCCTGAGAGCCGCAGCTGCTTCGCTAATTATGGCGACACACTCAAACATGCATCTATGCACCTATTAAAAAATAATCAACTATCTGAAAGACACTATCATTAGTCGGACAAAGAAGGTGGTCTCGTCGTCTTACCTTTAGGTGCTTTCGACAAATAAGGCCACTGATGCAATAACGAAAAATTTCAAGGCAACAACGTTCGACCCCAAGAAGCAAAAAAATAAATTAGCAGGGCAATGAAGCTACTCAAGAGCATGAACCTGCAAGCTTTAAGCAAAGAAGAACGATAGTGAATGTCTTCATGTATTCTTTAATGGGAAAACGCATAAAACGGAGTGCCCTCTACGGGCCATTGTTCCGGGAAAAGAAACATAGCAAAGGATAATGGCAGCCTACCTTCGGCGCAACCTAGTGACGATAGTTGGAAAAGACCCGTTTCTTGTCAGGAGCTCAAGTGAGGTGTTGGCGTGCTTGGATCTAAGCTGCCCGGCAGCAACGACAGGTTTTTCCATTGACATTGAGGACCTCTTTTAGTCCGTTCCGCATGCTGGATTGTTCGATGCAATACGTGAAAGTATACACCAAAGCGGTGAAATAAGTTTTCAAAATAGGGCAGGAGTGAGCACGAAACCCTTCTTGGAATTTTTGAGGTTTTACTTCTGTTTCACAGTTACTGAACTTAAAGGCAACCATTTTCTTCAAGAAGCTGGAATTTGTATAGGATCGTCAGTGGCAGCTGTCCTATGTGATACTTATTTGGCTGCGTTTCACAAGCGCGTTGAGCAAAGATTGTTCAATCAGCAGGTCGTGCGTGTTTTCCGATATTTGGACGATTGCCTGGTGCTACCCAAACTTCCCCCAGAAGATAACCCGCCTGATTTGTCACTAACATTCTAGAATTATTTAAATAAATCATCGTTCCGGGCTTAACCTTCATTAACGAGTAGTACCTAATAACACTTTACAGTACCTTGATCTAAATCTTGAGTTTACTTCGCAACACGTTTGCTGGTCATATAATCCCAGAACCAAAAAAAAACCATTGCCATTTGGAAGCGCACACTCCAAGCTTGTAAAACGTGTCAATGTAACCTTAGCCTGCCAATCTGCCCTCGAAAAATCATGCAACCATAAAATTGAGTCAAGCTTCAACCAGTAAGTTCAACGCTTTCGTTCCGCAGGTTACCCAGCCCATATTGCGGCTGGGTAACCTGGGTAAGCGGCGGCATTCGGAAGCAGGATGGTAGCGACGAAGGCTTGGGAGTTCGCGTCGGCTTGGGAGGTCGCGTCGGGGTGCAGGACGACATAATGCAGCTGCATAGTCCATCGCTGCTGATTCATGCTCTGGAGCCGTCGGAGTCGTCGCTTTAGGAACGCCCAGCGCCTGCTGAACTTCTTCACGGACGACGTCCGCGAGCGTCGTCACATGGGGTTGTTGCGGTGATGGACACCAATTCGCCGTCGCGGATAAAGTGAAAAGTTGTTGCGTCGATACTTTGGGCCGTACAAAATCATTCGCCGCGTCGGACCACTGGACTATGAAGTCATTCCCGACGGACCGTCAGCATCACAACGGCGACGCGAACGCCCAGAAATTGTACATGTTGTACGACTGAAGCCATATTACGCGCGTTAAAGAATCTGTGGTGTTTAAACTTTGCAGTGTTTATGTTTAAGATTCTTTGTTTTGGAACATCGAGGCGATGTTTTTTTTAAGGGGGGAGTAATGCCGCGAAACCTTCAAAACTGTATTTGCTGTTTTTTAACATCCGCCGGCATACAGGCTTATCACTCTGATTCTGGACCGCGTATCAGTTCCGTAATCTGTTTGTTAATGCTCGATGTCGCGAGTCACACCTTTATCAGTTTTGTTGTAGCGCAAGATGCACCCAGATCTGTCTCGAAGGCCACTCGGGTGTCTTTCCACAATGTTCCAGCCCGTGCTGGTAGCTGTTTGCGACGTTATCTAGATTGTTCTGTGCAGCCTTTAAAATGAGCGTTGACGAGTGTGACGAGCATTCTTTGTTCGACAATCGACGAGCACGTCTGTTGCTATCGCCGCCGCCGAGTTGCTTAGTTCTTTTGCGGGCGCAAGTCAGCCCAATAAACAGTTTCTTCAGTGCAATCACCGACTCTTCATTTGTGCCGTCGACCCTGGTCACCAGTCACCACTAAGTGACAATATGATCAAAGCAGCATGTGAAAGCTTGTTGCAGAAACTGAAAGGGCGGAAAAAGAAGGAAGAGAATGTTAAGGAAAGACCGCTGCAGCTGATGCCCTCCATTCATCGTGTTTCCCACAATATGAAAAAAAAAAGTGGCGAACCGGTATGGTGTCAGGATGGTTTTATCGGCACCGATCAAGCTGAGTAGCGTCTGCCCCTTGGCGTAGTTGTGCCCGGCCGAAGCCGGCCAGAAATTCAGCCGGACGCCAAACTTCTCCGGCGTACGCCTCCTGCACAAAATCTGGATACTGCTGTGCAAAGCACTGGTGCACTGGAGACGAGCCGTGCCAAAGGGAGAGAAGCGACGTGTTTGAACATGAGCTGAGCGTCTAGACAGCTCGGCGCCGTGGCCCTAGCGGTGGACCCCTTCTCGCCCCACAGCATATTTGAAGCAAGAGCGCAGCAAGCCCTCCCATTGCCCTTAGAAAGTGCGGCCGTCGGATTGGATCATTTGAGCGTCAACGGTTTCTCGGTTACGGAGACTCAAGTGCTTCAGTTTGAGACTCCGAGTGTGAGTTTGTCACTAGCCTCCATCGGGAGCAGTTCGCCCCCTGAGAGAGCGGAATCTCCCCGGCCGGAATCTGCCGGGCCGTCGCTCGTTGTGTAAATGACTGTAAATAGTGTATAAAGCTTTTTCTTCATCTCACCAGCGCCGACTCGGATTCATCGTTACCGCTGTTGTGCCTGGCCAAAGCCGCCCAGAAATTCAGCCGGACGCCAAACTTCTTCGGCGAACGCCTCCTTCACAAACTCTGAATACTTCTCTGCAAAGCACCAGTGCACTGGAGGCGAGCCGTGCCAAAGGGAGAGAAGCGACGTGTTTCAACATGAGCTGAGCGTCCAGACAGCACGGCGCCGTGGCCCTGACGGTGAACCCCTTCTCGCCCCGCGGCATATTTGAAGCGAGAGCGCAGCAAGCTCTCCCATTGGCCCTGCGAAAGTGCTGCCGTCGGACTGGACCATTTTGAGCGTCAACGGTTCTCGGCAACGGAGTCTCAAGTGCTTCCATTCGAGACTCCGAGTGTGAGTTCGTCACGAGCGTCCATCGGGAGCAGTTCGCCCCCTGACAGTGCGGACGCGGCGGAATCTCCCCGGCCGTCGCTGCGCGAGAACAGTCGCGTATGGCTATGTTAGCTTTCGGCCAAAGAGCCGATCTTGTTGTGTAAATGCATGTAAATAGTGTATAAAGCCTTTTCTTCATCTCACCAACGCCGACTCGGATTCATCGCTACCGCCCAGGGAGCTGACAGCCCTCGTTCACGAAACGGGTGACGAGCGCTGCGTCACCAACTCCTTGGCACAACCCTGTTGACGGTGGGCTACTGTGTGATAACCCCACCGCCACAACATTGGTGGCAGTTGCAGGATCCACTGGCACAACCCTGTTGACGGTGGGCTACTGTGTGATAAACCCACCGGCACAACATTGGATGGCAGCTGCGGGATTGACCGGCGTCAGGCACCTCAGCGCGGTGAGTACCTGAAGTTTCCCTCAAACGCCAGACGTCTCTAACACACAGGGTAGCTTAGAGAAAGGCTGAGCGTAGCATTGTGTTAACCTTGCGTGTTTCAAGCCTACAGGAAGTGTTTTGAAAACCAGGGGATGCTGAGAAGGGAATCAGTGTGAGAAAGGCTTGCGCATCTCTTGCTAGGAGCGAGATAGCGAACGTATAGTGCACTATTCTAAAAAGGCAAACAACAAGAGGCCGGTGTAAAGATGGAGAGTTACAAGGTCACAGAACTTCTCCAAATTTGTGAGGAGTTGGGCATCGATTTGGGCTCAACAAAAAGGAAAAAGGAAATTCTTGAGATCATGCAGGCAGAGGACGTGACGGTTGAGGAAGCCGCAGAGGCCTGGGATGATATTCAAGAGAGAAAAGCTAAGGAGGAAGCCAAAAGGCTAGAACTCCAAAAGCGCGAGGAGCGTGAAAAGCTAGAACGCCAAAGGAGCGATGAGCGTGAAAGGCTAGAACGCCAAAAGCGCGAAGAGCGTAAAAAGCACGAACTCGAGTGCTATGAGCGTGAGAAGCTTGAACGCCAAGAGCGCTATGAGCGTGAAAGACTAGAACGCCAAAAGCGTGAGGAGCGTAAAAAGCTAGAGCTCCAAGAGCGCAATGAGTGTGAAAGGCTGGTGCACGATGAGCGTAGGTTAGAACGCGAAAAGCGGTTGGCCCGCTTAAAGAAGCTTATTCAGCTCGAGCGTTCGGCAGATGAAAAAAGTGTTGAAAGGCATGACGCTTTAATTACCATTCAAGGTAACAGTTCGAAGCCGCGAGAGTGTCTGCAACCATTCCTCATTGCTGAGGATATGGCAGAGTATTTGGCAGATTTCGAGCGTGTCTGCAAAAGTAAGCGCTTCGAGCGAGATACTTGGGCACAAAAATTGGTGGCTCTTCTCTCCGCCGAGGTGTCGGAAGAAATCAAGCGCGTGTTAGGCGTTGGCTTGAAAAACTACGATTACTTGAAAGAGTCTTTACTGAAAAGACATCGGCTGTCACCAATAGAGCTTGGGTACAGGTATCGGCGTGAGAAAAATTGTACCAAAACATTCTTGGATTTGGCGTATCAATTGAAAGCCGATGTAACCGAATGGTTAGAAAGTCAGGAAGTCTCGGAACAAATTGTACTTGCACCAGAGAATGAGACACAGCTTGTGGAAGCGGCCGAGCAACGCGATAGCAGCAGCGAGCTGATCGAGTCTCGAACAGAAGTGTCTAGGGTTACCTTGGTCGAGCCACTGGCAGCTGAGCCGGTTGGACCCGACTCCATCGGCGAGAAATCTGAAGTGACACCGTCCTGCACGCATTCCCACGTAGCTGTAAGCATTCCACCAATCGAGAGTGGGGAACTGGCAGTAAATCAACCGCCTGACAACTCAGAAGCAGCAGTTGTACAGCATGGCGGAGATGTAGTCAGGCTAGGAGACGACAAATTGGCAATTTCCGAAGTCAGAGTCGACGTAGATCAGGACACACAGAAAAACGAAGTTGCGCTCATGGAAATTGCGCAGCTCACAAGTGTTGAACAGCTAAGGCAGAACCATGACGCGGACGCTGTCACACCTGTGAAGTCGACAGCGAGTGACTAGATAGGAGCCATGAATCTTCATGTCCTGACGCGCTCAATTGTATTGGCGAAAACAACCTTGGTGCGAACATGGACCTCACGCGATCCGAAGCGCCGCAGCTGTCAGACGACCTTGATCGTGCGCCAGTTAGCGCTGAGCGATGCGGCACACCGGCGGATCAGTGTAACTTGAGTGGCGAGCCTGCAGAGGATATGCCTAGCTTGGGGGCTGGCGTGAGCGAGCCTTGTCCTTGTTCGGACGCGACTGGCAGTGAGTCATGCGCTGCTGGCCGCGATGCAGGCGCGGCGCCGCACTCCGACGATGTCGGCGCCATACTAGCTCCGGTTACCGGCAGCTTGAAAGAGCTGGCACCAAAAGAAAGAAAGCAAATATTCAAGTGCAGCCACCGAAAAGAGCGGAAAGGCAGGTGCATGAAAGAATGCGGTCACCATAAGGTGAGAAAACGCAAACGATCGCGAAAGGAAAAGAAGCGGCGATCTCAGCGGCACAAATGCACCCGTGCTGAGAAAATGCGCGATTGGTGCGCAAAGCGTAAGAAACGAGACAGATCGTTCAACAAAGCGAGTAACTTATGCATGTCTGTTCTTTCACGCACAAAGTGGAAGGAAAGGTCTCGTAGAGAAATGGACAGCCGAGGCTGTAGCGGAGGGAGGAGAGCCAAACCGCCCGAATACTGCTTCGCGTTCTGCCGCTTGCGGAAGAGAGCAGCACAATGCGAACTCGGATGCTTTGAGTCGTGCATTCGAGACATAGCTATCCTTCAACGAGCGTTTCGTCGCTAACGGTAACTTTGTAGGCAGAGCGGGGCAAAATTGAATGACCTTCTTGCTTCCTCAGTTGTGGTTTACGGTCTAAGTGATTTCAAGGATACTCTTTTCCATTACTGATTAATAATTTTCCTTGATATTTAATGTATCGTTAATTTGCAAAAATGTTGTTTGAACCTTTTGTACTGCATAGTATACACTCGTTTCTTGTTGTAGTGGGAGCAAAGAAGGGACAACAATTTAGCTAATTGAATTTGAAATTTTGCCTCTGTCTGGTGTTTGACGGGTGACCGAGGGTACTTGCTTGTGTTGGGTGTTGCCTGTTATCGGTCGGTTTTGCAAGCCGCAGAAAAGTCTACCGTTACCAGTGGCGAGTGGCAAGGGCATCGGAGCGACCCGAGCGAAGTTGATCGGCGTGCCCCGGCAAGAAGGCTGTCGGCAGAGATCCTGACCTGGCGAGTGGAACCCGAGGCACGTGAGGCTACCTGGCGTCCGTACACTGTACGTGAGCTTGGAGGAACCTGGCGAACGAGCGCGCCCGGCATCCGAGCCACATGCGAGCAGCTCGTCTTCCCGGCGCATTGTCTGATGGCGGGGGTGCTGTTGTGCCTGGCCAAAGCCGCCCAGAAATTCAGCCGGACGCCAAACTTCTTCGGCGAACGCCTCCTTCACAAACTCTGGATACTTCTCTGCAAAGCACCAGTGCACTGGAGGCGAGCCGTGCCAAAGGGAGAGAAGCGACGTGTTTCAACATGAGCTGAGCGTCCAGACAGCACGGCGCCGTGGCCCTGACGGTGAACCCCTTCTCGCCCCGCGGCATATTTGAAGCGAGAGCGCAGCAAGCTCTCCCATTGGCCCTGCGAAAGTGCTGCCGTCGGATTGGACCATTTTGAGCGTCAACGGTTCTCGGCAACGGAGTCTCAAGTGCTTCCATTCGAGACTCCGAGTGTGAGTTCGTCACGAGCGTCCATCGGGAGCAGTTCGCCCCCTGACAGTGCGGACGCGGCGGAATCTCCCCGGCCGTCGCTGCGCGAGAACAGTCGCGTATGGCTATGTTAGCTTTCGGCCAAAGAGCCGATCTTGTTGTGTAAATGCATGTAAATAGTGTATAAAGCCTTTTCTTCATCTCACCAACGCCGACTCGGATTCATCGCTACCGCCCAGGGAGCTGACAGCCCTCGTTCACGAAACGGGTGACGAGCGCTGCGTCACCAACTCCTTGGCACGACCCTGTTGACGGTGGGCTACTTACTGTGTGATAACCCCACCGCCACAACATTGGTGGCAGTTGCAGGATCCACTGGCACAACCCTGTTGACGGTGGGCTACTGTGTGATAAACCCACTGGCACAACACCGCCCAGGGAGCTGACAGCCCTCGTTTAAGAAACGGCTGACGAACGCTACGCAACCAACTCCTTTGCACAACCCTGTTGACGGTGGGCTACTGTGTGATAACCCCACCGGCACAACATTGGATGGCAGCTGCAGGATTGATCGGCTTCAGGCACCTCGGTGCGGTGAGTACCTGAAGTTTCCCTCAAACGCCAGACTTTCTCTGACACACAGGGTAGCTTAGAGAAAGGTTGAGCGTAGCATTGTGTTAACCTTGCGTATGTCAAGCCTACAGGAAGTGTTATCAAAACCAAGGGATGCTGAGAGGGCAATCAGTGTGAGAGAAGATTGCGCGTCTCTTGCTAGGAGCGAGACAGGAACTAAGCTACGGCGTTTCGGCGGGAGAGATTTAAAAGAGGCAGGGTCAAATGTGATGACCGCCATCATAAGTGTACCTGTTCAAGAAAAGTACAGCCTTCATGGAAAAAAAGGAAAAACAGCCTTTGTGAGCTTAAGGGTATGCAAAATCGCTACAGGTATATCTTTTCACCCCTTCATGGATCACTGCCTTGTCGTGGCGGAGGGGCTTGCGAAACTCGATGAAGTCGTGAGCTCTGCTGTGTAGGGCCACCCAAGATAGACAGGTCACGGCAGAGAGTTCTGACAAAATGTGATTCACTGGAGAAGGTAATGGCAACCCACTCCAGTATTTCCTGCCAAGAAAACCCTATGGCCAGTCACAATACCATTATCGATATGGCGCCGGAAGAGGAGCCCCCTAGGTTGGAAAGCGTCCCACATGTTACTGGGGATGAACAAAGGGCGATTCCTAGTAGCTACAGGACGAATGAAGCGGCTGGGCTAAAGCCAAAAGGACGCTCAGTTGTGGATGTGTCGGGAAGCGACCGGAAAGTCCGATGTTGCAAGCAGATATATCACATAGCAACATGGAATGTAAGATCTATGACGCAAGGTAAACTGGATATCGTCAAGCGAGAAATGGACAGATTGAATATTGATATCTTGGGTATCAGCGAGCTCAAGTGGACCGGAATGGGAGAATTTAACTCCGGCGACCATTATGTCTTTTATTGTGGGCACGAATCCAAGAGAAGGAATGGGGTCGCTCTCATAGTAAACAGAAGAATGGGCAAAGCAGTGCTAGGGTACAACCCCAAAAACGACCGAATGATTTCACTTCGGATCCAAGGTCACCCTTTCAACATAACAGTTATCCAAGTCTATGCACCGACCACTGCTTCTGAAGAAGCTGACGTTGAGAGATTTTATGCGGACCTACAATGCCTCTCGACCGCACCCCATCATCAGACGTCGTTTTTCTCATAGGAGACTGGAATGCTAAGGTCGGGAGTGAAGAAATATCCGGAATTACAGGCAAGTTCGGTCTTGGTGAGCCAAATGAAGCTGGGCAGAGGCTAGTAGAGTTCTGTCAAGAAAACAACCTGACCATAGCGAATACTCATTTTCAACAGCACAAGAGGCGCCTGTACACATGGATTTCACCGGGCGGTCTGTACAGGAATCAGATCGATTATATTATTTGCCGGCAGAGATGGAGAAGCGCTATACAAACAGTAAAAACAAGGCCTGGGGCCGATTGTGGCACCGATCATAAGCTTCTTGTTGCCAAAATTAAGCTTCGATTGAGAAAAACGCAGAAAACTAGAAGGCCTTTCAGGTATGATCTGGATCAGATTCCATTAGAATATGCTGTGGAAGTGAGGAATCGATTTCAAGAATTAGATCTAGAAGACAAAGAGCCCGAAGAGATGTGGACTGATGTTCGTGATATAATACAAGAAGTTGCTACTAAGGTAGTTCCAAAGCAAAAGAAATGCAAAAAAGCAAACTGGTTATCTGAAGAGGCTTTGCAAATAGCTGAGGAAAGGAGGATGGCAAAAGGTATGGGGGAAAGAGAAAGATACAAGGTTCTCAATGCGGATTTTCAGAAAATAGCAAGGAGAGATAAAAATGCCTTCCTGAACATACAGTGTCAAGCAGTTGTGGACAACAGCCAATTAATGAACACAAGAGCTCTGTATAAGACAATCAAAGATATCAAAGGAAGCTTCTGGGCTAAGCTGGGCGTGATAAAGGACAGACAAGGCAAGGACCTCACTGAAGCCTCAGAGATAAAGAAGAGGTGGCAGGAATACACAGAAGAACTGTACAAGAAGGACCCGGATGTGCAAACCCAACATAGGACGGTTGTGATTACTGATCTCGAGCCGGGCATCCTGAAGAATGAAGTTGAATGGGCCTTAGCCAGGCTTGCTAAGGACAAGGCTAGCGGAATTGATGGTATTCCAGCTGAGTTGCTTCAAAACCTCAACCACGACGCTGTTAACACACTGCATACATTATGTCAAAAGATTTGGACAACCCTGCAGTGGCCACAGGATTGGAGGAGGTCAGTTTACATCCCCATTACAAAGAAAGGCAGTGCCAAAGATTGTTCCAACTACCGCACGATCGCGCTTATTTCGCATGCTAGCAAGGTGATGTTAAATATCCTGCAAGGTAGGCTGCAGCAGTATGTGGATCGGGAGCTTCCGGACGTGCAAGCTGGGTTTCGCAAGGGCAGAGGAACTAGAGACCAAATTGCTAACCTTCGCTGGATCATGGAAAAAGCAAGAGTTCCAGAAACCCATTTACTTCCCCTTTATTGATTATGCTAAAGCGTTTGACTGCGTAGATCACAGCAGATTGTGGCAAGCTCTCCAAGATATGGGAGTTCCAATTCACCTCATCTGTCTCCTCAGGAACCTTTATGAAGGGCAAGAGGCCACAGTCAGAACTGGGCATGGCCTTACTGATTGGTTTCCGATTGAGAAAGCGGTGAGGCAAGGCTGCATACTGTCGCCCTGCCTATTTAACCTATATGCAGAGTGCATCATGAGGAAGTCCGGTCTGGACGAGTCTTCAGCTGGAGTG
The DNA here is from genome assembly GCF_055883805.1 of Amblyomma maculatum. Lineage (NCBI taxonomy): Eukaryota > Metazoa > Arthropoda > Arachnida > Ixodida > Ixodidae > Amblyomma > Amblyomma maculatum. The sequence continues at coordinate 196,602,833 of NC_139345.1, forward strand.
AAGATTGCTGGAAAACGTATCAACAACCTTAGATATGCGGATGATACCACTTTAATGGCAGAAAGTGAAGTGGAACTCAAGAGACTTCTGATGCGCGTACAAGAAGAGAGTGAGAAGTTTGGGCTTAAACTGAACATTAAAAAGACGAAGATCATGGCGTCTTGCCCTATCAAGTCCTGGAGCGTCAATGGACAAGAAGTGGAAGCTGTGTCAGATTTTCTGTTCTTGGGCGCCAAGATTACCTCGGAAGGAGACTGCAGCCATGAAATTAGGAGACGCCTGCTTCTGGGAAAGAGAGCAGTGGTTAGCCTTGACCATCTAGTAAAGAGCAGAGACATTAGTCTACCAACCAAGATCCGTATAACCCGTGCTATGGTCTTTTCAGTTGTGATGTATGGATGCGAGAGTTGGACTGTGAAAAAGGCTGACCGCCGAAGAATTGACGCGTTTGAATTGTGGTGCTGGCGAAGACTCTTAAGAGTTCCATGGACTGCCAGAAGATCAAATCAGTCGATATTGTCGACCATAAACCCTGACTGCTCATTGGAGGGTCAAATTCTAAAGTTAAAGCTCAGCTACTTTGGTCATCTGGTGAGAAGAGAGGAGTCGCTGGAGAAAGATTTGATGTTGGGAAAGGTTGAGGGTCGCCGGAGAAGGGGTAGGCAGCGAACGCGATGGTTAGATGGCATTCTCGAGGCATTGCAGATGAAGCTATGTGATGTTAAGTAGAGACCGGAAAGCGTGGCGTGACATGGTCCATAGGGTCACGAAGAGTCGGACACGACTGAACGCCTGAACTGATATCTTTTCAGCTGTGCCTTATTTTGCTTGTCTGCCTCTGATGTAGCAAGGGGAGTATTTTTAATTCGTTTTAGTCTGCCCAAAATGATGTATGTCAGCTTGTAAGTGGTGTACAGAAAGGTATTCTTACATGTGGCCTTTAACAACATAATGCCCTGAATGCACTGTAAGCCAAATTTCTCTCGATTCTCGGTTGTTTTTTTAACACTGATAGGTTCTGGAGCCTAAGTAGTTATGTTTCAAGGCCACTAACTGTATAAGAATAGTATGCATTCATCTAAAGTGATTAGTTTGCCAAAATTTTTGCTGCAAAATTTCTCTTGCTTTTAATGCAGGTTGCATATTTTGCCCATGTATTTTACCAAGCATACATCACAAGTTACTGCATGTCTGCAGACTGAAGAGGCCTGTAGCACAAAGCTTGTAAGAAGAATGCACAAGCTTAGGGCTGCTGTATCTATTTTGTGCTGACCCATGAGAACACAGATTTGAGATCTGCTTTGATTAGCTGAGGTTGGGTGTTATGGTGACAATGCTTTGCTTTATGTGCAGACATCATTTGTGAGACCCAGGGGGCTGACTTGTCTACAGCACTAGGGTTTATTCGGAAATGGCTGCCTGGGTCAGTTGACCGTGGGGGTGGCAGGAAGAGGCGCTACGCTGAAGCTCTTCAGCAGGAGCCAACTGCCCCGGCAGCCACCATGATGAGCCCTAGCGCTGGCTTGACTCCCGGGGTGGCGCCCAGTGTGCTGCCTGGGCCATGTCCTTTCCCTGGCCCCTCCACGTAGTCACTTCTCCACACCCTGCACTGCTACCTAACTGCTGCCTTGGCCATGCCCTTCCCCTGGCCCTTCCACCTATTGTCACTCACTTCCAGTGCTTGCACCGTTACCCAAACATGTACATGGGTCTTAAATAAAATGTTTTTAGAGAACCTTTGTTTGCTTTTTTGGCAGCTCTTTCAGAAGATGCCAAGATGGTAGTTAGCAAATGATTACAATAAGAAAAACACAAAGGTCAAGTTTTGAAATTGTTTAAAGCCAGCATCAGCCACAGTACAGAAAGGTTTAAATGAAATAATTTTAGCTGGCTAAAAGGGGCTTAACAATAGTGGCGCCAACGTTGTGTGCGCCGTTAAATAAGGCTGTATGCCAATATTTGATAAAAGCGGCAAATACGGTTTATAACCAGTACTGGCTGTATCAGTCATTAAAGATGGATGACAATATATGATAAGAGTGGAAACGCCGGGAAATGGCCAATACAGGCTGTGCCAGCGGATTAAGCTGGCCAACAATATATAATACAAGTGGCGGCGCCGGTTTATAGCCAGTACTGGCTGTGCCAAGGCCAGACCAATGTCGTTAGATAAGTCGGACCAATATATAATAATGTAGTAATTTCCCAAATGCCAATGTTACACCAGTGTTGGCGCCAATGTTCTCCAACGTTGGACCGGTGTTGGTGCGATGTTGGTGTGCTGCCTGGTACGTTCCATTGACTGTTGATGGCGCAGCGCCCTTTTCAAGGACTCATATATATACATATATATATATATATATATATATATATATATATATATATATATATATATATATATATGTGTGTGTGTGTGTGTGTGTGTGTGTGTGTGTGTGTGTGTGTGTGTGTGTGTGTGTGTGTGTGTGTGTGTGTGTGTGTGTGTGTGTGTGTGTGTGTGTGTGTGTGTGTGTGCGTGCGTGCGTGCGTGTGTGTGTGTGTACGCGATTTCGGCATCGGTCCAACTCTTATTCATCTGCGTGTGTCCGTCGTTGTTTAATCGTTGGCCAAACTGCGCAGCATGCTTTACAAAAAATGTGTAACTAGGCGGCAGAAGAGAACAATTTAGCAACAGTCTGGGTATGGTTTCTTTGAAGCCTTGACTGACTTGTGAGCTGCAGGTACAGTTGAGCAGCAGTTGTCTACCATATGTTTTCGACTTCTGGTCCACATCTATCACCGCTTGCATGCGCGGCGTGTTAAACCGAAAACCATACGAAAGCAAAGCACGAAAGATGTGGCTTTACCGAGCCGCCTGAGAGCCGCAGCTGCTTCGCTAATTATGGCGACACACTCAAACATGCATCTATGCACCTATTAAAAAAATAATCAACTATCTGAAAGACACTATCATTAGTCGGACAAAGAAGGTGATCACGTCGTCTTACCTTTGGGTGCTTTCGACAAATAAGGCCACTGATGCAATAACGAAAAATTTCAAGGCAACAACGTTCGACCCCAAGAAGCAAAAAAAATAAATTAGCAGGGCAATGAAGCTACTCAAGAGCATGAACCTGCAAGCTTTAAGCAAAGAAGAACGATAGTGAATGTCTTCATGTATTCTTTAATGGGAAAACGCATAAAACGGAGTGCCCTCTACGGGCCATTGTTCCGGGAAAAGAAACATAGCAAAGGATAATGGCAGCCTACCTTCGGCGCAACCTAGTGACGATAGTTGGAAAAGACCCGTTTCTTGTCAGGAGCTCAAGTGAGGTGTTGGCGTGCTTGGATCTAAGCTGCCCGGCAGCAACGACAGGTTTTTCCATTGACATTGAGGACCTCTTTTAGTCTTTTCCGCATGCTGGATTGTTCGATGATACGTGAAAGTATACACCAATGCGGTGAAATAAGTTTTCAAAATAGGGCAGGAGTGAGCATGGAACACTTCTTGGAATTTTTGAGGTTTTACTTCTGTTTCACAGCTACTGAACTTAAAGGCAACCATTTTCTTCAAGAAGCTGGAATTTGTATAGGATCGTCAGTGGCACCTGTCCTCTGTGATACTTATTTGGCTGCGTTTGACAAGCGCGTTGAGCAAAGATTGTTCAATCAGGAGGTCGTGCGTGTTTTCCGATATGTGGACGATTGCCTGGTGCTACTCAAACTTCCCCCAGAAGATAACCCGCCTGATGTTGTCACTAACATTCTAGAATTATTTAAATACATCATCGTCCCGGGCTTAACCTTCATTAACGAGTAGTAGCTAATAACACTTTACAGTACCTTGATCTAAATCTTGAGTTTACTTCGCAACACATTTGCTGGTCATATAATCCCAGAACCAAAAAAAAAAAACCATTGCCATTTGGAAGCGCACACTCCAAGCTTGTAAAACGTGCCAATGTAACCTTAGCCTGCCAATCTGCCCTCGAAAAATCATGCAACCATAAAATTGAGTCAAGCTTCAACCAGTAAGTTCAACGCTTTCGTTCCGCAGGTTACCCAGCCCATAGCAGGATGGTAGCGACGAAGGCTTGGGAGTTCGCGTCGGCTTGGGAGGTCGCATCGGGGTGCAGGACGACATAATGCAGCTGCATAGTCCATCGCTGCTGACTCATGCTCTGGAGCCGTCGGAGTCGTCGCTTTAAGAACGCCCAGCGCCTGCTGAACTTCTTCACGGACGACGTCCGCGAGCGTCGCCACATGGAGTTGTTGCGGTGATAGACACCAATTCGCCGTCGCGGATAAAGTGAAAAGTTGTTGCGTCGATACTTTGGGCCGTACAAAATCATTCGCCGCGTCGGACCACTCGACTATGAAGTCATTCCCGACGGACCGTCAGCATCACAACGGCGACGCGAACGCCCAGAAATTGTACATGTTGTACGACTGAAGCCATATTACGCGCGTTAAAGAATCTGTGGTGTTTAAACTTTGCAGTGTTTATGTTTAAGATTCTTTGTTTTGGAACATCGAGGCGATGTTTTTTTTAAGGGGGGAGTAATGCCGCGAAACCTTCAAAACTGTATTTGCTGTTTTTTAACAGCCGCCGGCATACAGGCTTATCACTCTGATTCTGGACCGCGTATCAGTTCCGTAATCTTTGTTTGTTAATGCTCGATGTCGCGAGTCACACCTTTATCAGTTTTGTTGTAGCGCAAGATGCACCGAGATCTGTCTCGAAGGCCACTCGGGTGTCTTTCCACAATGTTCCAGCCCGTGCTGGTAGCTGTTTGCGACGTTATCTAGATTGTTCTGTGCAGCCTTTAAAATGAGCGTTGACGAGTGTGACGAGCATTCTTTGTTCGACGATCGACGAGCACGTTTGTTGCTATCGCCACCGCCGAGTTGCTTAGTTCTTTTGCGGGCGCAAGTCAGCCCAATAAACAGTTTCTTCAGTGCAATCACCGACTCTTCATTTGTGCCGTCGACCCTGGTCACCACTACGTGACAATATGATCAAAGCAGCATGTGAAAGCTTGTTGCAGAAACTGAAAGGGCGGAAAAAGAAGGAAGAGAATGTTAAGGAAAGACCGCTGCAGCTGATGCCCTCCATTCATCGTGGTTCCCACAATATGAAAAAAAAAAGTGGCGAACCGGTATGGTGTCAGGATGGTTTTATCGGCACCGATCAAGCTGAGTAGCGTCTGCCCCTTGGCGTAGTTGTGCCCGGCCGAAGCCGGCCAGAAATTCAGCCGGACGCCAAACTTCTCCGGCCGACGCCTCCTGCACAAAATCTGGATACTGCTGTGCAAAGCACTGGTGCACTGGAGACGAGCCGTGCCAAAGGGAGAGAAGCGACGTGTTTGAACATGAGCTGAGCGTCTAGACAGCTCGGCGCCGTGGCCCTAGCGGTGGGCCCCTTCTCGCCCCGCGGCATATTTGAAGCAAGAGCGCAGCAAGCTCTCCCATTGCCCTTAGAAAGTGCTGCCGTCGGATTGGATCATTTGAGCGTCAACGGTTTCTCGGTTACGGAGACTCAAGTGCTTCCGTTTGAGACTCCGAGTGTGAGTTTGTCACTAGCGTCCATCGGGAGCAGTTCGCCCCCTGAGAGAGCGGAATCTCCCCGGCCGGAATCTGCCGGGCCGTCGCTCGTTGTGTAAATGACTGTAAATAGTGCATAAAGCTTTTTCTTCATCTCACCAGCGCCGACTCGGATTCATCGTTACCGCCCAGGGAGCTGACAGCCCTCGTTTAAGAAACGGCTGACGAACGCTAAGCAACCAACTCCTTTGCACAACCCTGTTGACGGTGGGCTACTGTGTGATAACCCCACCGGCACAACATTGGATGGCAGCTGCGGGATTGATCGGCTTCAGGCACCTCGGTGCGGTGAGTACCTGAAGTTTCCCTCAAACGCCAGACTTTCTCTGACACACAGAGTAGCTTAGAGAAAGGTTGAGCGTAGCATTGTGTTAACCTTGCGTATGTCAAGCCTACAGGAAGTGTTATCAAAACCAAGGGATGCTGAGAGGGCAATCAGTGTGAGAGAAGCTTGCGCGTCTCTTGCTAGGAGCGAGACAGGAACGTCTAGTACACTATTCTAAAGAGGCAAACAACAAGAGGCTGGTGTAAATGATGGAGAGTTACAAAGTCAAAGAACTTCTCCAAATTTGTGATGAGTTGGGCATCGATTTGGGCTTAACAAAAAGAAAAAATGAAATTCTTCAGATCATGCAGGCAGAGGACGTGACGGTTGAGGAAGCCGCAAAGGCCTGGGATGATATACAAGAAAGAAAAAGGAAGGTGAAAGCCGACAGGCAACCACAAAAGTGATATGAGCTTGGAAGGTTAGAACGCGAAAAGCGGTTTTCCCGCTTAAAGAAGCTGATGCAGCTTGAGCTTTCAGCACATGAAATAAGTGTTGAAAGGTATGAAGCTTTAACTGCCATTCAAGGTAACAGTTCGAAGCCGCGAAAATGTGTGCAACCGTTCCTCATCGCCGACGATACGGCAGAGTATTTGGCAGATTTTGAGTGTGTATGCAAAAGTAAGCGCTTCGAGCGAGATACTTAGGCACAAAAATTGGTAGCTCTTCTCTCCGCTGAGGCGTCGGAAGAAATCAAGCGCGTGTTAGACGGTGACTTGAAAAACTACGATTATCTGAAAGAGTCCTTACTGAAAAGACATCGGCTGTCACCAATGGAGATTAAGGACAGGTATCGGCGTAAGAAAAACTGTACCAAAACATTCTTGGATTTGGCGTATTAATTGAAAGCCGCTATAACCGAATGGCTAGATAGTCAGGAAGTGTAATGTCGTCAATAGTGCATGTTTTCTCGAGTTTTCTTTTTGTGTGTGTTTGTGTTTCCTGCCGTTTCGGGGAGCCGGCGCGCGGGCGGAGCGGCGCCCGTACCCAGGGAGGGGGGACCTTTTTCTTGTATTTGGGTTACAATGTGAAGTGTCCCTGCTTGTGCGCGTTGTCTGTTTTATGTCTTTCTTGAGGGGCGGGGGGTCTCGCGCATTGAAATGCGTTCGGCCGTTCTGTGTTTGGCCTCTTGGTTAGCACTCGAGGCTCCGAACGCAGCCGGCGACCCCATCGAGCGCCCTCTGGGTGTTTGTACGCTGTTTTTTTTTTTATTTTGTATGTGTAAGAAGCGGTCGTAAATCTCGTGCGCGTCCTCGAGAGTGGAATGCCAGTGGTGGAAAGGCCGGGATTGGGGCGGTTCGGCGAAGTGGACCTCGGCTGCGATTTTTCCACGAATCTGTGTGAACGGGTGGGGACACCAAGGACGTTTTCACGGAAACGGGGGACCGTGCGAAAACGACGAGGTGCGATGGGTGGCCCAGAGAGTTGCGGCCCGAGCGAGGGAGAAGACGGACGTTCTCCTGTACGCTCGCTTGGGACGACGGACTGCCCTAAGCCGGAGGGCGACCAAACTCAGTGTCTTATCTGTTCTTTATTTCGACTGTTCTGTGCTTGTTTATCTAACCAACCCATCATCTTAATTAAATCAGTTTAATTTATTTGGGCCCATTGAAATTCTTTCGGCGAAGCAAGGAGACGGGACCGTCAACAATAACAAGAAGAAAAAAAAAAGGAACTTCAAGAAACAGCAAAAAGAAGTTTACTGGAAGTCTCGGAGCAAATCTATACTTGCACCAGAGAATGAGACACAGCTTGGGAAAGCGACCGAGCAACACAACCGCAGCAGTGAGTCGACGAACAGAACTGTCGCGGGTTACCTTGGTCGAGCCACTGGCAGCTGGTTGGAGCCCTCTATCGGCGAGAAATCCACAGTGACACCGCCCTGCACGCCGCCCGACGTAGCTGTAAGCAATCCGATTCCACCAATCGAGAGTGGGGAACTGGCAGTAAATGAACCGCCTGACAACTCAGAAGCAGAAGTTGTAAAGCGTGGCGGAGATGTAGTCAGGCTAGTAGACAACAAATCGGCGATATCCGAGATCAGCGTTGTCGTAGAGCATCACTCGCGGAAAAACGAAGTGGCGCTCATGGAGACTGCGCAGCCCACGAGTGTTGAACAGCGAAAGCAGACCCATGACGCGGACGCTGTCGAGAACCACACCTGTGAAGTCGACAGCGCGCGACTAGACAGGAGCCATGAATTTTCGTGTCCTGACCCGCTCATTTGCATTGGCGAAATCAACAACCCTTGTGCGAACATGGACGTCACTCGATCCGAAGCGCCCCAGCTGTCGGATGAACTTGATCGTGCGCCGGTTAGCGCTGAGCGATGCGGCACACCGGCAGATCAGGGTAACTTTAGTGGCAAGCCTGCAGAGGATATGCCTAGCTCGGTGGCTGGCGTGAGCGAGCCTTTGTTCGGACGCGACTGGCAGTGAGTCATGCGCTGCTGGCCGCGATGCAGGCGCGGCTCTGCACTCTGACGATGCCGGCGGCATACCCGCTCCGATACAGGCAGCTTGAAAGAGCTGGAACCAGAAGAAAGAAAGCAAAAATTCAAGTGCTGCCGCCGAGATGAGCGGAAAGGCAGGTGCATGAAAGAATGCTGTTATCGAAAGGTGAGAAAACGCAAACGATCGCGAAAGGAAAAGAAGCGGCGATCCCAGCGGCACAAATGCACCCGTGCTGAGAAAATGCGCGATTGGTGCGCAAAGCGTAAGGAACGAGACGGATCGTTCAACAAAGCGAGTAACTTGTGCTCGTCTGTTCCTTCACGCACAAAGTGAAAAGAAAGGGCTCCTAGAGAAATGGGCAACCTAAGCTGTAGCGAACGGAGGAGAGCCAAACCACCCGATTACTGCTACGCGTTCTGCCGTTTGCGGAAGAGAGCAGCACAGTGCGAACTCGGATACTTTGAGTCATGCATTCGAGACATAGCTACCTTCGACGAGCATTTCGTCGGTAACGGTGACTTTGTAGGCAGATCGGGACAAAATTGAATGACCTCCTTGCTTCCTCAGTTGTGGTATACGGTCCAAGTGATTTCAAGGGGACTCTTTTGCATTACTGATCAATAATTTTCCATTTTATTTAATGTATCATTAATGTGCAAAATTGTTGTGCGAACCTTGTGTACTGCATCCTATACACTTGTCTCTTGTTGTAGTGGGAGCAAAAAAGGGACAACAAATTAGCTAACTGAGTTAGATATTTTGCGTCTGTCTGTGTTTCACGGGTGACCGAGGGCACTTGCTTGTGTTGGGTGTTGACTTTTGTCGGTCGGTTTCGCAAGCTGCAGAACAGTCTACCGTTACCAGTGGCGAGTGGCAAGGGCATCGGAGTGACCCGAGCGAAGTTGATCGACGTGCCCCGGCAACAAGGCTGTCGACAGAGATCTTGACCTGGTGAGTGGAACCCGAGGCACGTAAGGCTACCTGGTGCCCGGACACTGGACGTGAGCTTGGAGGAACCTACGAACGAGCGCGCCCGGCATCCGAGCCACATGCGAGCAGCTCGTCTTCCCGGCGCATTGTCTGATGGCGGGGGGTTCTGTTGTTCCCGGCCAAAGCCGCCCAGAAATTCAGCCGGACGCCAAACTTCTCTGGCGTACGCCTCCTTCACAAAATCTGGACACTGATCTGCAAAGCGCTGGTGCACTGGAGGCGAGCCGTGCCAATGGGAGAGAAGCGACGTGTTTCAACATGAGCTGAACATCCAGACAGCTCGGCGCCGTGGCCCTGCCGGTGGACCCCTTCTCGGCCCGCGGCATATTTTGAATGGTGGAACTCAAAAAGGTAATTACCATTACATAAAATTTTATTAGTGGGTTCATTGTGTCTGGAACGTTATTTGGATATAAAAGTTTATAAAGCAAGATAATTGCACCAAAAAAGTTGAAAAATTAATCGAGATGTAACCCTGACTCCTGGGTTAGAAAAATTAGACATACCACTCTTAGTTGATGTACGTCCATTAGTGCAACATTGTTAAAGCAGCGCTTCATATGTATTTTGTCTCACCTTCCACATATTGTGGTAGGTTGCGACTGAGTATTTGTATGTGTGAGATTATAGAGGCACTAAAAGGAACTAGTGATTAGGAGGAAAGCAAAGTCAATGTCATTAAAGGGGTGAATATACAGTGAAGCGGATCAGCAAGAGGAGCCACTGGCATGGTCATTTAATGCTTTCACATCACATCCTTGTAGACACCATCATTTTACCAAAAATTTATGCCATTGTTTTTAGGGCAAATAGAAAAAAAAAGATATTGAGAACTCCCTCTTGCCCATCTTAAGCTGCCATACCAAGCAATTTAAACAAACAGGAATCTAGACTTGTTACATCCCTCATTCTTTTGACATAGAATAAACTATAGGCTATTTTGTATTAACCAATACCTTTTTCAGGTGAATAAGACCTTTTTAGATGTTTGTGGAAAACGCAGATCTCATTGTAGAAGTTCGCTAATAGTACTTTAAATAGTTATCCCTGCATTTCACTGCTTGCACGAGATTGACAGCATGCATCGAAACATTTTTTTTTTTTTTTTTTCAGTGAAGAAAGTGATGACGGTCGGCACTTCACCCTGCCTGAAATGGGCTTCCTGCGTGGGTCCATACTAAGTAATAATCCTCTCTCTTCGTACAGCACTATAGGGATTGTGGACGTACCTTTTCAAGAGATGTCAAAACATACCATGTAAGTGCACTTTCAATGCTATGGCTTATTGGGTAGCTACTGATGCATGAAGAGAGATTAAGAAGGAACTGAAACCTAGCAATTTTAAGGTATTTTCAGGTGTACACCCACCTAATTGGCACGACTAAATAATATATTACTTGATCTTTGGTCAGTGCCTCCAATTCTTCCATTGTGCTATTTTGGCTCCACAGTGGCTTACCTTAAGTCCAGACAATGCTTACATTGTGGCTGCCGTAAATAAGTAGCCTTGCTAGTTCACAAAGTGTCAAATTTTCATTTCCCCCCCCCCACACACACACACAAAGTGCACGTTTCTTAGCCCATAATAAAGCATTTGTTGAAATTGTGTCATAAAGTTTTTTTATCATGGTTTCCACATTAATGAGACATACTACTCATTCTCTTGCATTTTTGTGTCTTGAAAGGCGATAAAATACAGGGTACAGTTATTTTATACATCCTTGTGTTCTTGTGCCATTTCCTACCGACTTGCTAAATAAAAAAAATTTGCCTTTCTCAGCTATCCTTCCAGAAAATTTTATCAAAAAGTTGGACGCATGCTCATTCAGGAGTATCCCCGGCTTGCTGACAACTGTGGCAGTGGTCATGTGAGTATCGATCACACTTGTGTTGTTGACTTGATTTGGTGTCAGTTTGAATTGAACTGTAGTCAGTAGACCTGAAGCCATATATGTAAATAATTGGCTTTATTCTATTTTCAGTCTGAATGACACTGCTTGACAAGAAGTTGCTTGCACATTCTGCTAGCAATGTGAAAATTGGTTCTCAGCGCATTGGTCCAAGACATCCACAAGCCGCAGACATCACAGACATCACAAGCCGCCCAGAAATTCAGCCGGACGCCAAACTTCTTCGGCGAACGCCTCCTTCACAAACTCTGGATACGTCTCTGCAAAGCACCAGTGCACTGGAGGCGAGCCGTGCCAAAGGGAGAGAAGCGACGTGTTTCAACATGAGCTGAGCGTCCAGACAGCACGGCGCCGTGGCCCTGACGGTGAACCCCTTCTCGCCCCGCAGCATATTTGAAGCGAGAGCTCAGCAAGCTCTCCCATTGGCCCCGCGAAAGTGCTGCCGTCGGATTGGACCATTTTGAGCGTCAACGGTTCTCGGCGACGGAGTCTCAAGTGCTTCCGTTCGAGACTCCGAGTGTGAGTTCGTCACTAGCGTCCATCAGGAGCAGTTCGCCCCCTGACAGTGCGGACGCGGCGGAATCTCCCCGGCCGTCGCTGCGCGAGAACAGTCGCGTACGGCTATGGTAGCTTTCGGCCCCAGAGCCGAAAGAGCCGAAAAGACAAAAACCTGCGTCTGTTGGAGCCATATATGCAGGAGATTAAGGTAAACGGGAAAAAATGCAGAGCACTTCGGGACTCGGCAGCAACTATGGACGTTGTCCACCAGTCTTTGGTATCCCCGAGTGAGTTTACGGGAGAATGCGCTTGGATACAGCAAGTGGCCGAGCAGCAGAGCCGATCTTGTTGTGTAAATACCTGTAAATAGTGTATAAAGCCTTTTCTTCATCTCACCAACGCCGACTCGGATTCATCGCTACCGCCCAGGGAGCTGACAGCCCTCGTTCACGAAACGGGTGACGAGCGCTGCGTTACCAACTCCTTGGCACAACCCTGTTGACGGTGGGCTACTGTGTGATAACCCCACTGGCACAACATTGGATGGCAGCTGCGGGATTGACCGGCGTCAGGCACCTCGGCGCGGTGAGTGCCTGAAGTTTCCCTCAAACGCCAGACTTCTCTAACACACAGGGTAGATTAGAGAAAGGCTGAGCGTAGCATTGTGTTAACCTTGCGTGTTTCAAGCCTACAGGAAGTGTTTTGAAAACCAGGGGATGCTGAGAAGGGAATCAGTGTGAGAAAGGCTTGCGCATCTCTTGCTAGGAGCGAGATAGCGAACGTATAGTACACTATTCTAAAAAGGCAAACAACAAGAGGCCGGTAAAGGATGGAGAGTTACAAGGTCAAAGAACTTCTCCAAATTTGTGAGGAGTTGGGCATCGATGTGTGCTCAACGAAAAGAAAAAAAGCGATCCTTGAGATCTTGCATACTAATGACGTGACGGTTGAGGAAGCCGCAGAGGCCTGGGCTGATGTCAGTGAACGTCGCGAGAAAGCGGAAGAGAAGGAACGTCGCGAGAAAGCGGAGGAGAAGGAACGTTGCGAGAAAGCGGAGGAGAAGGAACGTCGCGAGAAAGAGGAGGAGAGGGAACGTCGCGAGAAAGCGGAGGAGAAGGAACGTCGCGAGAAAGCGGAGGAGAAGGAACGTCGCGAGAAAGAGGAGGAGAAGGAACGTCGCGAGAAAGCGGAGGAGAAGGAACGTCGCGAGAAAGAGGAGGAGAAGGAACGTCGCGAGAAAGAGGAAGAGAGAGAACGTCGCAAGGAAGAAATGCGGGAACGTGAGGCGAATATACAGCTGGAACTTAAAAAGATAGAGTTGCAGCTCCACAACCGCTCGCCAGCACCTAGCTTAGCTTCTGCGACAGTCCTTTCTAATAGTCCCAAAATCCGTGATCAACTACCGCCTTTTGCTATTGGCGAGGATATGGCTAAATTCCTCGTGAAATTTGAGCATGTGTGCGAACGAAATGACATCGAGCCATCCCTCTGGGCACAGAATTTGTTGGCTTTGCTTCCCGGGGAGGCATCTGACGTAATCACGTGCCTGTCGAAAGAGGCTTTCGAAAGCTACAGTGATGTCAAGGAGGCACTACTGCGGAAGTACAAATTGTCGCCTGAAGCCTTCCGGCAGAGGTTCCGATATGCTCATAAGGGTAAGGAGTCGCATGTTGACTTCGCGTTCCGTCTGAAGGCCGACCTAGTTGAGTGGCTCAAGGGCGAAGAGGTTTACAACGATCGCGATAAGCTCGTGGAATGCATCGCATTAGAGCAATTCTACCGTTGTATCGATGATGATGTCAGGCTCTGGTTGCTAGATAAGCTAACGGAGGTTAAGCTAAACATGGCAGCAGAGTTAGCGGAAGAATATTATGCCCGCCGAAGCTTACACAATAAGGCAGTGCGCGTATAGAAAACTGACAGAAAAGATGGCTTTCCGAGGAGGCCCGACGAACGGAAGCCATTCACTCGTCGTGAGTTTCGTAAAGACTCGTCTCTTACAAAGGAAACTGTAGGGGAGGGGCAGAATAAGTCTCAGAGGGCTAATGATGTTCCCAAACAGGGCAACGATGCGACACGTTCTTTTGAAAAACGCAAACCGTTGAAATGCTATAACTGCAAAAGGGAAGGGCACCTTGCAGTGTACTGCAAACAGGGAGTTGTGTTGGCGACCATTCGGGAAAAAGACAAAAACCTGCGTCTGTTGGAGCCATATATGCAGGAGATTAAGGTAAACGGGAAAAAATGCAGAGCACTTCGGGACTCGGCAGCAACTATGGACGTTGTCCACCAGTCTTTGGTATCCCCGAGTGAGTTTACGGGAGAATGCGCTTGGATACAGCAAGTGGCCGAGCAGCAGAGCCGATCTTGTTGTGTAAATACCTGTAAATAGTGTGTAAAGCCTTTTCTTCATCTCACCAGCGCCGACTCGGATTCATCGCTACCGCCCAGGGAGCTGACAGCCCTCGTTCACGAAACGGGTGACGAGCGCTGCGTTACCAACTCCTTGGCACAACCCTGTTGACGGTGGGCTACTGTGTGATAACCCCACCGGCACAACAGGGTGCAGCTGTGCAAATAGATTTCATTACACATTCCTGTGCATGAGAATGAAGCATCTTTAATAGGATATTGTGTCATTATGATTAGTTTAGAGTGATAATGTGCATATAGAATTCTTATCTGTGACCCGAGTCAAAACTAGATTTGGTTGTGGGCCCAGCAGATTTTGATAGATGATTTTTGCCCTAAAGAAAAAATTTGCCTTCTACATATGGATGAGTTCTGCACATGTGTGCTTGATTCGGGCATATAGACATTTGTCTCCTTACACAGATATCAACATTGCTCTGTGAACCGTTGTTGACTGTATTGATTGACTTCTCCAAAATACTAGCTCCAGATGTTCAAAACTCTGCACTGAATATGGTGGCAAGGAGCAATGTTAGGGCTTATAGACTGGGAATTAAATAAAGAAAAGCCCAAAACTGAGTCGAGCGTTCTTGACACAGCTTTGGGAATTGGACTGCTTTGTTATGGGTTATAGCTACTAAGGTTTTGAAATTTAGATATGTTATGAAACCGGCGGCAATAGCTTTAACTAGCACATTTGTAAACCACTGGATGGAAACTGGTTTCATTAGTATAAAAAGTAATGATTTTTACTTCTGCTTTTGTGTATTTTTATTCAGGACACGGAGAAGCCGTGTACGCCCTGTGTTGGATTCACTGGCGCCAACCTTGGAGAGGCAAAGGAAATGTTTTTATTTATTAAAAAAATGAAGCTATTCAGAGTTGCAGATGTAGTCGAGGCAATTGCAGCACTAATGGGCGCATATTGGCTTTTCGATATCAGTTATACTCCAAATGCTACCAACGTCTGCTGCGTCTTCGAGCAGTTGTTCTTGTGAGTTTGCGTGACAAAGGCGCGGTGCGTCGTTCGCCGGTTTATAGGTGCACACAAAAGTGCATTTCCCTGATCATAAGCCACGTTCTCGACTGTTTTAATAAATGGTTTGCCAATGTGCAAGTTTGTGTGTCCTTGTTGCATGCTTGTGACATGTTTTGAACACAAATCAAGAGAAAGCAGTTGTGTTATTGGTAGCGCATACTGCATGTTTGGGAAACTGCAAGGCCTTCGCCGTTTCAGGGAGTATCACTCGGCCATACATTATCCAAAATAAATGGGACAGCATAACAGTGCAAAAATCAAAAAGGGTGCAAAGGTAAAAAATGTTGTTTACACCCATAGTGAAAGGGTGTAACTACCATAAAACACCTTTCCCAATTTGTGCTGAAAACGGGAGATGTTGCGAAAAATTACTCATTATAAGGGTGAATTTCAATCTAAAATTACCCTTTTTGAAGTGTGTAAGGGTGTTAGTTATAGACACTGATATCCACCCTTAAGGGTGTATTTTGGTTTACAGTGTGGTTTCACGTTTCATGAACGAAGAACCTGCTTGCGGCGAGAATGCTCTGGACAACCTTTTGTTCCTGCACAAAACAAGTAGATTTGTAACTTGTGAATAATATTGGTGTTTAAAAGCCACACGAGTGTTGTTTGGTGCTTTGCCCTCGCTTGATAGATAAAACATACACATATTCAGATGCACGTAATTTTGCAAGGGTGGAAAAGGACATGTATCCGTTAACCCAAATTTCGACAGAAACAAGCAGGCCAAGTAAAGCCACGTTGTCGGGCCCTGGTCAGCAGTGTTGGCTTTTTTTTTTTTTGGCTTCCCGTTGTTTATGCTACGAGAAACAACCCCTTTCTTTCTTCTCCTCTGGATATGCTTGTGCAATTCAGTCAGCTGAAAAAGCTTACAGAACGAGAATTCCAGCAAATAAATTTATTTTGGCGTTGCCACGCAATTTGATTCTATGAAATACGTGCTGGAATTGTTCTCGAACACAAGACTATGAATACTTTCACTGACGACAATTCATTACAGAGATCTACCATTATTATTCATTACTTATAAACAGTTGTGAGGGCATCCGTTATTTATATCACATTTTTATTTCTTTCGAAAGTACAGTGTTGGGTTGAAAACAAAAATTCGCGCCGTTGAAAGCAAATTAAGGGACACATCTAAACACACACACGCACTCACGCAGACTCACGGACACTCACACACTCACTGTAGTGAAATTCAACAAGGTTGACGACTGGGCGAGTTGGTAACGGTTCATTTCACCCTTTCATCGGTTGGGTTGTGGGCACGCATTTCAGAACGAGTCTTCGTTGTCTTCCTTCCTTCAATAAATATTCAGTTGTTCGTCCAGCCTTGTCTTGTTCTCTTCTATCCTTGTCTCGTCTTTTGGCTGGTTTAAAATGAACTCACTGTAGAATAGTAATCTGCACGTGCCGTTAGCTTGTCTTCTTGATCTCTTGTCATTAACTGGCGTTTGTTCTCTGACAAACATAGCAGTCTTCTTACCTCTTGACGTTATGCCTGCCATTTTCATTTTTCTTGCTGGCTGCGCTGTCCTCAACTTCAGCTCAATACACAATAATACACAACTACTATATACTTTCATCTCTACTCGTAAGCTTAAATTGCTATTCATACATTTGAGTATTTACCATTTAAAATGCATGCATTCCGTTCTGTCATAAGTTTCCTGGAGCCTTTTTCCCCCGAGAGACCGAATCTGAGGTCCCTACTTGCCTTTACATATTTTCTTGCCCCTGACAACTCCTCCCTGCCCACCTTAAACTTTTGGGCCTTCTGTGGCTACCAGACATCAGTTTTTTATATTCTTTCTTTGTCGCACCACCATTCTTTCAAGTGTTCAGTTGATCATTACAACACGGCAGACCGCCTCCCGAGATCCCTAGGTCATAGGAATGTAATGTCACGAGCGAATTGGATATTATTGAGGCGTTGTCTTTAGCAGCCCAAGCTTCTCAGTACATTGATTTATGCGCAGTGGAATTGCTGGAAATCCTGGCCTGCTTGCTTACAGTTATTTGAACGCGATTGCGTTAAGAAGCCCCATTCTCTCTAAAACCCGGTGTCGTCAGCGTTTTGAAAAACATATCACGAAGATACCTCCCCCAGGTTGTATCTGGCAGGTATGACAGGGCACAGAATGGTCGCTGGGTTCCTTGTCCTCGAATGCACTATTTCATCGGTGTTAACAAAAGGGGCATAGAAAAGGATTTTAATTCTTAGAGCCAAGACTGAGCTGTTTGATCAAAGCGTTGATCCCGCGGAAATTTATTACCCTCGGTAAACATCAGGAATATTAAACTATTCATTGCAAAATTTTCTTTCTAAGCCTGTAAATCATAAAGTGCGCTCTTTGAGGGAGAGGGTACGGCAAGGCGAACAGCATATACGTTTAGAGCTCAACGATTAACGATATAAATAACTGAAATCTACAGATCAACGCTTTCAGTTTTTCTTCAGGTTTAACGTTGTGTTACAAAATTGAAGGCCGTCAACCCTGAAATAAATAAATTTTCTTGATCATCAGTGAGGCTCAAAATGTATAATGTCACAAATGCGTATGTTATAGCTCGCTGATTTCTTTTCACTGATAGCACTTTTATAAACGGCGTATGCGAGGATGGCATTTTCATCAAAATCGTGTGAATTTCTTCTACAAATTCGATATGCAAATGACGTCTTTATTTAATTAACAAAGCATGAAACCTATGATATTTTATAGATTTGTAAAACGTGGAAGCCAACTGCAAGAGATTTCAGAAGCGTATTTTTAACGTTCGATATTCTGACCCAGGAAATTAAAACCAAATGGCTAACGTTTATTGCTTATAATTTTTTAGCATAATATTGCCCATCACAAAGTTGAATAGGTAATCTAATTATATATTGGTGTCCATAATGTCTGCCTTAGTGTATAACTCACCTGCATAGACGCACTGAAATATCGCAAGGTTTCGAAAAGGAAAATTTGAAATCAATAATTTTAAATACCAGGTATGTTCGAGTTCTAGTCATGTGGCTGAGCGTTGTTGCTGGATAGGATAGACGGCGCTGAGAGAAGCAGGCTTCTGATTTTGGAAGAAATGAAACCGCATTCGACGGTGCTTTATTTACGGGCCTTCATGGCCTCTTGCTTTCCTGCAGCGAGGCGACTGCCAGTCGCAAGCATCATTGCTACTCGTTTCCATGAGTTAAAAGCAACTTCGTGACGCTGCATTGGGCTTCACTGCAATACGTTCGGGAAAGTGGGCCAGAAGTCCGTGCTGTTAGAAAAAAAAAAAAACTGAGAAAAAAAGCTGAGACTGTCATACATGAATGAATTACTTTAGAAAAAGAATTCGGTTTGGTTTATGGTGTTTAAAATCCCAAAACGACGAAGGCTACGAGACTCTGTAGTGGAGAGCATCAGAAATTTCGACCACTTGTGGTTCTTTCACGTGCACTGACATCGCGCAGCACTCGGGCGCGTTCCTTTTCGCCTCCATCGAAAAGCGACCGCCGCGGCCAGGATTCGGTCCAGCATCCTTGGGCACAGCAGTGATATCCTCAACCACGTACTGCACCACCACGGAGGGGCTGAAAACGAATTCAACTACATTACCAATTACTATCCGGAAAATAGCACAAAAGTAATTAAACTACACTTCAAATTATTGATCCCAAAACCTGATAATGCGTTACACTTTCTCGAAAAGTAATACAGTTACTCACAAAATACTGTCCAGGCTTGATGCATAAACAAAAACTAAGAAACGGCTTGAACGAAACTGCAGCCAGATTCCAGACGCCCTGGGCCCCTGACACACACATTCTTTCGCCTTCCCTCCAATTCTGTGTCAGCCAACCAGGCACCACACTGCCCTAGCAGGCGCAACCTTTACTCCGCGTCAACTTTTCTTGGCACCGCTGGGAAGGCTGCGGGACCGAAACGCATTGTCTCCCTGCGCGGGTGAATATAGTTCGCAAGTTAAAATAAGTGTTGTGGGATTCGGGCTTGCTGCGGCTGCCCTTTGCGTGGCCGCCGCCCGCTTCCCAGTTGTTCTCCTCGTTCCCTTTCTCCCACCTGAGGCGGCGGAGAGAGGCTCGGACGACTTGTCTCACTGTCGTTCGGGCCACAGCTCTGCCCTGGAGTCCCAGTGGCTGTTCCCATTGGCGCCTTTTGGCGGGAACACGGCACCGCTTCGATGGCCGCGCTCGCGCGACCGTCCGAGCGGAGCTCAGAGAGAGACCCCTCCGAGACATCGCAATGTGCGTACGCTACTGTTCTTGTCTGCCGGCCTTTCTCCGCGCAGACCAGTGTGTACTCGAGGTCGTCTGCTCCGGATCGTACCTGAGAGCGAAGCTCGAGCCTGTAGATCGTGATCCAACGATCCGCGACAGGCGTACCTTGCAGTGGTTGCCCACTCCCTCTCAAAGGAACCCTCCGATCACTGCGAGAGAGAGATCACAGCACGCCCTTGCGTGCTGGCGGCGCGCATCATTATCACTGCGTGCGCGCAGCGGAGCCTTGCTCGTCGCGCGCTCCTGGGACGCGGTGACTGAGTGTTTGTGTACCGCTGGTGGACGGCGTTCAATAAACGTCTTCTGTGTCACTAGGAGGCTTGTGTTTTGCAGCGAAGCGCTCTCCTTCCTGCGGAGGTTGAGTGCACGCTGTGGTGTTTCAGTGTGCGCGTGGTAACGGCTGATCGGGGCTTCGGCTCGCGCGACGCTCGAACCCGCGGTGGTTGGTGGCCTATGTCCACGTAGAAACCACAACTGGCGCCCAACGTGAATTGTTCCTGGCTCCATGAGTCGCTGGATAGCACATCGGCCGAGCCGGTCGCCTTGAGGATCAAGCTCATGCGCCATGCCTGCCGCCCCCTGCGCGTCACTCGGCACAGGCACTGAAACACGCTACATGGTTCTTCGGACCACCCTGCGGTGCAAACGTTGACCATATGCCTCCGCTATTTCAGCTTTAATTACGCCGTTGCGGAAGCAATGTGCGCGACGCCGATGACGGCATCTCCGCACAACAGCACCCGTACCCCGCTAGCAGTCATTTCTGTTCGGGGAAGGGCGAGGCGTCGGCCGGGCTGCCTCTGGAAACCGCGCCGACAGGGCGCTCAGTTGGCTGATGCGGCTCCGTGAACTTGCTAGCCGGCTGGCGCGCCATTCTCTCCTGGTACAGCATTTTGACTTTTCGGTGCAGTATCTACAGAGGAGAACGAACGTGGTAGCTGACGCACTATCCCGTCCCCCAATCGCCCGCGGCGGCGTCTTTACGCCGGCAGGCGAAGGGGGCGAAACAGCGGACGAGCCGCAGATCTGCACGGAGGGGACGCCCGCAGACGGGTTCCCCATTCCGCTATCCGGGTAAGCAGCGCTTCGCGAAGCAGGCGAGGGTGAAAGCCCTTTGTGAGCACATCTGAGACGCCGATGCCAGCGGAAGTTTTGCTGCGAACCTGCGGGGGGACAAAACCAGGCTCTCCTTTGGGATGACTGGGATCGTTTTCAGCCATGAAGAGCTACGACGGTCCAGCAAAATGACCCGTTTTGTCGTGATGTCAGCGACGGTCTCTGGGAGACGAAGCGCCGTTACGCTACTTGTACTGAGCGGGCGCAGGGGACACGAGCCAGCGTGTCGCGGCGTGCCCCGGGGATTCATGTTTGCTGGGTCATGACGAGCTCGCGCTGAAATACATAGCCACGGATGATGAGCCCATGAACCATTTGAAGTGGCTATTCCCCAATGTCTGAGCGGCGCTCTGTTGCGTTTCTCTCACGACAAACCATCGGCTGGACATTTGAGTGGCTCCAAGGTTTCCAGAAACTGAGTCAATCGGTGACTGCAGCCGGCATGAAGCGCGACATTTTCCGCTTTTGCCGTTCCTGCCACGTTTGTCAAATGGAGAAGTCAAGGGGTGGCAAGCCACTGGGCATGACGACACCAACTGACAGTGTGCGTCCGTGGCAGATGGCCACCTGCGATTTCATGGGGCATTTCCTCAGTAACAAGCAGGGGCTCATTGCTGGAGAATCCCCCTATGGGAAATGCCAGCCGTGCCTACATTGCAGACCTGAAGGCCTATGCGTAATGGTCTGACGAGCTTGAGCTGGTGCCCATTGTCACCACAGGCAAGAGCCAAGGCACACCCGATGCGGTGGAACGCAGCCCTGCCCCGCACCGGTACAAGGTGAGGCGACGTTCACCTGTGTGATTGATGCCGGACGGCGGGCCTTTTCCGCAACCGAAGGTATACCGCCTCACCGAGCGAGCTTTCTCGTCGAACCCTACCCGGAAGCAAGGTTGGTCTCCCCCTTTTCTGGCTCGCTCAGTTCCAGCCTGTGTACTTTATTTTTTTTATTTTTGTGTCTCTTCACATTTTTTTGCTTTCTTTTGTTTCCGTTCTTGCTTCTTATCCTGTAAATATTGTACAGTGAGTGCCTTCTTTTGTACTGCGCGTCTTCTATCATCTTTCTTCGTGAAATTGCGAGGGTTGCTCGTTAGGCAGCCCCCACGCGCGGCCTTTCCGGTGTGTGTGTGTGTGGAAAGGAAGTTGGGGCCGTTTGGGGACGGGGAGCATGGACGATGCCCCTTTCACCCAAGGCCGCCGCGGTTGCGAAGGTGCTTGGCACAGGTTCGCCGCTGAAGGTCGGCATCACCCTTTGCTTGTGTGTGAGTGGCTGTGCGCGTGCGTGCCTGGGCGTGGAGGCGACGACGTCGCGCCATGTGTGTTCGCCGGCGTGTGCGGAGCGCGGTGGAAAGGAAGCCCCGCGCGGTCTTCCCATGTGCGCCTTGGATCGCCACGGAGTCACGGACTTTCCACGCCTGGGGCCCCTTCGGCGTGTTCGCTGTTCCTGCATTGAACCTGCACCACCACCGACGGAAATCGTTTGCAGCCAACGATGAACGTTGGCCACCCAGAAGTCAACGAGCGGTGAGTCACCGCAGGCTCCCTGAGGTGCACCGACGAACTTCGGAACTTCTGTACATAGTTGTGTTCGTACATAGTTGTTCTGTACATAGTTGTGTTCTGTACATGATTGTGTTCTGTACATAGTCGTTACTTAGCCTCTGGAACTTTGTACATTATTCTTCATGCCATCTTGTTGTTGTTTTTTTTTTTTGTGCGCCTTGCTAATGTTTGTCTTTCTTGAGTGTCTGTCTTTTCAAGATCTTTTTGGCTGGAGCTGAAGCGTAGTTAACTTGTTGCGTGAGGATAGCATTCTCTTCTTCATGCTGGGGACCTGCCGCGTGCTTTCGCTGATGGGTAGGAGGGCAATTAAGGAGAGGAGGATGTGGGATTCGAGCTTGATGCGGCTGCCCTTTGCGTGGCCGCCGCCCGCTTCCCAGTTGTTCTCCTCGTTCCCTTTCGCCCGCTTGAGGCGGCAGAGAGAGGCTCGGACGACTTGTCACTGTCGTTCGGGCCACAGCTCCGCCGTGGCGTCCCAGTGGCTGTTCCCATTGGCGCCTTTTGGCGGGAACACGGCACCGCTTCGACGGCCGCGCTCGCGCGACCGTTTGAGCGGAGCTCAGAGAGAAACCCCTCCGAGACATCGCAAGGTGCGTACGCTACTGTTCTTGTCTGCCGGCCTTTGTCCGCGCAGACCAGTGTGTACTCGAGGTCGTCTGCTCCGGGTCGTACCTTAGAGCGAAGCTCGAGCCTGTCGATCGTGAGCCAACGATCCGCGACAGGCGTACCTTGCGGTGGTTGCCCCCTCTCTCTCAAAGGAACCCTCCGGTAACTGCGATAGAGAGATCACAGCACGCCCTTGGGTGCTGGCGGCGCGCAACATTATCACTGCGTGCGCGCAGCGGAGCCTTGCTCCTCGCGCGCTCCTGCACTGTAAAAACAAAAACACCTTTTTGGACATTTGTCTGATTCAAAACACCCTTACACCCTGAGTCTAGGGTGTTCGTGCCATTGGAAATCACCTCTTGCATGCCAAAGGGGTGCTTTGGTTGGAGAATATGCCTTAGGGTGTTATGGGCAAGCAATATCACCTAACATGCTTGGGTATATGGCTGCGTAACTTCGTAGCCTTTTATACACAAGCGGCGCTGCTAATATAACCCAACACCTAAATAAAGCACCAAAAGTAACGCTAAAATTAAAATTACACACGAGTGCTTTCTAAAAATGAAACAGAAACTGAAACAAAATTTCACCGCCAGGAGGCCGCCGGTAGCTACGAACGCTCTTTTCAAATTTCACAATATGGCCGTTAGCATTGTGGGGTGCGCTTCGACCACGTTTCGGCGAATGCTGAATGTGCTTCTTCGATTGTGTACCCTCGTGAAATGTGTTGCATTTCCCATGCATATGTGTTACAGAAGTGTGTACGCTTGTGAAGTGCCTTCTACATGTGGTGTTTAACGCAAACGGGCATATATCGTGTCAGCAACTGTTCGGTCTTCTTTTTGCTTCGCTCAGGCCTAAGGACTGCTGCACCGCTTTATGTTTGAGATGTTCGAAAGAAGAAGGCATGGACGATTTTTTTTTTCTGCGTGATTAAGAGGTATATGCGCCGACTACATTGCACTCGCGCTGAAATCGCACTGGTTGGTTCGGTGCCGGTGATACGAAGGCGGACAGCGTACTTTGCGGCTGACGCAATCGTCTGTAAAGGTAAGCCTATTCTCACGCATATTGCGCTTTGTGGGAACAGTGTCCTACCCGATTGTTGCATTCTGTGTCTTTTTGTGGCGGAACGCTCCAGAATGTGCTGAAATGAAAACGTGAGACACGCGCTTGTTTTCACCTGGCTGCCAAAATGACATCGCACATGTGGTAGATGTCGCGGCGAGTTACGCAGATTTCGCGCAAGAACATCAGTCTCAACTTTCTTGAACATAAATAATGCATGTGCTACGTTTCCTTGCATTTTGTACGCGCAGGAGGTTCACGAAACGATTTTCGTTTCTTGACAGTTTGATACTTGCGCTCAGTTCCCAACGACTCGGTTTTGTTCTACCGTTTCCGTTTGTGCGGCAAGGTCATGTTGGCGTACTACCTTAATTCTCTTAGCACTCTCGACTCCCCCCTCCTCCCTTATCTCTTACACATCGCGCTCGCTTTCCTAAAACCTCTTTCATGCTTCGTCATCTTCTTTCACTCGGAGCGCCGCGACCCCCCCCCCCCCCCCTTTTTTTCTTTTTTATTTACTCGCAGCATAGGCGCGCACCGTCCTGCTGCTCGGGGAGCGTCCTCCCGCAGCCCTTCTGTTTAAGCTTTTTGTTCGAGGAGGCTATGTTCGTTCTCGGCGGCCGTTCAGCGCGGCACGCCTCTGCGCTCGTGCTCTCGACATCGAAGTGCGCTGGTCGGCCGGCCTGGTTGCATAATAGTTTATTCCAAACTGCGTAAACTATATGCCGCTATCATCAGCCTATGTTAACTTCCCCGCGTCTGGATTTGCCTTCTTTAATCACAATGGGAGCATTTTTCATTTTACGGGGACCATATTATGCGGTTGCATGGAGTGTGAATTTGCATTTTTATTATGCTGCTTTTGTTATGGCGTTTACTTTCGCTCTCGAAGAATCATTTAGGTACGTATTTTATTTTCAGCAAGACTTCAATTAAGGCACTTGTACACGTGCTAAGTCAGCTGATGTGGTTCAAACCATCCAGTTTTGATTATTTTTGTGGTCACATTTCAACATAACTGTTTGACCGCATTACTTGATTTTTGTAGTGTCTTTAGACTAGAATAAATGAATATTCGATACTGATGCCTCAGCATTCAGTTAGAGGTCGACAGCTTGAATTCTGTGGCCAAATATTGTACCGGATGTTGCTATTACAGAGTTTGATTCTGAAAAGATGTTTACTTTTTTTGGTCTTTTGCTTAAATGTACATATGAAGCGGTTATCATAGCCTTAGTCGCATATGTTTACCTTCTTTGCTCATCACAGTGCGCATATTGCAGGCAAATTTGTGACTTACTGTTATTAAAAATTTGCAATGTATGTGTTGAAAGCAGTTTACTGATTTAAAGGGCGCAGAAAACAATTTGACTTTCATATGCTAACGATGCATGTCTGTAGATTGTCTCTAAGAATTGAAGCCTACTTTTTAAAGCTGAGCGGGAACCCTTAGTTTAGAGATATATTACATATTTTATTGCCATGCAGCCGTGTGCCCAGTTGAGGGAAGGAGGATCATAATTTTTGCTTTGTTATTTTTTATATTAGACTTTCCTTAATATTGCTTGCAGCTTGGCGATGAGTGGCAAAATACTGATGGTTTTTGCAGTTTTCTGACCTCAGTAAATATTTGTATTTGCTGTTTGCTAATGCCAGTTTTTTTTTTCAGATATGTACAAAGGCATCAATTGCCTTAACTTTTGTACTATGATTTTTAATATTAAGTTACTTGAAACATTGAGTAAAATGAATTCTTTATGGCTACCATTCACACAAACTTGCAGTTCTTACATGACGTCAACATGCTGATCAAGAAGGACGGCAAAGAGGCAGTTGAAATTGGCCTTAACAAGACACTTGTCTTGGTTTTGAAGGACACCATTCGTTCAAGAAAAAAGGACAGTGCCCGGGTGCTCGAAGTATGTTCTGAGGGAATGCGTGAAAGGAAAAAGAAGCGTAAGTATTGAGCTGTTTCCTTCTGTTTGCTGCATGTGCTATTTAATTGGCAGTTTTTCGCTAAATGCCTACATTTTTGCCATTTTGCATTGCCTTATAGATATACTAAAAACATGGCTGAGCCTCAGAAAGAATAATAAAACCATAACTAGCCTGTGCATTTCTTCATATGTAACAATTTTCGCATTAGCTAAATTTAAATTACCTATTGTTCTTCTTCATTGTAATGGTGCAGCCTTTTCGAATCTGTTCAACTAGTAGCAGAGAATTAGGTGATACCTAATTCAAATCTTCACAAGCTTTGCTAATTTTTGCTGTAAGATGTTTGGCTTTCAGTTTGCGTGCCTCTACATGTTTTCAATTTTGTTTATTTGCCTTCCTAAATTAGACAATAAATTATCGCCTCAAAACTCGGCAGTCTCTTTTTACCTGCAAGGAGGTACACCATTGTTGTGTTGCTTATTTCTATTGTAGATGTGCAGACAGTATGCATTCTGCAACTCTTGGCAAACATTGGGAACCAGCCGGGAGCTCTGGATGTTGTTTGTATCATTTGTAAGTTTTCTCTTTGTCATTTGAATATTCAGGAAGCCTACTTGAAACCTACATTATTAGCGAATTTTCTTTGTTTCTAAAATGGTTTACAGTCTAACTTGTAATATGTATTAGTGATTCATAATTCAAATAGAAATACTACACAAGTTTTCATCACAACTGTGAATTCTTTGCTGTGAAAGGATTATTTGCACTGTAAGTACAATCAAAAGCACTTTTAAGAGACTCCTGCCATCACCTGCTTACCACGTTGTATTGCATACAAGAGTCACCTGATGAAGCACTGGTAATGTCAAGATTGGTGCAGTGTGCCATTTGACTAAGCACTCTGCTGCAGTGGACCAGCAGTGCTTTATCAGATGGCTCTTGCAGGCAGCTTGGTGGGGTTTAGCATTTGCTGGAAAGGGGTCTCTCAACCTGCTCATGCATGCTAGTACCTAATATGTTCCTAATGTCTGGAATATATAATCTGAGACTGCTTCAAAAGAAATATTTGCCACATTGTCTTATCCTACAGGCTTCTGAAGGTGGATAATGCAGTTTAATAGTTGTTTGAAAAAAATGCTGTAATTTGCTAGCCAAGTTTGAAATGATGTAATGATTTTAATTCTTCTCAGATTAGGTTTACCACATTGGTTGGGAGAAAATACTGCTGTGTTTCAAGGTTCATGCTGTATAAATATAATGCCTTCAACTACAGATGCTAACATTTCATGCATTAACCATGTGGCACTGTCATAGACATTCTCATTTATAGTAAACATTCTCAATAAATCCAAATTGTTATTTTTGCATTTCAAGTTAGTCAACATATTTTTAGTATTCGAACCTTTAGTATTTCAAAGTGCTCAGACTGCCTGCCGCTATAACGATTACAACTTCTTGAACACTTGAGCTTCCTGCCGCCTCTTGAGGCTCACCACTGATGTTCTGGATGTCTATGCATACAATGTGCTACGCGTGGAAAATGTTTTAACATGCCATGCTTCAGTGTTGATATTTTTTAGAGCTTCTGCTGTTTGGTTGTTTGGTAATGCTCTGCTGTTGCGCATGTAATTGTCGCTTAACTCGAAGCTCCAGTGTACACTTTCAATGAATAATGTGTGATGAAGTTTCAGAACTGCCACATAGAGCAGCGAGAACACTTTTTCCTTGTTACTTAACCTTAAATGTAAACACTTCAGGAAGCATTGCGATGACCTAGGGCTTGGCTGGTTCATACTTAGCACAAGAAGACGTGCAAAAGTTCAGAAATGCCTTATGTGTTATGTATTACATGCACTTTTTTTTTGTAGTGCCCCATCACTAAGTATGCTCTTTCCACGTTTTTTTTTTGTTTGGTTCTGCAGTATCTACTTGGCCAGTGCAGGGTATGCTGTAGGCCTTGTGTGAAGCCTTCAATTGAGCCAGCTGTTAATATTTTAGTAGTAAACACCGTGCTCCAGTGCTGTTTATTGTTTATTTACATTTTTAACTATCATAATAAGCATTCCAGTTCATGTGAAATGAAAAGTTCGTGGGGCAGCATTGAAGTTCTCTAACCCAGGTGCTTTTGATGAGTGTAGCCATTTTTGTTTGATAAAATAGCTTGCATAATCTAAAATTACCATGCAACAGCACGCTGCATGAATAAAAATGGGTTCACCTTATATGCTCTCATTTATGACTTGATCAGACTGCTGGCTTTGTGCCTCCTGAACCAACCATAACAGTATACTCTGCATTGTTAATTGTGAGATAACCACCAGTGGTTTCCGATAGGGCCCTTTTCCAGCACACTGCTGTACACTAAAGGGGCATTGGCGTATTCTAAATATAGAGTAGAAAATATGTTGAATTTGCTTTTTGCCAGGTGCAGTGCATATTTATACAGCTGCTCTGTTATGCACTTCTTTCACAATTTTATCAAGGAACAGGAAGAAAAGCCTGCCACGCCGTGCGTCGGATATACTGGGAGCAGCATCAAAGAAGCTGAAGAGCATTTCCCCTTCATTCAGCAGCGGAAGCTTCTTCAAGTCATCGACTCTACTTAGGGTATTGTTCCAATAATGGGTCGATTTTGGCTGTTCAGTCTGACATATGACAAGGGGTCCGACAATTTGTGCTGCTTTATAGAGCACCTCTTTTTGGGCGTCTGCGTGTCAAAGCCAAGATGCGCTGCACGACGCTTTATTTCATCGCTTAAGGCCGAATTTTATGCAAGCGCACGCGTTGACACTGACAAAGCATAGGATTAATATTGTGTACTGCGATTATTGTTGCATACGACTAAAAGTTTTGTTGTTGTTTTTTAAGAAATGTCACCATGCTGTTGTGTTCATTGTTCGGTTCTGTTTTTGAAAAAAATTGTATACTTTGTTGTCTGCATTTGTTGGAACTGTTTTGCTTCTTTCAGATTTTTAGGTATTTACGTACATACCATCTATTTTTTTGCCCGTCTGCTAGGCTCTCGGTAGAGAGTGGCAGTATTGTTAAATAAATGAGGTTCATAGCGTGCATCAATGAAGAAACAGAACACAAGTGCCCCCCTGCCCCGCCCTCCACCAGCACCCGAGCACCCACTAGCCCGAACCCTGACCCTTCTATGCCGAATAAAAGACTTCCAGTTTCCTTCTGCGTGACATTTTTTTTGTAATATGCTCTGTGAATTTGAAAAAACAATCATACTGGCATGGGCCATTCGAGATGTCAAATTAATGGCATGCAGCATCTCTTTACATGCTCATTTGGCATTACAGGTGGTTAAAAGGAATACCATTAAGCTTGATTGCAAATGTGCACATAGGAAAAGCATTAAGGAATGTGTAGTGGCAAAAGTAATTCCTAATTAGGGAATGCAATATATGGACGTTATCCGCACTGATTTTTATCAAGGGGTGTAAGGGTGCAATGCCACTGCTTCCACCCTGCAATAGGGTGCAAAGGTGATGAAAACACCCCAGTGCATTGGCCCCATAGAAGGGTGTTATGACCAACCGAAGCACCATCTTTGAGGGTGTACTGGCACTCTGAAGCCCCTTTTTTTCAAGGGTGCATGGGTGTTAGTTATAGACATGCGAAAACACCTAATAAGGTGTTTTTGTTTTTACAGTGTGGGACGCGGTGACTGAGTGTTTATGTACCGCTGGTGGACGGCGCTCAATAAACGTCTTCTGTGTCACTAGGAGCCTTGTGTTTTGCAGCTAACCGCTCTCCTCCCTGCGGAGGTTGAGTGCACGCTGTGGTGTTTCAGTGTGCGCATGGTAACGGCTGATCGGGGCTTCGGCTCGCGCGACGCTCGAACCCGCTGTGGTTGGTGGCCTATGTCCACGTAGAAAACCACAGTGTTTAGCCTTGAAGAAAATAGAAATCATAAAACTTGTGATTTTAAGCACATTTTTAACATAACTACGATTCGCTAGCGTTGGAAGGTGACTGCGAAGCGTTTTGTTTTCTTTTCCGGGTTTTCTGGGTTCGCTTGAGTTCCGTCGCGGGTCTCCAAAACACCGAGCGCGCTGAAAGAGGATGACTGTTGAAACTTGCGTTTTTCTCTCCTTTTTTTGCTTCCTTTGTGTAAAGTGTTCGCCTGACACTAAACAGGCGCCTTTCAGCAATTTATGGCCGGCGACAGCTCCTCCCCGGGCCACCCTCTGCGGGATGCCATGGGAGAGGGGCCAACGCCGGGAGAAGCGGACCGCGGACCCCTCCGACCGGAGGGAGAAAAGAATGCGGGCAGACAGAACGAACGGGGAGCCCCATCGATAAGCACGTGTATTTTCCGAGCTCTTAATGCTCCCCTCTTAAAGATGTTGTATTTGATTCTCAATTGTTGTTGTAAATAAACGAAGTTATCTTAAAACTACAACAGCCGTAACGATTTGAATCAGTTACAACAGTAAAACAAAATATTTGGTGCCGAAACCCGGGAACGGAAATCAGGACTATCGACCGGACCCAGCGACTAAACGACCAACGACAGCAGCGACATGGATGTTCTGAGGAAAAAGAGAAAGACCATCAGAAGCCAAGCGACGCGGCTGACCAAAGAAACGAACGACATCTTGGGCGCTGAACCACTACCCACCATCGAAAAGGTGAGCGTTCTCATCGAACGTTTACAATTGGTAAAGCAACAGCTTATCGATGTGGATGCGGCAATAGAACCTACCGTTAAAGAAGATGAAGCAGAAGCTGAATTTGAACAAGTCATCGAATATAGCGACAGAGTGACTACCTGCATCTGCCGTCTAAAATTGAGAAAAGATGAAGCTGAACACGCAATCAGGACTCAAGATATCCGGAATCAAGCTTCAATTGGTACCAGTCCCGCGGCTCAGAAAATTAGACTTCCGAAGCTGGAACTGGCCAAATTCGACGGCAAACGGAAAAACTGGCAGCCATTCTGGGAACAGTTCGAGGTGGCAGTTCACAAGAACACAGATCTTTCCAACATAGATCGCCTAAATTACCTAAAGACGCTGCTGACAGGGGAGGCCAAGACAGCAATCGCCGGACTGCAAGCATCAGGTGATTGCTACAACGACGCGGTCGACATTTTGCAGCAGCGCTTTGGGAATCAGGAAGCGTTGATTCAAGATCACATGCAAGGCCTGATTGATGTGAAACCTGTGTTATCTGCGAAGAACGTGGCGGCCTTGCGGCGGCTATATGATGATGTACAAGTTCACATGCGGGGACTCAAGGCGCTGGGCATCGACGAAGGTGGTTACCAGGCGATGCTGTATCCCGTCCTTCTCCGTGCTATGCCGAAGGAGTTGATCCTGGACTTTCATCGCACATATGCTGAGGCCCACAAGGCAACAGCGTCAACGATGAGCGATGATTCTAGGTCAACGAGCTCGCCATCAGACCCCGCACAGGTGACGCCTCTGCAATCTCTGCTGAGGTTTTTCCGCTTCGAGCTGCAGAGCCGCGAGAGGACGGTGGAGGACAGGCCCGACGACACGCATGGTAAGCCTTCTCCTCATTTTGATGGGCACAAGACCCGGAATCAACGAGGGAACTTTCACCCTTCTTCCGCCTCAGCCCTGCATGGTGCAGCATCCTGCATGGAATGCGTATTTTGCAAATCGAAAGGGCATGACAGCCAAGAGTGCCAATCGAAGATGTCAGTCAAAGAAAGAAAAGCGATATTAACATCGAAAGGCAGATGCTTTCGTTGCACGAAACATGGACATCGTTCGAGGCAATGCAGAGTCCGCATCAGCTGCAAAAAATGCAAGCGCAGACATGCGACGGCGCTATGCGACCCTGCTATCAACGAAGCCGAGAACGCACGGTCGGTCAACGAAGGGGTGCAACCAGTAAACCTGCACGCTTCAGGATCAGAAGACCCCACTCACCGCACCGTCTTAATGCCTACCGTGACAGCCCTGAACAAGGGAAGTAAAGCAAGAAAGGTTTCTCGAGTTCTGTTTGACAGCGGCAGTCAGAGAACATTCATTACAGAAGACTGCTCTAAAAAACTTAGTTGCAAATTGCTCGGAACAGAGATACTGTCGATTGGAATTTTCGGAGGACAGCAAAAGCAGCGCACATTCCGGCGCGTTGAGGTGTGTCTATTGGCAAAGGATGATCTGAAAACTCAATTCAAATTTGAAGCCTTAGAAACGCCTACAATATGCGAACAGGCCATTCCTTGTCCAGATAAGCGAATCATAGAAACTCTCCACGAGCTTTCTTTGCCACCGGGTGACGAATGCTGTTATCCCAATACAGCAGGGATCGACGTACTGGTGGGCTCAGATCACTTTTGGGAGTTTCTAACTGGCAAGGTTAAAAAATTGGGCGACAGGCTAACAGCACTCGAAACAGTGTTTGGCTGGGCAGTGCAGGGGCAAACGTCTTTCCCCTGCAAAGACGTCACTTGCGCCCATGCAGTCGTGCTAAGAACTACGGTTGCAGACCAAGAAGTTGAGCCTGTTTTGAGATGTTTCTGGGAGTTGGAAAGCATTGGAGTCTCCGACACACAGGAAGATACCTCCGACGAGTATCTCCGGGAGGGCTTTACCAAGACCGTAAAGGTTGTTGATCAGCGGTATGAGGTGAAGCTTCCTTGGAAGGAGCAAGTCGATCTTCAAGACAATCGAGCAGTAGCAGAAAAAAGATTCCGCCTGCTGGGAAAAAGACTGAGCAGGACGCCTGCTCTAATGAGTGAGTACGATGCCGAAGTGCGACGCTTGGTGACCGAAGGCATAGCGGAGATCGTGCCCGATGAGGCTTGTAGCGACGGTCGACATATTTACTATATGCCCCACCAGCCTGTACTTCGTGAGAGCAGCAGCACGACAAAGTTGAGAATTGTCTTCGACGCATCGGCTCATGGATTGGGAGCAAAATCTCTTAATGAGAATTTAGAATGCGGACCAAATTTAAATCCAGAACTTCTTCGACTGCTGCTGAATCTCCGACGCCATCGAATCGCGCTGGTGGCCGATGTGGAGAAGGCATTTCTACAAGTTAGGGTGGCTCCTGAAGACAGGGATTCATTGAGGTTTTGTGGTATGAAAGCAGCCCCAAGACGGACAAACAGCTCCCCAAAACCGTAGTGTTAAGAATGGCACGCGTGCCATTTGGAGTTACGTCTAGTCCCTTCCTGCTGGCGGCGACGCTGCGACACCACTTTGACAGTGTCAAAGACCAATACCCTGATACTGCTGAGCTCCTCAAGGGAAGCATTTACGTCGACGACTTGCTGTGTGGCGCTGCCAACGATGAAGAAGCCGCAGAAATTTACGAGCAGGCGAACGGCATTTTTGAAGCAGCCTCAATGCGTTTGCATAAATGGGGATCGAACAGCGAGAGGATGAAGTCAATTTTCCAGGAAAGTTGCCCGAACGAAAGGCCGCTAGGTCAGCCAGCGGACTTGTTAAAGGTGCTTGGTCTCACCTGGCAGGCAAACGAAGACATTCTCACCTTTTCCCTGGACCCGATCATTGAATTCTCCAAAGAAAGGATAAACACCAAGCGCTTTGTACTGCAAGCAATGGCACGATTGTACGACCCTCTTGGATTTTTATCCCCATACACGATGAGGGCAAAGGCGCTATTTCAAGTGATTTGGAAAGAGACCCTTTCGTGGGACCAACTGCGCCAGGGACACACTCGTGCAGCTTCGAGAGAAGTACTGGATTGTGCGCGGCCGTCAGCTGGTGAAAAGTGTGGTGAGGTCGTGTGTGGTGTGTAGGCGGTATAGTGCTTCTCATTTCGATGCACCGACTGGGCTCCTTCCACCTGATCGAACGTCCCAAGCAGACCCGTTCCAGGTCGTGGGCCTGGATTTCGCCGGACCCCTCATGGTGAGGGAGAACAGTCGGACGCTGAAGTTATATATTATGCTGTTTACATGTGCTGTGACGCGGGCCGTGCATCTTGAACTTGTTGTGGACATGAGTACTGAGCGTCTAATCCAGGCGTTCCGACGATTTGTGTCGCGAAGGGGCTTGTGCCGAATCATTTACTCCGACAATGCTCTTTCGTTTAAACGAGCCTCGAAAGATATGGGCATTTTGTGGAAGCTCCTGCGACACCCTGACACACAGGACCATTTCGCCAATTCAGGCATAGAATGGAAATTTATCGCTGAGCGGGCGCCGTGGTGGGGCGGGTTCTACGAGAGGCTAGTCCGTAGCGTGAAAACCGCGCTGAGGAAAACGATCGGACCTCACTGCCTGGACGCTATTGAGCTGTCAACCGTTTTGGCTGAAGCAGAGGCAGTGATAAATTCCAGACCCCTCACGTACACTTACGAGGACCCTAAGGACGGCGCCCCACTGACACCGGCTAGCTTCTTAACCGGAAGACGCTTAACTGCTCTGCCTTCGCCCGAAACACGAGCCATCGAGACGTCCGCGGCTTCGCTGCGTGCACTCTGGAAGAAAAGAGGCCAGATCTTGAACTTGTTTTGGCAGGCATGGCAGAGAGAATACTTGGGGCAGCTGCGCTCTGCGTACGCCTCTAAACGAACCAATTCCGCGAATCCTCGAGTTGGGGAGGTTGTTTTGGACCGAGAGAACCGGCCGCGACTGCTCTGGAAGAGCGGGATCATCGCTGCAATAAATCCTGGGCGCGACGGCAAAGTTCGCTCGTGTGAAGTCAGGATGTCGCAGGGGAAAACGATACGACGCCCCGTTCAGCTACTGTACCCATTAGAGCTTTTCGAAAACGGAGAATGAGCAAGCTCATTCGGCGGGGCAGTGTTGAAACTTGCGTTTTTCTCTCCTTTTTTTGCTTCCTTTGTGTAAAGTGTTCGCCTGACACTAAACAGGCGCCTTTCAGCAATTTATGGCCGGCGACAGCTCCTCCCCGGGCCACCCTCTGCGGGATGCCATGGGAGAGGGGCCAACGCCGGGAGAAGCGGACCGCGGACCCCTCCGACCGGAGGGAGAAAAGAATGCGGGCAGACAGAACGAACGGGGAGCCCCATCGATAAGCACGTGTATTTTCCGAGCTCTTAATGCTCCCCTCTTAAAGATGTTGTATTTGATTCTCAATTGTTGTTGTAAATAAACGAAGTTATCTTAAAACTACAACAGCCGTAACGATTTGAATCAGTTACAACAATGACGTCTGCTCATTGCGCCGCGTCGGGTTCTTCCGAAACTATACCTCTTCTTTCGCCAAAGAAGATGCAAGTGAGACTGAAAAACCGATGATTGTCCAAGCAGGCAAAAGAGATGGTGTGCAACGTGTACGCTGGCGTAAGGAGCAGTCAGCCTCAGCTTTCTATATCATCCGTGCGCCGCAAAGTCAGCGAGCTCACCGGTGTGAGTGAGCGTGCCGTCTCCCGTATTAAATCTCCTTAAATCTCCAAAGCGAAGAAGGCTGAAGTCGTCACCTTTCAAGACGCGGCTTGAAAGGTACGACACTTTCACTCTCGCTGCTCTGAGGTGCAAAGTGCATCAGTATTGTATGCGCAACGAAGTGCCGACTGCCGCAAAGCTACGGGAGGACGTAGTAAATGATCACGATATGGATATGCCGAATATAAGTGTCCGTACGTTGCAGAGGATACTAAACGATATCGGGTTTGCGTTCCGGAAGCGCAAGCGGAACTCTTCCCTTCTGGAAACAGACGACATCGTCGTGTGGCGACGAAAGTACCTCCGGACGAAAATGAGAAAGAAGCAGAGGAAAGTACGCTTTTTGTTAGGTATTTTTGGACATGTAACTGCATGCATTATGTGAGAAGGCAAGGATGAAACATGTATCGTTCTGTAATTGCAGAGCTGTAAGACAATTACAATGGAAAAGCGCTGTGCAGTGTCGGAAGCGGTTCGGATGAACCTGTAGAGGCAGGCGTGTAATAGACGAAGTGATACGGTCATACGTAAGTTGAGTGCCTTGCGCTGCCGGCTTCGTCGTGTCATGTGATCGCGATGAAAACCGTCCAGGTGCATCGTCTCACGTACCCTGCGATCACTTATAGCGACGGGGCCGCTTCGGGGCTGCATGTATGAGTCTGTATGCTTTTTTTTTAAACCTGTGCCTGTCCTAAATCGAAGATCGCGTCAAAATCACTTTGGGATCGTTGTTTATTACTATTATTATTATTATTATTGTTATTATTATTATTATTATTATTATTATTATTATTATTATTATTATTAGTAGTAGTAGTAGTAGTAGTAGTAGTAGTAGTAGTAGTAGTAGTAGTAGTAGTTAGCTTTCAACCAGCAATGGATGCAGAAAAGCGCGTGCCACATAAATTCACTTCCTTTTGCAGGACAGTTTACTAGCTTGATGAGACCTGGGTTAATGCAGGCCTCGTTAAAGATAAAGTTTGGACAGACACCACAGTGGCGTCAAGGGAAGATGCCTTTCGCCAAGGCCTAACAACTGGACTTCGTGCACCAAGCGGCAAAGGCGGCAGATTGATCGTGGTTCACGCCGGCAGTGCGAATGGATTCGTCAAAAACGCGTGCCTGATCTTTTTCGCTACAAAAGGAACTGCCGATTACCACACCGAAATGGACGGTGCTCGATTCGAAAAGCGGTTCATGGAACAATTAGCGTCGAACATTGATCAAAACAGTGTAATAGTGAGGGATAACGCTCCGTACCATAGTGTGCAACTGGAAAAAGTACCAACTTCGCGTACTCGAAAAAGCGACATTGAATCTTGGTTGAAAGAAAAAAACATACCGTTTTCGGGCGACCAGCTAAAGGCGGAACTGTTGCAGGTTGTAAACCAACACAAGCATCGATATTCTGGGTACCGCATTGATGCTCTGGCAAAGAGTGCTGGCCACGACGTAGTCCGGCTGCCTCCTTATCATTGTGAATTTAATCCAATTGAGCTGGTGTGGAGTCAAGTGAAAGGCTACGTCGCTGCCAACAACACTACGCTCACTCTGTCCGCAGTAGAAAAACTCGTGAATTAACGAAGGGGTCTCCCGCGTTACAAAAGAGAATTGGTCACGGGACTGTGCCCATGTTGTACGCCTTGAAGAAGAAGCATGGGAACGCGATAGAGTAATTGACACGCAGCTGGATGCCATTATAATTTCTCTGGACTCGGAATCTAGCTCATCCAGCGAAAGCAGCGAAATGAGTGGCGTGGAAGAATTGGAAGGGGGACATCAAGATTGCTGACTCAGAGGAATTTCTTATTATTTCCGCTGAAAACTATTGTCACTTTGTGTGATGACAGTGATGTGGAGCATCCATATATTTTTGTTAATTTATTCGACTACAGTGCTGTGTTTACGCAGAAAAACTACCTGCTGTAGCTTTCTGTGCTATATGAAAATACGTGGTGTGATCTACTGGTGAAAGCATTGATTGAATGCTTACTTGGACAAACATACAAGAGATATATAGTTTCTACGAGCATTAGCAAAGATCATTTTAGGCGCTGTCTCTTCTTCGCAATTTACTTTTTATTTCTCACGGAACAATATATCGCGCATTACCGCACGTTAGTGTTTGCTTCTAGTGCTAAAAAATAGGTAAGCTATCTATTTTACTTCGTTAGTGAAAAATGTGCGAGCCAAGAGTTATGATGCCTTACTGAAAGTTGTTGCGCACGGTTGATTGCACGTATAAAAGAAAACAGCAATGTCTGTACGTTCTCGTCTGGCTCCTCGTCATTAATGGTGGATATAAAGACCTATCAAAAAAAGATATCGGACTCCAACAAGTAAGCTGCGGAAAGCGCTTCTCTCTGGCCGCGGAAACGAAACTGAAACTGCTCCGTGGAGGCCGACCCTCCGAACTACATGGCGGAGGGACACATTTACAGATGCTCCTCCCCCGTAGCTTCGCTAGCGGTGCCAAAAAAAGTTGTCGCGGAGTTTAGGGAGTGCCACAAAGCGCTGCTCAGTGCTATCTCCGTCCTGTGCTATACCTGCCTCTTCGGCGGCCCTTCAGAGGAGGTCAGTTCTCATTTTCGCCCCTTCTTACTGGTCCTTTACGCTGGCCCAAGACTACCTCTCTTCGTTCCTACTTTTGTTTATAAAGAGTAAAGCTGCATTTAGTATAAGCAGTCTCGAAAAGAACTCGTTACTTTTGCTACGAAATTACTAAAGTAATTGATTATATTGCTAACTATACCAGAGTAATTCATTAGATTACCACTTACCAGAAAAAGTAATGAAGCCACAGTTATTCAACTGCTGCTATCTCTGCAGAGTGTAGTGTTTGCGTTTTTCAATTTTTGAAGTTATCAAGGTGTCTTTTATTGAGATTCGTGGTAACAAAAGATTTTAGCTTTACCGATGCGCACGTAGCATTCGGGTTTCCGGGCCTAAGTCGGGCCTGTCCCCCTAGAGGGGTGGGGCGGGCCGGGCCGGGTCCGGGTCTAGATATAAAAAACTCGGTGCGGGCTTGGGCGGCTAACGAAAAAGGGTAAATAATTAAGGCACGTGCAGGTGCTCTATACGAGTAGCTGTCGGACACAGGCTGCAGTGAAACGGCTACCCTGCTACAGTAGCGCGTCGGAATGAGCCTCTGAAAAGGCGACATGCCAAAGAGACCGATGAAGAACGGGCTTTACGTTCGGAGAAGCCCACAATGTATTTAATCCAAGCCTGGCAATCATCGTAGCCATGTAGGTACATGAAGCATTCGCTTGCCTCCAAGCTTAACCAAAATAAAACCACCAACTAATCTTTCTTTGTCATCGTCTTATCCTAAGCAGTACTCAAAAGTGGTATAATGGTGTGTTCAAGCAACAAGACGAACAGCGCGAAACGCCTTTCAAAGCCGACGAGCGCGTCAGTACCACAGTGGCACGTCGCGGCGCGCCACAGACAACCGATGAGTGGCGGCTGCGAGCGTGAAATGGCATGTTGGCAGGTAAGAAGGAACGCACATGCGCGAACCGTCGTGTGCCTCCCCAGGCATGTTCAAGGGGGGAATGCGCGGCGATAGGCTCCTGGCTAAATCCCGGCTAGGTTGCTCATACGCTGCGGCAGATAACATGTAGGCTCTCTGCTCTCTGAGGACCATTCTGAGGGCTGAGTGACACGTGTCCCCTTCAGCATGAGCCATCCAAGCACCTGATGCGACGGTGAATCCGGCCGCGCCGCGAAAAGTCCGGTTTACTGCGGCTCACTTTCATAGGGAATCGGGGAACGAGACCCATTGACAGTTGTGCCAACTCGCACAACTATCACCCTTATAGTGCACGCAGTGGCTCGCGTAAAACTGCTATAGCGCGAATGCTCCTTCGCCACCGTTTGCAAACTGATAACTGCCGGTCGCGAAAAAAAACAGCGCTCAAATCACTCGGCGTCACTTGACATTACTCTGAGCGCCGA
The DNA here is from genome assembly GCF_055883805.1 of Amblyomma maculatum. Lineage (NCBI taxonomy): Eukaryota > Metazoa > Arthropoda > Arachnida > Ixodida > Ixodidae > Amblyomma > Amblyomma maculatum. Next base: position 196,641,952 of record NC_139345.1, read on the forward strand.
TCCTTGGCGCAGAATTGAAAGCACAACGGACTATTCAAATCCACAACCTATGCACTACAACCACAGCAAGGGTCCTTGTTTTTTTTTGTTGTTGTTGTTGTTGTTTTGTTTTTTTTCAGACAAAGGAGAGTCACTTCACGTTTTATTACAAAAAATAACGACGTTGATTTCGGAACATGCTCGCTTCATTCGTCATGTAGCCAAACAATGAAGAACCGAGCCGGTTCTGAAAGTTCGTGTTTCTATAAAAGAACTTGGCTACGGTGATTCAGCTTTCTCTTAAATTAAATTTTTCGACCAGAGTTTTGTCGATTTACCCTTGAGCCTAAGGGCCATTCTGCAGACTAAGCATCAAAAGGAACGCATACAAAAATAAAACGGATAATGTCACTACCTTTAACATTAACCAAAAACACAAGGCCAGCGAAAAGCAAGAACCAATTGTTTGCATAGAAGTTTAGGAAATCTCGAAGACACCCTACATGTAAACACTGCCTCTAGCCAAGAGGACTCTCATCGGTTTACAATCGATGATGTCACAAAACCCAAGATAAGAAGCCCAGCTAAACCCACCATGTGAGAAACTGACCACCTGCCATTCCCTAGCCGCGGCGCCATGTGAAACAAGAGTAACGACTGGAGCCAGCGGGGACATCTCCACCTCATAGAGAAACAGGGGCGGTCTGGCTATTCTGCACTGGTCTACAGTCTTCTCCTTTCAAGTGCCAGGAGGTGTATGTATGTGTGCTCGTTTGTTCGTGATGTGCAGATAGGACAGTTGGCCGGACCCAAAAGAAGTGGCTCAGCGCCCGTTGGAGGATTGAGAAGCTGCGGTTTCCATAATTATTGGGATCTTGGACTGAAAAAAGCATTTAGGCAGCCTACGAGGGCTGCTTTAGTGTGATTGGCCTGTGCTCGCAGTTATTTAAGAGCTAAGTTCCTCCATTTTACGTGCTTGCCCGTTTGGACATATGTTATAAATTTGCAAAATAAATTTCCAGTTTACTTTTCCATTGAACAACTGCCGTCGTCAGCCTTCCTCAACGCCTTGCAATGAAGTCCTAGGCGCCGGTATAGTGCTCGAGAATATTGGGCAGTGTGACGACCGGCGCCGGAGAGCGGGCCGCTTTTGCGATGACAAGAACCGACTCCCGCGAGAGGGCGCGACGTGCAACAGGGGTGCCACGTTCGCCGCTCGGCGCATAGCGGCCGCGGGATAGCGGGCGTACAGAGGAGGGGTGCGGTTCTCTTTGGAGCGATTTTCAGACGCTACGCAACTAGTGTGATAATTAATAAAGAGGCGACTTATTCCAGGTGCTTAAACTGATCCCTGCCGTTCTTTTACGTCTATCTGGAGACATCGTGCACGCTTGGGTTGTCCTTCGGAGCAGCGCGCGATGTTTGAATCGTTAACTGAAACTCTCAACATTTCTTCCTGCGAACAGTCACAAATCGTCCAGATGAGCAATTTGTACTTAATGTTTGCAACGAAGCGTGGTGTTTTGCATTCGTTTTTCCCGTAAGGAATAAAGGCTACTGCCCAGGAGCGCTATTAACACGCGGAAAAAAACAGTGTACATATGCGAATCAAAGCTTGTGCTTCGTAAGGCCTCTTTAGGAACACCTATTTTTTACAAACCTTATTTACGAACACCTGCTTACATTTTGCAGCTTGCGCTTATTAATACATAACAACGTTTATCTTAAATCACCAGTAATCTGTAATATATATCTTTAATAGGTGTTCTTTATGTGCCCTAATCACCGCTTATATAAATTACAAATACAGTGTGCGAGCAAAACACATTTATTCACTACCGTACTAATTTAAAGCACTGTGGTATTTACCGGCAAAAAAACAATAAACAAGGTATACGCGACTCAAGCATTTATTTTTTGTTCGTGATTAACATATACGTATATCACGGACATTTGTTTGCGTGCCACTAACCAAAGGGTGAACCAGCTCTTTAGATGAAAAAAAAAAAAAAAAACAAAAAAAAAAAAGTCAAGTACAGTTACAGCATTACTTCAAATAAAATGTGAAAAATTAAACCTGTCACATACGTAATACGTTCATAGTGGGCACTTGAGTGCGGACGCTTTACTGGCACCAAATGGTACAGAGCAAACAAACAAAAAATAAAAGCACTGATAATTGCACGTCGAATTGGCAGGTATGATGGAGTTCTTGGCGCGCGCCGAGAGAAAGCGGTAAAATGCGAACAAGATGACGAGCGCCTAATACGCAAGCAATTAATATTGTAGCGTGTGCAACAGCAGCCGCTAGGCGGCAGCTCATCGAGTCTCGTGCGCGGACTGGAAGAAGTGGTCTCGTGGCGTTCGAGAAGAAGCTGAAGTCGGCTGCTGTCTCTCAGTGCTCTCTCTGGACCTACTCTTCTGTGCCTTCTAGGTCAACCCCCCCTATTAAAACCAACCTTCTGGTTACGGGCCTAAACGGCTACGTGACACTGGTGGAGGTGAGGCCTTGAATTACATGTCTCGGGCCTCTCGCAGCCGCTCATCGAGTCCCAACCGGCTTCCGCTCGTGTCGACACCCGTTCATCGCTGCAGCCGTCGCCTCCGAGGTCTGGCGCCGGAATTTGCCCCTCTACCTGAACCGACGCCAGCTGATCAGCAGTTCGAGACTTCTGTAATGGCACAGGCAAGTCAGCACCAGTTGCTGCTTCAGCAGCCTCGTACGCCCCCCAGTTTCCATGGCGCTACTGGGGAAGATGTCGACGACTGGATCGACCAGTTCGAGCGAGTGGCGCAATTCAATCAGTGGAGCCCTGCTCAGAAGCTGCACAATGTGTACTTCGCCCTTGAGGACTGCGCCAAAACATGGTATGAGAATAGGGAAGCCAGTCTTCAAAGCTGGGATTCCTTTCGCCAGCAGCTGCGGGACACTTTTTCCAGCCATGACCGCCGTGATCGCGCACGCCGCCTCCTAGAAGCTCGTGTCCAACTACCAAACGAGAGCGTGGCCATGTTCGCTGAGGACGTGACGCGTCTTTGCCGACGGGCTGATCCCGACATGACGGAATCAGCGAAGTTGCGCCACCTGATGCAGGGCGTAAAAGAACCCCTCTTCGCTGGTCTGGTTCGGAGTCCACCTCAAACCGTCGCGGACTTCATCAATGAAGCTACCCTCATTGAGCGAGCCCTGCAGCAAAGATACCGGCGCACGGAGTCTGCCTGTGGTCAGCCCTTCAGCAGTGTGGCCACATTGAACGGATCCACTGACGATCACTCTCTGCGTGAGCTGATCCGCGAGGTAGTTCGCGAGGAGCTCCTCAAGTTCAACCTTGGATCGCCTAACCCGACTGCCGTGGCTGTCACCGAAGCCGTGCGGGAAGAAATACGTCAGACATTGTCCCCGCCTGAGTCACCGTCGGAGCCACGTTCTATGAACTACGCAGCGGCTCTTCGTCGGCCTGCAGTGCCTCCTGCGCAACAGCTTCGATTCGAAGCACAACCGCCACCCACTTTGCAGCCACCGTTCTACCAACCGTCCTTCCAGCCGCCATACCAGCAGAGCCTCGTCATACAGCCGTCCGCTCCTCAGCCACTATACTACCAGCCTTCCTACCAGCCACCGCCCCAGCAGAGCCCCGTCATGCAGCCACCGGTTCGGAAGGCAGACGTCTGGCGCACTCCTCGCCAACGGCCGCTGTGCTACCACTGTGGAGAACCCGGCCACTTGTACCGTCGTTGTCCATACCGTGAGCTCGGTCTTCGGGGTTTTTCTCGGGATTCCCCGCGTCCCCGGGTCGGCGAACGCCCTCTAGAAATCGAGGAGTACCTCGCAACCCGTGCAACCCCTTCAGGCAACCGTACACAGTCTTCTCCCGCGCGCTACTCGTCACCTAGCCGCCGTGATTTTAATGATGCGCCGAGGCGCCGGTCGCCAAGCCCACACCGGGGAAACTGAAGGCGGCGACCTCAGGGGGGCAGGTTGCTGACGAACGGAACCGATATCCCGAAGACCCCCCCGTGACGACTCAGTCCGATGCTGTGACTAGGATGCCGCCGCCGCCACATGAATCCGAAACTCCCAATCAACCTCAAGCCGATCAAGTTGTTAGCGCCGACCTTTCCGTTCTCGTCGACGGACACCCAGTAACAGCTTTGGTAGACACCGGAGCAGACTTCTCAATAATAAGCAAAAATTTCGCAGATCGGCTCTCTAAGGTGAAAACTGAATGGCTAGGGCCGCAAATTCGTACTGCTGGCGGTCACCTTATGACGCCGATCGGACGATGCACTGCCCGAGTAACCATCGCCGATTCAGCCTTTGTAGCCGTTTTTGTTATCCTGCCACACTGCTGCAAGGATCTCATACTCGGCATGGACTTTTTACGTGAGCATGGGGCGATTATTAATGTTCCTCGCCGTACTGTGACGTTTTCGACGCCTGAAACGATGACCGCTGACTCAGAAAGACGCCACGCACCTTTACGCATCGTTGACGCGGATGTATTCATGCCGCCGCGTTCGTCTGCTCTCGTCGCAGTCAGGTGCGACGATCAGTCCTGTGCTGCCGGTGTTGCCGAACAGAACATAGAGCTTCTGTTACGTCATGGAGTCTGTGTTGCACGCGGTATAGTTCATCTGACTAATGGTCTAGCTCACGTACTGATTACGAACTTCGGGAACGAACGGCAACGCATCGCTAAAGGCACCACGGTAGCTTACTTTGAAGGTGTCGCAGAAGCAGCCCACGGCTGCTTTGTTCTTGAGACCAACACGTCTGCCAGCCAAACGCCCAACTTCGACCCTGATGTGAATCCCGCTCTATCACCGGCAGAGAAGGACAGACTCGTTGGGCTACTCTTTCAGTTTCAAGACTGCTTCTCATCCGCCTCCGCGGTTAAACAGACGCCCTTGACCAAGCACCGCATAATAACCGACGACCGCACCCGACCAGTCAGGCAGAACCCCTACCGAGTGTCACCGCGGGAACGCGAAGTCATTGCTCAACAGGTCGACGAGATGTTAAATGACGGTGTCATCCAGCCATCGAGGAGTCCCTGGGCTTCGCCTGTTGTCCTCGTTAAGAAGAAAGACGGAAGTTTAAGGTTCTGTGTGGACTACCGTAAGCTCAATCAGGTCACAAAAAAAGACGTCTACCCGCTGCCACGCATTGATGACTCATTAGACCGGTTGCGCCACGCGCGCTACTTTTCATCGCTTGATCTCAAGAGCGGTTACTGGCAGATCGAAGTCGATGAACGTGATCGCGAGAAGACAGCGTTTGTCACGCCCGATGGACTTTATGAATTCAAAGTCCTACCTTTCGGATTGTGCTCCGCTCCAGCGACATTTCAGCGAATGATGGACGCAGTTCTATCTGGTCTTAAATGGCAGATGTGTCTAGTCTACCTGGACGACGTTGTTGTGTTTTCACCAACGTTCGAGGAACACCTCCAACGTCTCTCCGCTGTGCTACGGGCTATCAGATCTGCCGGCCTCACGTTAAAACCACAAAAGTGTCACTTTGGCTATGAAGAGCTCATGTTCTTGGGCCACGTCGTCAGCCATCGAGGAGTTCGTCCCGATCCCGCTAAAACAGCTGCCGTCACCAAATTCCCTACTCCTTGTAACAAGAAGACAGTTCGCCGTTTCTTGGGCCTCTGCGCCTATTACCGCAGATTTATTGAAAACTTTTCACGCATTGCCGCTCCGTTGACACGTCTCACCCGGGATGATGTCACCTTCACCTGGACGGACGAACAGCAAAAGGCATTCGACGAGTTACGGCACCGCTTGCAGACAACACCTGTACTTGCCCATTTCGATGCGAATGCCGAGACTCTGGTCCACACAGATGCTAGCAACGTGGGTCTAGGCGCTGTACTCGTCCAGTGGCAAGACGGTGCCGAGCGAGTTATCGCATACGCAAGCCGGACTTTGTCCCGTGCCGAATCAAACTATTCAACCACTGAAAAAGAATGTCTGGCCGTTGTATGGGCGGTGATGAAATTTCGACCCTATCTTTATGGCCGGCACTTTCGGGTTGTGAGTGACCACCACTCTCTGTGCTGGTTAACAAACTTGCGAGACCCCTCCGGACGCCTTGCACGATGGAGCTTACGGCTACAGGAGTTCGACATGACCATCGTGTATAAGTCTGGACGTCAGCACAACGACGCTGACTGCTTGTCCCGTTCACCTGTCGAGGCTGCGCGGGAAGACGAAGAACCAGACTTTCCCCTTATCGCAGCCGTCGACGCGCTCACTGTTTCGCAGCAGCAACGTAATGATCCGGGTCTCGCACCACTTATTGATTTTCTAGAAGAGCGCACTACAGAAATTCCCCGTCTCTTCGCCAGAACGCATTCGTCGTTTTGCATGCAAAACAATGTTTTATACAAAATCAACTTCGCTCCGACGGGAAGAGATTATCTCCTCGTCGTACCAGAGTCTCTTCGCGAAGAAATCTTACAGGCATGTCATGACGAGCCCACCGCGGGTCACCTGGGGTATGCTCGAACTCTGGCCCGAATTAAGAAGAGTTATTATTGGCCAAACCGTGCGGCCGCAGTACGCCATTACGTGAGAACATGCCATGATTGCCAGCGACGAAAAACAGCGCCTGTGAAACCGGCCGGTTTACTACATCCTGTTCAAGTGCCAAGATACCCATTCGAACAAGTTGGCATGGATTTGTTGGGTCCTTTTCCAATTTCTGATTCCGGCAACAGGTGGATAATTGTCGCTACAGATTACCTTACGCGTTACGCTGAAACGAAGGCCCTCCAGCGTGGTACGGCAATCGAAGCAGCGAAATTTTTCATCGAACGCATAGTCCTCAGGCACGGCGCCCCGAGAGTTATAATAACGGACCGAGGCACTGCTTTCACTGCCAAGCTACTGGAATCTGTCATGCAGCTAAGCGGCACTACCCATCGCAGGTCAACAGCCTACCATCCACAAACTAATGGCTTGACAGAACGTCTGAACAAAGCTCTCGCCGACATGATGTCCATGTACGTGGATGTTGAACATCGGTCTTGGGATGACGTCCTCCCGTACGTCACGTTCGCGTACAACACGGCGCAGCAGGAAACAACGCAAATGACGCCTTTCTCCTTATTGTATGGCCGTGAAGTTTCGACAATGCTCGAAGCCATGTTGCCCCACGACGGCCGTGACCTCGAAGTTGGCGCCGAGGAGTTCACTCAACGCGCAGAACAAGCGCGACAGCTGGCGAGGGCACGCATCCGGAACCAGCAAGGTCGAGACGCCCAGCGGTACGATCACCGCCATCGTGTAGTGACTTTCGAACCGGGCGACAGAGTGTGGCTCTGGACTCCGATTCGACGTCGGGGACTATCCGAAAAACTTCTGAAACAGTACTTTGGCCCATACAAAGTGCTCCGTCAGCTGAGCGACGTGACTTACGAAGTGCTTCCGGACGGCTTTTCTTCTACTCGTCGTCAGCAGAAATCCGAGGTTGCCCATGTCGTGCGCATGAAACCGTACTTTTCGCGAGAAAATTAGTGCATCGCCTACCGCATGTTTCTTGCTTAATTTTTTTTTCTTTCTGCTTTTGAATTCATCAAACTCGCATTTATTTTTTTTAGAGAGGGGGGTAATGTAGCGTGTGCAACAGCAGCCGCTAGGCGGCAGCTCATCGAGTCTCGTGCGCGGACTGGAAGAAGTGGTCTCGTGGCGTTCGAGAAGAAGCTGAAGTCGGCTGCTGTCTCTCAGTGCTCTCTCTGGACCTACTCTTCTGTGCCTTCTAGGTCAACCCCCCCTATTAAAACCAACCTTCTGGTTACGGGCCTAAACGGCTACGTGACAATATAATGCCGAAATCAAATGCAGACATAATGCGTGTTTATTCTTTGAGTGTGTGGTATTAAATATGAGTAATCGACTGGATATACTTGCAACTACTGCTTACCGGACTATATATAATCGGGCTACTTGCCGCGGGTGCTCTTTGCAATACTAACCAGACTATAATTGTTAACAAGGTTGATATTACACGTGAAATACTTCCAAGGGATTTTAATTATTTTCCCTTCGGGAACTCTTGTCGTGATTCGCTTACTTCGCAAAGAGCGAAGCCGCAAAAACACAGTAAATTTCATTGCTTCAAGTGGGAGCTTTTCTGGTGCTCCAAGTAGGCAAACTTTTTGAACCTTCACATTTTACAGGAAGTTTGCAAAATCTGAAGTGCAAAGCAGTCCAAAAGGACCTTGCATCCGAGCCAAATTTTTGAGTAAATTGCGACCTAGCTTCGAACCTATAGCGCTATTTTTGTTCGTGGTGAGAAACCGTGCCGGCCTCACAACCTCTCTTTCGCAGAAGGATGTTCTAGCGGAAGCGAATAAGCGTACCCTATAGCCTCTGCGTCCTCTATTTTCTGTCCTTATTTCTTTTTCAAAGCTATTCATATTTTTTATTTTGTATGTACAGGGTCGTCCACTTCTAGCTAGAACACGGTCACTGCTTTTAAAGCAACATTGTATCTGACGCAGGCAGATATCGATGCAAAGCGATGCAAGCACAGATACACGGATGTGCTGCTTCATATGGCCAGCCACTTTAGATTACTGCGTGGCCGGGTCGGATGCAATGACACCTTGAAAGCAGTGAACGTGTTATAGCTAGAAGTGGACGAGGCTGTACATAAAACAGGACTAGAGCTATCTTCTGGAGGCGATGACTTGCATATTACCGGTGGCTTGCGCGCCCTAGAATGGAAACATTTTCTTGCAGAATTAGGTCATCTCTACCTCCATGCGGAGTAGTCCCCATTTAATTCATTCCAAATGAATGCCGACTTCTCTTGTGGCTTCAGTGACGTACTGTAGTCGGCATAGTTGGCGTGGGAAACAACGGAATATGCCATTTTGGACTGTTTTGATAATGGGGTTACTGTGACCAGTTTTAGTCAGTGCTCGAACGCACGTGTTGTATGTTTCACTTCTTCATACATCCTGCCTTCACACTGCCCTCTTTTCAAAACGACTACATTTCTGGACGGGAATTAGGTGCTTTAGGAATGCTAAAGCAAGCTGTACGGCGAGTGAAGCGTGCTGTGCGAGTCGTACGCCGGCCCTCTCCAAGCTGTTTTCTTCGGAGCCAACTCCTGTCATGTTACTTCCCCGAGGTGTTGCCGACGGCCAAAATGGAAAATAAATTAGGTGATTGCTAATAGTACTGAGCACCGTTAACCGGCATATTAGTAAAATCTTGTCGCGAACAGCTCGAGACGGCGCACAAGCAAACAAGAACGAGCAGTCCGCCCGGTATCCGCCCCGCCGCACAGCGCGCATACGCGGGCGCCCGGACGGCTGACACACCAGTTGCTGGTGGCGCCCTCTGCGCTGCGGCGCCTCCGTCATCGCAAATGCGGCCCCCCGCCCCCATGCATTTCGCGCGCGGTCGTCACACTGCCCAATATTATAGAGCACTATAGCGCCGGTCTTCCGATCATCACTCCCCACTCTCATCACTTTCTACGTGTGAAGTCACAACTTCTTCCTCTACAGCCTGCACATAACCTTCGAGAAGCTGCTTGTAGTCTTCAGGAGTGATTGGCCCCGCTCCGAGGGGTCGAATGACACCAGCGGTGCACCTTGAGTTGCCACCAATGCAACTTACGTTAGCTCCGCAACGACCTGTTTCCCAAAAGCGCCCGTGAGCTTTATTGTAGACGCAGCGCATTCATGGTAGGAGCGACCTAGAGATAACCTTTATGTCGGACCCTGAATCAATTCGCGCACTGATGAGATTGCGGCTACTCAGCAATGCCACCAGCTAGCTTTCTTGCTGGCGAGCTATACTTCTGCGGAGCTCTGCAGTACATCCTTTTCTTGGAAGGGATAGAGATTGGGGCGACTACCGATTTCTCATCTGTGCGCCCACCCCTCGCCTCTGGCTTTCCCGCGGTGTGCTTTCTTGGGAAACACTTAGCCAAGTGTTCGAGCCTGAGACTTGAAACACTGCCTTCTAATACGAGGTTCCACGCTGTCCTGTCTAGGCAGAGCTGCGCTGACCTGTTTTAGCTCAACTGGCTCCTTCCCCTTCGTCGATGCGCTCGCTCACACCACTGATTTTTAAACCTTCGGTATCAGCATAGTTTTCTTCCAGCCTCAGGACTTCGCTAGGCTTAGTAAGGTCGGTGTGTCATTAAACATTTAGCTTGCCGGAGGCGTACAGACATAAATATACGACACCTACTGCGCATGCGTGCAAACTGCCAGTATGTTCAACCGCTGGAGACGTACTCCGGAGACGTATGCCGCCAGACGTCCAGCTTAACGTAATCTCGCGAGATCTTACGAGATTTCAGCACAGATAGGAGGAGGGAAGCCAAGCAGAGCCGACAGGTGGTGCTACGAGTGCTGCTGCTGCGCAACAGGCCTCATAGTTCTCCCGTTTTCACATAGTTTTCCCAAGCATCCCGAAGGGAAAAAATAAAGGAATGGCGTCATCAAATGCTGCAATGCCCTTGCCCGCATCAAGAATACGTCACGCACAAGCGTTTCAGTGCTGCGGACGACGATGTCCTCCTACCGAAAAGTGTGCTGGAATTATACCCTATGCACGACGCCAGCTAATGGATCGCGATCGCCGCCATCCTCTGCGCTATAGAGCGCATGGCGAACACGCCGTCTTGCAACGATTTCTAGGGATCCGTCGACGGCGAACGAGCGCTCGCTCCGCTGCGCAGTGCCCTTACAAAAATATCTATGATCACTTTATGTGATGTCTTTAGGCAATATGATAATAGAAGCTATCGACCATCAAAAGAATGTCTTTAGAACATGTATGATCTATGTGTGACCTCCCTTCCGACAATTGGCCACCGTGATTCAAAAGGCTTTACGTTCATATGATGTCTTTATACCTCATGATTACCTTATTGATCCTGTCCTATGGACCACCTTCCGACAATTAACCACCGTGATTCAAAAGGCTTTACGTTCATATGAAGTCTTTATACCTCATATGATTACCTTATTGGTCCTGTCCTATGGACCACCTTCCGATAATTGGCCACCGTTATTCAAAAGAATCTTATTCATTAAACGTATTTATACCTCGTATGATTTGCGTATTGACTGCTTTATATGCACTGTATATATATGACCTTCTGAGCTTTCATACATTCACACATATATATGTGTGTATATGACAACACTGTTTAAATGGCTTCAAGAACATTTGTGAATATGTACTGTGTGAAGAACAGAAGAGAAATTAAAACTCTTACGTCCATTTATTGGAAGAGGTACAGAAAAAATTCAAAATCCTCTTGCTAGTAGAGACGCCAACGTGTTCTTCACGTGTAGAGCACCCACGTCAAAATTTCTGATGGTGTACCCTGAAAGAAAAAATAACTGGTTATATATAGACATTCAGATTCAGATATTCAGATATTCTTTATTTCTCTTTCAAAAAATGAAAGAAGGAACTGCGACAAAAGGCGGTTAGGCCTGACGGGGTCACAGTTCCCCATACAGTTCACAGCGGCGCGCAACACGGAAAAACAAACGATAACAGAACATTACAGCAAACGTGGTAATTAATCATACTGGAGTAAAACCTAAAAAAAAAAGGAACAGTGTACACTGTACACTCAAAGAGAAACAACAGCATATGGCACACAAAACACGGAAAAGAAAAAAAATTGTACAGTAACATAACATGATGAAAATTTGCATTTGTCAAATACAAAACCAGACTAAACAATTGTTCCACTTCGGAGAGTATCAACTGCTTTTTTATTTCTCTTTTAAATCTGCGTTTAGAGAGATTGAACATTGAACATAGGGATGGGTTTTTGAGAATAGTTGGAATCTGGTAATTAAGCTTCTGTTTACCGTAATTTGTCCTTGTTTTTGGGACGAGGTTTCTGTGTTGTCTGAGAGGGTATTTAGTAGGAAATCGATTAGGAGAGACGGAGAAAAGCCTATTGCTATGGATATGTTGTAACAAGCGGTATGTGTAGACTCGGTTAGCTTGAAGTAGATTATGTTTTTGGTATAGAGGTGATGTTGGTAAGTGTTCTGGTCTTCCATGATAACCCTCAATAGCCCGGAGTGCCTTTTTTTGCAGAATCAAAAGCTTGAGTTAATTGCTATTTGTTGTGGTGCCCCACACCAGTGCACAATAAGATAACTTAGAAAAAAATAGAGCATAATACATAGATACTTTTAATGAAACAGGTAAAAGGTCACTGGTCCTGTAGAGACAGCCAACAGTTCTGCTAAGATCTGTGGCAAGTTTAGAAATATGTGTATTCCAGGATAGGTGTTCATTGAACCAGACACCGAAAAACTTCTGAGTGGTTACCTGCTGTATTTGTTCGTTAGCATACCTTATATCAAGTGAGTAATGGATTCAAATTGTCTGGCTATATACTCTGCCAAGCCCTATATACACACCTGGGGAAAGTTATCAGAGATTCCATCACTCCATCACATACACATATATAATACACATTGGTCACCTTCAATACATGCACGACCCCTCCCGCTACTCATGTTGCCAATGTAACTCACTCCCTGCCACTCCAATACGCTTGCGTAACGATGCAAACATGTCGTGCCATCTCTGGAGAAGCTATATGAATGCATAAATCTTGCAGGGTAAATTTGAAATAACCTATGAATCGGATGGTTCTCTCCCTGCATCATCACTATAAACCCCATATAACTCTCGACGTTAACACTGCATACATAGTGACACAGTACCGGCCATGCGCATCCACGGTTTTATGAGCGAACAAAATGAACAACTCCCAATTCTTGCTCAAATGAAAGTGATAACAATTCAGCAGCTGAGCTGAAAGCTTGCCGAACAAAGAAAGGAATCGATCCTGCCCATAAAAACGGGCAACAAGCAGAAAACTGCGAGCGTAATAAAAATATTAAACAACTATGTCCTGCAGAACATTGTAGTGTATTACTAACTTAAAATTTTCACAGAACATGAAAAAATCCCAGCTACCATGCAGACTAAGCCAGCAGGGAGTGTGCAGCAGTCCCAAAAAAACTCTGCACTGAAAGCATTAATCTGTTCAGCATAGAACTGCATAATTCAAATACTTGTAATGCATGTGCATGAAAGTGCACCAACACACTGCTCAGCATAGCATAACAGTAGGAAATCAAGCCAGGTTTGCTTTCTAGGTTTTGCTGGGAATATCAATTTAGACAAGTCCAGATCACCAAAAAATGCCCCTTGACAATAAAATAATATAGTGGAACACCCTTCTATAGTACAAGCTTGAAGAGTAGTTGATAAAAACAGACAGTTGTCGTACGCAAAATGGCTGGATGTACACATTTAGATAAGTGTCATGCAGCATGTTTTTTTATTGCGAAAGCAATACTACATCACACTTTCAAGCCGTCAGTGTGGTCCTGGCGGTAACGACATTTCATCTTTGACCTTTAGACGACCCCCGTAGACGACCCCAAGCTGGCAGGAGTTGCCAACTTGAGTATCTCGTTTCCCATGGGCGGTTATGTCAGAATCAGCCTGCCAGGACCCTGGCAGTCACGTTACTTCTATAGCCCAATAAGGCGCGTTCATACGGCTTGGTTAAAGATGGGCTTTATATGTGGGCTGGCAGGAGCTAACTGCCAACTTGGGTCTGTCGTTTCAGATGGGGTACGCTTATGTTAGAATAAGCCTGCCAGAACCTTGGCATTTCGTTACCCTATAAACCACTAGGCACATTCATATGGCTTGGTTAAAGCGGGGCTTTATGTGAGGGCTGAGGAACAAGAATGCTCGGTCACCCGCAGCTATTGCTTCCCGCAGATATTCGGTTCAGCAGCGTTGAACTCTTCTCACAACACACAAACATAGACTGTTTGTATTTCATTTCTAGCCTCTATATAATGGGTAAACTCCTCAAAGTAAACCAGTGTCTACATAAACTGTTACAGGGTTAACAATACAGATTTCAAGGTCTGTGGAGAGAATGAAAAGGTTAAGAAAAGACAAAACCTACATTGAAAGTCTAAAATGATGTAGGTATCAAGCTTTCAGGTGATGTTTAATAAACATATGTGCAATGTCACTGGAGCTGCAAAAGACTGTGCAATCTTTTTTTGCTCTTATATAAATATGCCATGAGTTTGTACAATGAAGAAGCAATATAATGAATTTTGGAAACAAAAGTATGCTGCCAGAACACATACTTCGAAAGAAATCCCTTAAGGAATTTTCAGAAGAATAAATTATTGGGCATGTCATTGTGACAATAAACTAGACCTCCTACCTTTCAATTTACTAAGAATGAGAAGAATGTCTTGTATCACATAAATGTTAATTATGCAAGATGTTATTAGCCTTCCATGACCAGTATACCGGTAAAAGAAGATATTTAAGAGTGACATCTGGGCCTTGAAGGCTGCTGCAGCCCTAAAGTTTCCAGTCACGTAGAGCGGCGGCCTGTGGGCTTCTCGCCCATCTGCTCATCCACCTGCATCTTCAACTGTATCAAACCACTTGGCAGGCCCAAATAAAATTTTAGCTATCAACCAAGCTGATATCCTACGTGTGAAGAGAAGAGAGTATTTGAAAGTTTAAGCTTTTTAAGGGTAGCATAAATCACTATTTTTTCTACCAGATCGTCCATAAATGGAATGTTGGCATCATGTTAACGTCATACAAAAGCCTTTTTCATGCTTTAAGTGCATAATTTTTCATGAATGGAAGCCAACCCTCTTGCCATAATGACTTATCCATGTGACTGAATGGATACCAAAAAAAATTTTTTAAAGCAAATAAAGAATGCTTTTAGGTCCTTATGAAGAACTTACTTTTTATATACAGGTTATATATTGCTCCCCTTCAGTGTCCCTTACCACTACATGAATAAAAAATAGAAATCCGAAAACATACCTATTATGACATCAACCCTCACTGGATCCAGCGGCTCCTTCTGGTCAACATCCTTGTGGGCATTTGATTTTTTGTCATACAGCGACTTGCCGGCACACTCCTCTGGCATAAACAATGCCCGCGATAAAGAGCGAGCAAATTTTGTGCCAGAGTTCTTTGCATCAGCCTTGATCCTAGCTAGTGTCCCTTCATCAATCAGGACACCATTGCCAAGGTCAACCTGTGGACAAGAAAAGAAAAAAATTGCATTTGAAGTTTATGCTGTTATTGTATGCTTGTTTAAAAATGTTATTTGAGGAATACTTTCTGTATCGCTACTACTATATAGAACTGTTATTTGAGCCATACCTTCTACATCACTACTAAGTTTTGTAAGAGCAAGTATATGGCTAACCTGGCTTCATAACAGAAGTACCAGCATGGTGACCCAAGGCTTCGCAACCTGAGGGTAACATCTGTCATGATTTGGCCGAGTGGCATACAGCTGCCAAGCAAAAATTCATGCTCTTGATTTTTCGGATATCCATGATTACTCAGAAATTTTAGTGACACAAGATTCTTCATAGAAATAATGTACAGGAGCACCCGATATTTTGGATGCATCACAAATCATTGCTTGATTTTTGAGACTATTCGCATTCACCAGAGCACAAATGACAAGAGCCAAGCCGCCATTAAATACCAATAGTGGAATGGAAGGCATAGAAAATGTAATCAAATAGAGCAACATTCAAGAAAGAAACGGCGTATAGATGCAGGGCACTTTTGCAGTACACCGCAGTAGCATTCTTCACAATGACCCCAATGTGTATTGGGATGCTTCAGCACAGATTGAGGACTATACAGTGAAGCAACATCAAAACATGGGGGTTCAGCAAACGCGCAGTGAAAGGATTGCTTTCGCATCTGGATTTTGTCCAAACCCATACATTATCTAGCTATGTGCCGACAACACTACAGCCATTGAACACTGGTTACTGCCTGCTGTCTGTGTCAACACTGCGCAGTAGCCCTGCCTACAAGGAATGACAGCACGGAGTCGAGTCAGCGGCAAATAAGCCAGGTCACCCTTACTCGACGCACTTGGTGTCTACATGAACTCGCTTCTAGAGAGTAAACATAGCAGCAGTGCCTAGCATCGTGATTCAAAGTTATTGCGCGAGATTCCTGCTCGTGTTTGATTGCACTGCATGTAACGATCAAGAGTTTTAATCATTATTTCTTGCCGCTGATGAGTGCTAAAATGCATTGATTTTTGCCGAGGTTCAAAGCCGCTCCAGAAGCTTTTAGATCCAATAGTTCCCCCGTAACTCCGACTCCCTGACTCGGTAGCGTCTACACACCTTTAGACAAGTGGGTGAACCGAGTGAACTCTACCTGCTCCGCCACCTACTTCACTTGACCCGACTGCATGTACCGCCTTTGTCATCAGTTTAGAGTCCAGAGAGTTTGCGTTTAAGCCGTATATCATTACTTCTTTAACAATCGTGGAAGTCCTAGCCACTGGAGAGGGTAGGAAAAAATACCTTCTTGCCTTAAGCAAGTTTGGAAACCATGGGAATGCATTATCAGCCACATGGTATGGTTCAGGTATGATGAGAGGAAGAAGATGTTTTGCACGGTATGAAGGAGCATTGAATAAGGATAAAGGGCCCCAGTTCGCTGGTCAAGCCAACGTTTCGACAAGGGGACTTGTCTTCATCTGGGCAAAGCGATCATCACTGGCAGGGGTTTAAATATGATTTTGCTTCTGAAGAAGAAAAGCTGGGGAGGCGGAAAGTGGGTGAGAAGAAAATAGGTCGAGTGTGGAGGGAGAGGATGGGTGAGAAGAAAGAAGGTCATGGAGTAAAAAAAATGTTTCTTCAGATGTATTACTCAGCATGCAACCAAGGATCCTGTGGCCTCCACAAGGAATAAAAACAGCAATACCAGGAAAAACTACAATACCCAGTAGATGATGTCACCGCTTCAGCAGGTTTGGTGTAGATACACCTTACAAAGGAACAGGCTTTGCAAAAGGGCCCTGATAAGGGGGACAATTCTTAAACTTTCTTCAAATTGGGGTGGGGGGGGGGGAGAGAAGGACAAAGAAACAGAATAATAACTGCAACGTGAACCACAACTGACATGCCAAAAAAAAAGAAAGTTCGAGGGCAAGCTCAAGTAACACGTGATAAAGAGGGAATGTGTTTGGCGAAACATGTGCAGCTTATGCTATTGCTGAGGGGAATAGTGTACATGTGCTGTGAGTAAACTGTACAATTAACGCTATATGGGATTGTTTTTCCAAATATTTATGATGCAGAGGGAATATAATTAAGGGATTCTAACGTTCCTGAACTTGATGATTAGTTGGGTGACTAATCGTCTACCCAGTATTGTAGTTTTTCCTGGTACAGCCACTTTTATTTCTTTTGCAGGCCACTGTATCCCTGGTTCAAGGCTGAGTAATGCATACTAAAGAAACATTTTTTTTACTCCACGACCTCCTTTCTTCTCACCCATTCTCTCTCTCCACACTCCTTGACCTACTTTCTTCTCACCCACTTTCCCCCTCCCCAGCTTTTCTTCTTCGGAAGCAAAAGCATATTTAAACCCCTGCCAGTGATGATCGCTTTGCCCAGACGAACACAAGTCCACTTGTCGAAACGTTAGCTTGACCTGCGAACTGATACCCCCTTTATGCTTGTTCAGTGCTCCTTCATACTATGGTATGGCTCAGAAGCAGACCCCCTGGGCTCTAAACTTTTGACAAAAACTACATGAACTCCACAACTGTTTTTTTTTTTTTTTACTCAACAGGCTTAACCGACTTGTCTCTTTGACCTGACTTGGGCTAGTCAGAGTCAAATACCAGAATGAGCACAAAACTGCTGATGTCATTCTCGACCAAAGTGGCAGTTGGAATATTATGTCGAGATTTTTTTCCATAAATTTTAATTTTTTGGACTGCCCCCTTTTAGACGTTTCTGATCTCTCTATCAAGTCCCAACTGGTCGTCGACTGATACAGGATTCTATGCCAATAAGTTCTTTTTTTTTTAGAAAGGAGGGGGGGGGGGAGTTCTTATGAAATTGAGAGCTTGGCACTTTTGGGAGATGATACAGATAAATGAAAAAAAGGCACATCATATACTTACCAACAGGCAGGGTATAGTCTGCCCTTAAGAATTGGAAAAATCATTAGTGAATTAAATGCAATAGGATGATTACTATTTCAAGAAATAAAAGGCTGGTGCGAAATCATTCGCAATAAATGAGAAACTGAATTTTAGTAACGGCCCACTTTTTATCCTGTGACTATCAAAACGCATGCAGGGCTTAACCTATGGTCGAGCATACGCAGCTCGGCAAAGGTAGCCAAACACCTGTACATATCAACTGAACGCACTATCAAAACGCGTGCAGGGCTTAACCTATGGTCAAGCTTAGCTTGACGAGCGTACGCAGCTCGGCAAAGGTAGCCAAACGTCTGTACATATCAACCGAACTCACAGCACCTTTTGGAATACGTACTGCTCTAACAGCATGATCCTCCCCAGCTGATTTTCTCATTTTCATAGTTTCTAAAGCTTTATTAACCTCATCCTTCGTCACTGGCAGAGGGTCGGAATTTTTGACTACTGCCAATCTCATTATTGTCCTGACTACTTGACTACTCTATAGATGAGTGCAGAACTTCTCGGCTGCTTTGACTACCTTGTCAATATTTGCGATGACATTTCCCTCCTTGTCCCTTAGTGCATACATTTGATTTTTGCCTATGACCAATTTCTTCTTTACCGCTTTAAGGCTGCCCCCGTCCTTTAGAGCATGCTCAATTTTCCCCGTGTTATACTTCCTTATGACATCCACTTTATTTTTATAGATTAGCTTTAATATCTCTGCCAGTTCTATCCTGTCTGTTGGGTTGGAAGCTTTCATACTTTGGTATTAATCAAATCATTCGTCGATCCCCTTTGATAATTTACTGGTATCCTAACTATCCTACAGTCTGCTCTTCCACTATCTTTCTGATAGCGGCAGATAGAATACCTCTCTTGACCACGTCAACTGCTAATTACTGTCTGCCAGAGCCGTGCCCATGTTTGCTACACTGTGCTTTTTAAATGTCAAATCAAGGTCAAATCAGACACATCTTGGTGAGCTGCTTTTGCAATGTGCAGAGCTACTGCTCTAAAAACTGTTGAAAGTCACATCAGAAACAGATGCATGTTCCTTGTTGATGGCCAAGAAGCTACTGTCACTGAATTTTCAAACATTTTTGAAGAGGTTACATCATGGAAGTTCCATGAATGTGAGTAAAGTTTTTGGTTCGGATGTTGATAGGTGACTGGATGGTGGAGCAAGCCAGTAAGTTGGTGGAGCAACTTGGTAAACAACCGGAGAACTTTATACAAAAGAATAAGAGGTACAACAGTTATATTCACAAAGTAAAACTAGCCGTGGTCGGCCGCGCCGACCGCTAAACAGAGCGACAAGGGACTCCGCGTCCCCGCAGTCGAGCAGGCGCCTCTTGCCCCAGCTCCAAAGCAACCACTAGCTACTCGCGGCGCTCGCCAGCGCGAGCGTCCTATCGCAAGGACTAGCTCCAGCAAAAGACACTCGGGGCCCGTCCCGCGCTCCAGAGGTGAGCCGAGAGCGCACCCCTTTCCACACGTAAAAATATAAAAACACAGTAGAGAGTTTTAGCTTACCGTGATCCGCGATCCGCTACCGTGATCCGCCACCGCGCGTTCCACTGCGCATGCCCAGACACCCCTTGACACCGTCAGATGGCGCCACTTACTGGATGTCGGCACACAGACCTGCCGCGTCGGGACCAATCAGCTTGACCGCCCCGCCCACGCGCGGTAGAGAGCCACGGTGGCGGATCGCGGATCACGGTAAGCTAAATCTCTCTAGTAACTGTAGCTCTTCCCCGCGTATGTGGGCCACTCGTCGTAGCCTGTTCGACCGTTTCGCTTACTGACAGTCGTGCACTAGCAAGCTACACGTTATGCAGCGGGACGAAAGGCAGACCCCTCTCGCGGTATTTATGGCCCCCGGCCGTTCTCACTCGGGCGACGGGACCGCTGGAGGCCGCGTTAATGAGGTCCGGCTCGAGGGAAGCGGGGGGTCTCTCCCGTCTCCCGTAACAAAGGGACACGTGTGGCGGGGGTCTGAACGAAGAGCCTGCGCTTTTGAACTAATGGTCTCCTTCTAGGAAGTAAGCGTTTGAAAACAGACCAGACGCGCAGTTCGCACCACGGCACCCCGCCGAGACATTCCTTCCCAGTCAAGGATGCCAAAAATACAAACGGCAACGCGCCGGACCTTACACCTTCCCCCCAAGACTCGGTTGATCTATTGAAAGATAAGCCGAGACAAAACAAGAAAAAGGTTCGGCAAGTGGCGGTTGAGTCCTGAAGCTCACGCCAGCTGTGGAAGCCGGTGAGCATGGCTGCGCGACCCTTCATCACATACATACACAAACACATGATGCGAAAAAAAAATAAACACACACAGATGGTCCCCAGGATTACTGAGTTCGGCCTTGGCGTGCACACTTCGAATCCAATGATTCCAGTTTGTTGCTCGCGCACCATTCCCTGGACCACTGTCCCCAGCGGTCACTGCGGGATGTCAGCCGGTGGCCTGTTCCAACAAGCGTTGGGGGTTTCAGACAAGGCATCTGCGAGTAAGCTTCGCGCTTTGGGGCATACTACTCGTAAGGAATGAGAGAGGGTGCTATCGGTGACAACGGGTACGGTGGCAGCAAACACCCACATCTCAAATTTCTTTGACGTCCATATTACGGTGTAAACCTCCCTTTCGATTGCAGCCCATCGCATTAGAGCGAACGTGTGACTGGCGAAGGCTATGGGCGCCTCCGTGTCGTCGTCAGAAAGCTGCACCAAACAGGCTCCGGCAGCCACTGCCGCCGCGTCCGTTAAAAGCAGATACGGCTTTCGCGGGTCTGGAGTGGCCACCAAAACAGCCTCGCATAGAGCTTTCTTTAAGGCGCTGAAGGCTTTGTCCGCATCATCTGGCCACGGTATCTTATGTGAGCCTTTCCACGTTAGGCTTGTCAGTGGCAGAGCGATATCTGCAAAATTGAGAACATAACCCTGCGGAGTATACTCGACTTCACCAAAGTCTCTGTCATCCTGAAATATGACTATCACTGAGTCTACCCTGCCGATGTAAGGACGTAACTTATCTGCATGTACTAGCATGCGGCGATCGTCACTCATTGGTACATAGTACGAGTGCTCACGGTATCTCTTTTCCACTACCGCCGGCTCGAGCCACTTCGGATACAATTTCCTTGGCCTCTTGTCATCAAAGACGAGAACCGCCTCACCTCACGAAAGGTTTTCACCATCGCGTGCCTGTTGTAGTGAAACGCGTGCGCCTCTTTCTGTTTGCTGCTCCTTAGCTCCGCGATGTCGGCCGCGATCTCGAGCTGCGGTTTAAGGTTTTTCAAGTAGTCATAGGGGGCCTCCGCTACCTCCCCAGGTACCTCGATATCTCCCGTCCAGGTCTGTTTGCGTGGGGGAGGCGCTATCGATACCCTGTCGGTTTGTCGGCGGTCGGACTGAACTGTACAACTGTGGCAGCTGTCGCAGTGTTTGTGGATGTCCGCCTCCATGCCAGGCCAATAGAAACTTAACTTTAGGCGAGCTTTAGTCTTCCGAAAGCCAATGTGTCCGCCCCAATAGGACTCATGTGCCAGGCTCAGTGCGGCCTTGCGTCGTAATTCTGGCTGTACTAACTGCTGCACCCTTTGACCTAACCCCTGGTCTCTATGACACAAGACTCCCTCTACAATTGACATGCCAGCCTTCCCTTGCCTAGCATTCTGCCAGGCCTGACGCAGGGTCTCATCCTCGTGCTGCTCCTCCCGAAACCTCCGCACCCCGCTACGCTCAGTAATAACGTTGTCATCTTGTGATTCCTCCACCGCATTAATGACCACTGTCTGATCCGGCAGCATTTCATTCTCTGACACCAAGACGGGCTCCGCGCCAGCTTCTAGCCCACATTCATCTGGTATTTCATCCGGTGTCGGCACCGTTACCGCTGCCTGCACGCAACTCTCGCTGCCAATTTCGCCCGAGTCCTGCAGCTGTTCCCAGGCATCTGCGGAGATTAGGCAATCTGTATGCGTGAGCTTGTCGGTGAGCGCGCACTTCACCGGTGTCGAATATTTCCCGGCTTCGATTAACGAATTACCACGATACAAACTCAACGGGACGATGGCCAGCTTCGCCTCTACCTTCTCTCCGTAAGCAGAAATGAGATCGATTGTCCCCTGTGCGGTTACAAACTCCTCAGGCACCATGCGCTCACGCAAGACAGTGATGTCAGCGCCAGTGTCTACCATGACGCTGATAACAGCTTCCCGACAGCTGAGTTTAATGTCCCTGAGCGCAGGACGTGCGGTTTGCTCTTCGTGGGTCGACACGCGTGCCGTTACCTTATCCTCGCGTGGCGGACCATCTCGCTTGTCAGCTGGGTTCTCACCACTGTATGGACAATTCGCAACAAAATGTCTCCAGCTCCCGCATCGGAAACAGCCACTCGATCGCGATGGCCTTTTCCTTTCTCCTCCTGTCCTGCCTCCAGTTCTCTCTGCTCGCTCCGACCCTGAATTCTGCAAAGGTGCGGCATCGGTTCTGGCCCTTGGACGCGTGTGAGGGGATTTAAAGCTGTCGTCTTTCCTCTGAGCGCTGCCCTTTCCAGCGGCTTCCTCATATGTTTGTAGCAGCGCGGCTATCTCGTCCGCATTCAGCCGCTTCTCTCCTTCGCGCAGCTTTACATATTTGTTGGCTTCCTCTGACAGCCCCGCCTTGAGCTGATCGGCTACCAATAGCCTTACAAGTTCATCTAATGATGACACGCATCGAGACTTTAAATAAAAATTTAGATAACTCTGGAGGCGGGTGACAAATGCCTTCCAGGTTTCTTCGCGGCGCTTGGTGGCCCCAGAAAACCGCCTTTTGTACTCTGCGGCTGAAAGTTTTAGCTCCTCTAGGACCACCGCCTTCAGCTTGTCGTAGTCCCGGTGCTGCTCGGCGGTGAACCGAGTTGACAAGTAGGTCACTCGCTCGGCCAGCATCGGGAACACGAGCTGCGCCCAGTGTTCCTTCGGAACGCTGTAAGCCTCGAGCGAGCATTCCACCGACTCAGACCAGACCGGCACTTCACCATCCGCTGGTAATTTGGGGAACGCGCCGGCGAGTAGCTTAGCGTACTGCCTCAGTCGATCGTTCTCCGAAGGCGCCGCACTTTGCCCGTTAGCCAGCATGAGTTGCATCTGGAGCTCTAAAGCCCTTATCTTCTTTTCATACAACTCTGACTCCTTTTCAATGTTTCGGCCACACTGAGGTCTCGGCGCCTCAGTGCTGCCCTTGTCGCCACCGTCCCCCCCCGTCACCGTCGCTATCCATTGTCAGTGATTTGTCGGGGTTAAGATGCCTAAATCTGGTCAGCATTAACTACACCAGCCACATCAAACAGTGAACGCCAAGAAAACCAAAGGGACCAGGGAACTCACTCTGTGCTGCCCGCCGGGTCCTCTTTTCGCACTGGATTGGCGTCGATCGTCAGAGTGGCGCCGCATGAAGTCGTCCGCTGTTGTCGCTACTCGAGGGCTCCGCTCGCGTCCGTCGACCGCCGCGTCCACTTGCGCTTGCAAGCTTCTGTGTCGCTCGTATCGCTGCTCGTTGACGCCCTCGTCTTCGGCGCCTTGACGCCCGATGCTTGACGCACCCTCTTGTACCTGCTCGTTGTCTTCGGCGTATCAACGCCCGATGCTTCACGCACCTTGTCTCTCGGTTGAGTGCAGCACACCAATCCTGTCGCGACTGCGCCAGTAAAGTTTTTGGTTCGGATGTTGATAGGTGACTGGATGGTGGAGCAAGCCAGTAAGTTGGTGGAGCAACTTGGTAAACAACCGGAGAACTTTATACAAAAGAATAAGAGGTACATGAGTTATATTCACAAAAAAAAACTAGCCGTGGTCGGCCGCGCCGACCGCTATACAGAGCGACAAGGGACTCCACGTCCCCTCAGTCGAGCTGGCGCCTCTTGCCCCAGCTCCAAAGCAACCACTAGCTACTCGCGGCGCTCGCCAGCGCGAGCGTCCTATCGCAAGGAGTAGCTCCAGCAAAAGACACTCGGGGCCCGTCCCGCGCTCCAGAGGTGAGCCGAGAGCGCGCCCCTTTCCACACGTAAAAGTATAAAAACACAGTAACTGTAGCTCTTCTCCGCGTATGTGGGCCACTCGTCGTAGCCTGTTCGACCGTTTCGCTTACTGACAGTCGTGCACTAGCAAGCTACACGTTATACAGCGGGACGAAAGCCAGACCCCTCTCGCGGGATTTATGGCCCCCGGCCGTTCTCACTCGGGCGGCGAGACCGCTGGAGGCCGCGTTAATGAGGTCCGGCTCGAGGGAAGCGGAGGGTCTCTCCCGTCTCCCGTAACAAAGGGACACGTGTGGCGGGGGTCTGAACGAAGAGCCTGCGCTTTTGAACTAATGGTCTCCTTCTAGGAAGTAAGCGTTCGAAAACAGACCAGACGCGCAGTTCGCACCACGGCACCCCGCCGAGACATTCCTTCCCAGTCAAGGATGCCAAAAATACAAACGGCAACGCGCCGGACCTTACAATGTGATTGTATAAAGTAATGAGTTATGCTTGCTCAGACTATGAAATTGTGTAACTGCCAATGTAATCTCTAAGTGGTTACTTCGAATAAGTTCGAAGAGGGTGACACACAGTCTCTGACATCACTGAGTAGTTTTAGTGCAAGTTGGGATGACTTAAAGTCTGCACAGACACTATAAAATATATAGCCACCGGGTAAAAAGTTGACAGAACAGCAAACATAAAAGATTTTAAGGAAGTTAAAGGAGTGTAGACACCAAAATTTAGTTTGCATTTTTTACTAATGAGAAGATATTACTATGCAAAGGTCAGTACTGTTTTTACCTAACATTAGTAGATAATCCATACAAAATATTTTCTCTTATTTTGGTTCTGATTTTAATAACCAAGTGATTGGCAGCGGTGGCGTAGCGGTAGAACATCCGCCTCGCATGCAAGAGGACCAGGGCTCAAATCCCGGTGACGCGCAATTCTCCACCGGATGAAAAAGAAAAAAAAATCCGCGTGTCGATGGAATTGCATAAACAGGTTTGGGGTGCGACCTGATGCCGGTGAACACCTCCGGCAACGCACTCCCTCACCAGAACAGGAGTTGGCCACCCTGGTGCAGTAATTGGCCGCAACCTCCCATGATAAGCTCCATAAAAACCCGGCCCTCAGTCACCAGCGGCTGCGGAACAACTGACCACGGCGGCGGTCAGACCTGTGACGCAGCAGGGGGTGCTAAGAAAGCCTGGCTCCGCTGGACAGGCCGCCATTGGAGACTGACCTTGGCAACGTTTAATGCTAGAACCCTAGCCAGTGAAGCTAGCTTAGCAGTGCTGTTATAGGAACTAGAGGGCATGAAATGGGATGTCATAGGGCTTAGTGAGGTTAGGAGGCCGAATGAGGCATATACTGTACTGAAGGATGGGCATGTACTGTGTTATCGAGGCTTACCAGAGAGGCGACAACTAGGAGTAGGTTTCCTTGTCCATAAGTATATAGCGGGTAACAATGATGAATTCTATAGTATTAATGACAGGGTTGCAGGCATCGTAATTAGGCTTAATAAGCGATATAAACTGAAGGTTGTACAGGCCTATGCACCTACATGTAGTTATGATGACCAGGCAATTGAAAGCTTCTATGAAGATGTAGAATCGGCAATGCGAAACGTAAAGACGCAGTATACTGTACTAATGGGCGATTTCAATGCCAAGGTAGGGGAAAAAGCAGGCAGGAGACAAGGCAGTAGGTGACTATGGCATTGGTTCTAGGAATAGCAGGGGGGAGTTACTAGTTGAGTTTGCAGAGAGCAATAACTTACGAATCATGAATACCTTCTTCAGCAAACGGAAGAACCGGAAATGGACATGGAAAAGTCCTAACGGGGAGACTAAAAATGAAATCGACTTCATAATGTGTTCAACCCCCGCCATTATGCAAGATGTAGAGGTAATCGGGAAAGTGCGATGCAGTGACCACAGGCTGGTGAGGTCCCGAATTAGCCTAAATCTGAAGAAGGAACGCAACAGATTAGTAAAAAAGAAACCCATCAACGAATTAGCGGTGAGGGGGAGGGCAGAAGAGTTCAGGATCTCGCTACAGAATAGGTTTTCAGCTCTAACTGAGGATGGCGACGTTACCCTAGAGGCAAGGAACAATAATTTCAAAGATATCAAGTGCCCGGTAGAAGTAGGCGGTAGGATAGTTAGAGAGGATACCGGCAAGCTGTCTAAGGAGACGAAAGATTTGATTATGAAACGCCAGAGTATGAAAGCTTCGATTCCAACAGACCAGATCGAATTGGCCGAGATATCAAAGCTAATCAATAAGCGCAAGGTGGCCGATATAAGGAAGTATAACATGGAGAAAATTTAGCATGCTGTAAAGAACGGGGGAAGCCTTAAAGCGGTAAAGAAGAAATTGGGCATAGGCAAAAACCAGATGTATGCGATAAAGGACAAGGCGGGCAACGTCATCACTAATATGGAAAAGATAGTCACAGTAGCCGAGGAGTTCTATAGAGATCTCTACAGTAGCAAAAGTAGTCAGGACCGTAATGAGATTGGCGGTAGGAAAAAACAGTCAGACGTTCCACCAGTGACGAAGGACGAGGTCAAGAAAGCACTAGAAACTATGAAAAGGGGGAAATCAGCTGGAGAGGATCAGATAACTACAGATTTGCTGAAGGACGGGGGGGATATCGTGCTAGAAAAACTGGCCACCCTGCATACGCAGTGCCTGGTGTCATCGACGGTACCGGAACCATGGAAGAATGCAGGCATTATCCTCGTTCACAAGAAAGGGGACTCTAAGGACCTTAAAAATTACAGACCAATCAGCTTACTGTCTGTTACGTATAAGGTATTTACTAAGGTAATCGCTAATAGAATCAGGACAACCTTAGACTGCAATCAAGCAAAGGATCAAGCAGGGTTTCGGAAACGGTACTCTACTATCGATCATATCCATACCATCAATCAGGTGATAGAACAATGCTCGGAATATAACCAGCCCTTATACATATCATTCATTGATTACGAAAAAGCATTTGACTCAGTTGAAACCTCGGCGGTGATGCAGGCATTGCGAAATCAGGGGGTAGACGAGCCGTATGTGAAAGTGCTGGAAGATATATATAGTGGCTGCACAGCAACCATAGTTCTGCATAAAGAAAGTAATAAAATTCCCATAAAGAAAGGTGTTAGGCAAGGAGACACAATCTCCCCAGTACTATTCACAGCTTGTTTAGAGTAAGTATTCAGAGACTTGGAATGGGAGCAGTTAGGGGATAAGGGTAGATGGAGGATACCTCAGTAATCTGCGATTTGCTGATGACATTGCCTTGCTAAGCAACTGGGGGGATGAACTGCAAATAATGATTGATGACCTAGACAGGAAAAGTAGAAAGGTAGGCTTGAAAATCAATATGCAGAAGACTAAGGTAATGTTCAACAGCCTCGGGAAGGAACAGCAGTTTACATTAGGTAGCGAAGTACTGGAAGTAGTAGGCGAATATGTCTACTTAGGACAGGTAGTGCCCGCAGATCCGGACCACGAAAAGGCAATAACAAGAAGAATAAGATTGGGATGGAGCGCATTTGGCAAGCACTCACAGATGATGACTAGCAGCTTACCGGTATCGCTAAAGAGGAAAATATATAACAGTTGCATCTTACCTGTACTCACCTATGGGGCTGAAACGTGGAGGCTAACCAAGAGAGTTCTACTTAAGTTGAGGACAACCCAGAGGGCTATGGAACGAAGAATTGTAGGGGTAACATTAAGAGATAGAAAGCGTGCAGAGTGGGTCAGAGAAATAACTCAAGTTACCAACATTCTAGTAGAAATTAAGAAGAAGAAATGGACATGGGCAGGACATGTAGTGCGAAGAGAGGATAACCGATGGTCGCTGAGGGTCACAAACTGGATTCCAAGGGAAGGAAAGCATAGCAGGGGACGGCAGAAAGTTAGGTGGGCGGATGAGATTAAGAAGTTTGCAGGGGTCAAGTGGATGCAGCTAGCACAGAACCGGGTTACGTGGAGAAATATGGGAGAGGCCTTTGCCCTGCAGTGGGTATAATCAGGCTGATGATGAAGATGATGATTGGCATGACGTAAAAAAAGTCTAGGTCATGTGGTAGGATGAAAAACTTCGATATAAGCATATCTTCGCTCAGTGATTATTTCTTTAATAGAAGGTTGGCTTAGTGCTTTAATGAACTGACATAAATTAGTGATTATTACACATTTGTTTTTTCATCCACCATGTGACCTGGACTTTGATATAGGTATTGCTGGCAAATGAAACAAACATGTCAGAAAACAAATTTGGCTACAAATTATTTAGCAGTTATCAATAAATAACACAGGGTGATCTGTGTATTAGAGTGCCTTATGCATCAATACAAAGAAGGAAACATGCAACATAGAATTCTATAGGTGCCTATACACTCCTTTAATGTACATGCCAACTGGAAATCATTTTGCAATGTATGTAAATTACTTAAAAACTATACTTCACTCTATGAAGAAGTACCAAGCCCCTCAGCTAATCTTTTTAAAAATCAAGTGACGCCACACTTCATTAACTGAATACTGGTACACTGTTCTGCATTAACAGGCACAGAGAAAGCAATCAAAACACTTATTGCAGCCAACAAATGTCACTGCCTACTAAACTTATGAAGTTGTTTAAACATAACCATACTTTCACTTTGTCTTCACTAATGTGCTAAACAGTCAGAATAGAGTTCTAGTGCCAAAATAAGCAAAGAAAACCTTACTGTTGGTGCTGGCACCACAGTAGTTGATTCTGGGAGGGCATAGCTGTCCATCATTCGCTTGAGCCGCTTCACCATTTTTGCAGCATCTAAAAAAAAGGATGCAGAAAAACAGCAGCAGTTATTTTACAGCAATTATTTATATCTTGCCCTAGAAATCTGTGTTGATAAAAGCCAGCCCATGATATACCAAAACTAATATTCATCAAAAGTAGTGTTTAATGACTACAATTAGTGGACTGATTGGTCAGTACAAGTTCCATTCACTGAAAGCATGAATTCAAAATACCAGCCATTTGCTCAGACTGTTTCATTGGATCATTAAATATTAGTGAAAAAGCAAACGCCCATGATTTTGCCTCGATTACCGTAGCAAGAACGTCTGCTAAGAAAACATTATGCCCCCTTGCAAATTTCACAGTGGGGCAATGAGTTTTGCAGGAGTAGTAGTTCAAACTACCACTTCTTGGTCGTGACCGATTTCTGACTGACCCCGACTTCTCGGTCGTGGTGTCATCTAAATCCTGATTCCAAAACTGTAGCCTTTAGTTTCAAATGAGTGACCCTGAATGCTAAAGGCTGGTGCTATGACCTTTGTGGTTATTAAAACGCACCCAAAATGATGTCATAGTTTGCCCGATATACTGATACCGGCAGACAGAGTATTCAAGAAGATAGACTACACTTTTGATGTCACGTGTGTAATCGCCTTTTCTCTTTACCTTATCCAAGCATGTAAGCATTCAGGGTCACTCATTTCATAAACTAAAGGTGACAGTTTTAGAATCAGGATATAAATCACACCACAACAAGCATGTAAGCATTCAGGGTCACTCATTTCATAAACTAAAGGTGACAGTTTTAGAATCAGGATATAAATCACACCACAACTGAGAAGTCTAGGAGTTATTCTTCATCCATAAATTTAAAGCTGCCTCACCAGGCAATAATGAAAGCATTGAAAAATTAACCTGCCTGTCTTAATTTGCCCCGTTCGACGACCTTGGAAATATCAATGAGGCCGTGACTGGTATCTTATTTTCAAACCAAGTAAGCGTTCAAATGTGATTTTGCTATGCACATTTTTTTCTGTATTAATTAATTTCTCAGTAACCTCATATTTTCTTTTTTCACTACTGTGCATCATTCTTGTACATCCATTTTTTGGCTTTCATATAACCACTGCATGCTCTATATCGTACTGTGCTATGTTTGCATTTCGCCTTCACTGATTTGTTTGAATGCCCGACCTGGAATCACTATATGTAATCACAGCTTGTTTGCGCCATTGCAATTTCATTTTACTGCTTTGCCATGTGCCTTTTTGGGACATATTTCTATTTTTGTTATTTTCATGCCATGTTGATATCGCCAACCTATATATAGGATGCTGCTAAGCATTCATGCTTTTTCTGATGAAGGCAGGTCCCAGGCTGAAACATTAAATAGTTGTAAGCCACAAAGGTCTTCATATATATATATATATATATATATATATATGAAGGAAAGAAGCCAACAGTCAGCGAGGCCAAGGAAAGCGTCGGGGATGGTACTTTATGTCTTTCTTTTTTTTTCTTTAATGTTTGCTTAGATAATCACAGAAATTAGTAATGTAATCTGTTTAGGGGAAAGATAATTAAACACAAAGTAGCAGAAAAAACAACGTGCCGATGATGGGAACCGAACCCACGACCTCCGAATATCGCGTCCGGTGCTCTTCCAACTGAGCTACATCGGCCGCTGTCCCCCCCCCCCCCCTGCTACTTGCATAGGTATATATATATATATATATATATATATATATATATATATATATATATATATATATATATATATATATATATATATATATATATATATATTTAATCTCCGATGATGCTTTCTGGTAATTAAATGGCCCCTTCCTAGCCACATCTTGTTGATTTATAAAAGAAACACTGAAATGCTCACCACTTTTCTGTTATCATCATGTGTGAATTCTTTTAGTTTTCACATTTTAAACTAGCATTTTCTGGAAGTACCACTTTAGCATGAATACTGCATGGCTATGAAGACAATGCGAGTCTCATTTCACATGAAAAACCAAAGCTTCGCATAAAACGATGATGTTTTATAGTTCTGAAAAGCACACAGAGAAGTGCGGCTGAACCGCACATGCCACACCTCCACTTTTTGCCATTGCCACCTTAATTGTGCTTTGTGCTGCCATTGCTGCAATCTTTTGGCCATTACTTACCCTATCTACTTTACTGCAATTTTACTCTTTCACTTTCTCAACAGACTACACCACCTTCCTTCCATGTTTGTAGCCAGTTTTACTTTTTTTCCCTACAAGCCAGTTGCTTATGCAACTACACAAAGCCCTTGCAAAGCTAACTTAGAGCTGGATAACCTGTGCCAGTGTTAAAGGCCGCATTCTGCAGAAAATCTAGTGGTGGTCATGTGAGCACAAAAGACCATAAACATGCCTATGGCAAGCAGGGGCATAGCAAAGAAGAGGGGGGGGGGGGAGGTTCCGCTAATTGTTAATCAACACCCCTCCTCCCCCAGCATTCTTCTTCTGAAGCCCCTCCCAAACAAATTTGCTGGTTATGCCACTGCTGGCAGGTGATTTGGCCAGGCACCGATTTGTCTGCGGGTTGTACAATGTCACTAAACCACATGGTATGGATTTTGAGATGGGAAGGTAAGATAATAGTTGGTCTTTTCATCCCGAGTCAAACTCTTATACTCTCAGCTCATGGACCATGCAGGCACATTTGGATGAATCAGTGAAAGTGGGCTTCATTCATATCTATGTTGGTTGGCCTTTCACATGATGTGGTAGCTTACGAGTATGCATGGGATAATAAGGCCACAAATTAAGAAATCAGTTATCTAACAAAGAGAAAAGTGCATGTATACATGAACGAGGATCTGAGAGAAATCACAGATGGGAGCCACTATTCTTTTTACATCGAGCCTGTAAAGGCAAAGCTTATGTGCCTATAAATGTTTTTAATATTAGATGTTTGGGCTTGTAAGCAGCTTATGTTGGGTGAGGCAGCACACAAATGGCTTCTATAATGACATCAATATGACACAAGCACTGGCTCTCAGCAAAAGTTTTTTAAGTTGCACATTATGTATATGGTATATGTGAGCAACCTAGGAAGCAACAAAGAAAAGGCATCCTGTGTGAGTGCGAACAACTACAAAAATGAAGGGTACAAACCATTAAAAAGCACCAGCTTTCTTCGTGAACAATAAAATGCAAGAATTTTCGGCACTGAAGCACTGTCGACTAAGTGAGCTCTGTATACATCATTATAATAATCTTTCATATTCTCATGGCTACACAGGCCAATTTGGCAGATGTAAACATTGCCACAGGTCAAGGAATTAAGCAAACAAGCCCTCTGCATACTCTAAGAAGCAACTGTGACAGTGTCTAGTGCAAACTGAGTTTTCAGCCCACTCTCACTTGGCATGTCTATGCAGATCCATTGGCTATTCATGTGTAGAGAAACATATCTACTTTAGCTCAACTGTGAATTTTTTCAACTAATGTGATAAACTGTGAATGTAAGGAACAGCCACAGCCTTTCAAGTACTTGCAGTTTGGACATGATGATGGCTATTGGAGAGATTCTACTTTCAGTTTGAGGTGCTCATCTATAGACACCAATAAAACATCTCATCTTGGAAAAATCTTTGATAAGGAATATTGAATGCAGTGGCATGTATATATGATTCTTCAAAGCAATAGATACGCAAAGGTTCACGAAAGCTCTCTTACCAAGCTTAGATGAAATGGGTGAAAATAGGAAAATCGGCTTATTTGTTCTGAGCTTGTATATGGTGGCATGTGTAGTTTCCAAGGATAAAATCCTGAGGTTTTGAAACTGTAATGACTCATTTTGGGGAAATTTCATTGCTAGTAAAAAGGTGTTCGAGATGCTCGTAGAATTCCAGAAAACTTTATACAAAACACTGCCTCCTCATAACTGGAAAATAGGCTATTGCAAATTATTTACCAGTCATGTCCAGTTACCACTAATTGAGACAAAAACATTTTTACTCACAATAGTATGAAATAGCCCTGGCTACACAGCATGGAATACCTATACTAAGTAATCTATCATTAAAATAAAGGAAAATATAGAATACTGTCAAATTTCTGTTACCTTGTAATGAAAAAAATCACGTTTAAAACAATGTTTCTTCGAATTTGGGCTTACCAAAAGAATCTCGAGCCTGCTGAAGTTCGTATTTCAGTTGGCAGTTGGCTTGCTTTAACTCTTCATTTTCTTCTTGGAGCTCATTATTCTTTCTTTTAAGCTCCGCCACTTCACTCTCCGGCATCTCCTATATGCATTGAGAATGAAACCATTAATTCCAAACACAGGTGATCAAAACAAGAAGGGGACTGCCTTCTTTCAGAAGGAACCTTGGCAGTCGCTGTAAAGGCTTCGTTCTGACCAACAGGTCACCCATTATATCTTATGTGTCCCGACTCAGAGCTACTATGTTACTGTTACAGAGCAACTGTTACAGAGCGACCAAGGTGGACACTAGCACCTGGCCCAGAAGTCTGGAGCTGGAGTCTATTTTCGACTTTTGTAGCCCGATATGTGTTGCTCGAGTGCCCTACACAAGGGTGACGTCAACTGTACATCTTCCCACATGTTAAAGGCACCTAGCTGATGCACGATGCCGACAGTGCCCTTCACAAATGAATCTGCATGCTTTTTTTTACACAATTGTTTCTTGATCTTATTAAGAACAGTTTGGCAACACAAGAAAGCAAGATTTTTGGAGGCAGACAACACCACGGGTACTTTGACCCCAACGTTTAGGATCAAGAAAAAAGAATGTGAAAAAGCATACAGATTGGTTTATGAACTATGCCGTAGGAATCGTGCATCAGATGCCTACTAGATGTATCAGATGGAAGATGTACATTGGCAAGACTGACCGATGTATTGATGATCACCTAGCAGAGCATAACGAGATTTGAAGAATGGGCCAGGATTCCATTTAGCACAGCAAGTTTGCAGAGGAAAAGACAGGAAGTTCGGTGAAGCCAGGCTGAAAGAAACAAAAACAGGAGTAGGGCTAAGCTAGCCCGGGAACTGCTGGAGATATGCGATACCAAAGGAAAAGGTAGTGATTGTGTAAGCACACCATCCATTGCCATGCATAATAAGGAAGAGATTTTTAGATACAACACGGTGAGACACATGCATGCCTAGATCCAGTGCTTTGATCAGATTGTCTACATCTCGCACACATGTTTTGATTTCTCCTCTCTATCTTGATTCTCTTGCCTTATATTCACTTCCATGTGGTGTGAATAAGCCGTTTTAAGTTGCCCCTGTCCTGTCTATCTTTTTCTCTATGATCTGTTTTGGCACTTCGTTCAAGTGAACATGCACAAAATGGCCCCCAGCAAGTATTATTAAGGCTAGAAGAAAGAAGAGTAAATGGATATAATGATGTGCTACCTGAAATCAAGAAAAAAAAGATTAGCATAAAGCCTGTGACATGAATAGGAGATATTGAGGCTAATGTATAGGCAATGAGGTGCTTTGGAAAAAAAGGCTCATATAGCAGGCAGTGGCAAAGAATGAGGAAGGCAAATGAAATTAAGAGGTTTGAGATAAACGGCTGCAGTGAGCACAGGACACAGCTGATCGTAATTCAGTGGGAGAGGCCCTTCTGCTGCAGTGATTGTAGCTGGGCTGATCATAACGAAACAGCATTAAACCAGTGAGAAACAAAGAGGAGGTTTGCTGTGATATTCATTGCTTAAGATGCCCAATGCCAACAGTATGGAAACAAATTAGGTTCTTGCTGAAACACTGTCACAACCAATAATTAGATGTAATAACAAGTAGCACTGCAGACTTTGTGCAAGAAGTTAAATTTCAAAACACTGAGAGTTTTGGTTTAGCATTTGGAAAACATGAAATAAGTGACAATATCAAATTTATCGGTGACAAGGTGCAACTATCTCTGTGAAACCAATTAATATTACTTCCTTCTGCACCAAGGCAGATCACTGCCACATGCTGAACGATACATCAGTAGGCATGTTATCATGCAAAAAGTGATGGATTAATCATACTTGAAAGCTACTACTACCTAGCAAAATATCAGCACTTCACACCATGTAAACTAAAAAAAAAAGAACAGCCTGACAGGGCACATATCACTTTGCAGACGACAACATATACAACATTCCTGTTAAAACACCAATTCATTCTTCATTGAAACTTCTTGATTAGTGACCGGCATTTACCTCAGAAAGAGAGAAAGAGAACAAAAAGTACTGCTTGCCTGCTGACTTTCCATAGATGAAGACTCTCCAATAGCTGCATCAGCTAAACGCGTACGTTTTTTTTTCCATTGAGGAACGGCTGCCTGGAATATGTCCAACATCACGTGAGGGTCCATGTCATAATTTACAGTACAAAACAGGGCGAGATGGTACACTGCATTAATATGATCAGTTCTTAACAATTAGCTGTGTTTTATTTGTGGACAATGGATATGTCTCCCAGTTAACAGCAATCAAGAGTTTAAAGAAGGCGGGGTGTCCTAGGCAAGTGAAAGTACTGTTGAGAGGCCTAGCTGGTTCGCCATATTTTTTTTTTCTAGAGAGACAGTTTATTTGTTAAGTAATCAGTCAGCTTAATAAATATTAGCTTCTAGAAGAAAGTTTAGATTTTGCTTCTTTTCATAGGGTTTAATGTCCCAAAACGGATCAGGCTATAGGTAATGCTGTAGAGGAGAGCTCTGGAAATTTTGACCATCATAGCATGTTTAATGTGCACTGACACTGCACAGTACAGGGATGACTTGCTCTTTGCATCATCAAAAAGTGGCCTCTAGGTGGGATATGAACGTGTGCCCTCGTGTTCAGCTATGAAGTGCTATTATAACCATAAAACACCCCAGTGGGGCTTTGCCCAATGTAAGTCTCACCAGAGTGAGAGAAACCTCATAAATAACCACTTAATTACACTATATACCTATGCCCATGCTCTATTCTGCAGGTTTTTTTTTCTGTTTTTCAATGTTTATATGAGGACACAATGCTGCCAGTTTACAGGGGGCAGAGAAAGCTTCCAACACGTCAAAATTTGAAGCTACTTTTTCCAAGTTATGTGCTACTAGATGGCTGTAGGGAATACCCATTGGCCTATTTATTTTGAGATCGTGATTATACTGTTTACTTCTTTTTCCCTTTATGCTTTGAAGAAGCGACTTCACTACTCCCGTCATGACTGATTGAGGGAAGCCTGCATTTTGAAGCCTATAGCTATCTGTAGCTGGAAGCTTGCGTAAAGGAAAGAGAAAGCATAAAAGCAAAGAGAAATAAACAGTCTAATTCCAATGCCAAAATAAAAAGGCCAGTTGTTATTCTCTAAAGCCATCGAGTAGCTAATACCTTGAAGAAAGTAGCTGCAAATTTTAAAGTGCGAGGAGTTTTCTCGGCCCCCTGTAAACTGGCCGCGTTGTGTCCTGATATAAACACAGAAAAAAAAACCTGCGGAGTAAAGCATGGGCATAGGTACATAGAGTGTAATAAAGGGGTTATTTATGAGTTTCCTTTGACTTAAGGTAAAACGTACATTGGGCAAATGGATGCTATTTGAACAAAAGGTTAAGGGAGCATGAATGCTCAATGGACTCTGGAATGGGGTCTAATCTGCCGCTGCATTGCAATGACTGTAATCTAAGCCAGTAAAAACTCATTCTAGAAAAGATGGTGGTTTTACAGAGCTAGAAACCGCAAATGCATTGCCTGTGCACTGAAAGAAGCTTTTTGAATTAGGATAAAGAGTCAAAATTATGTAGTCGTTCCCCTAGAGTGAAGAAAGCTTTTTAGAAAGATTAAGCTGAGCAAATAACAAGTGTACGAGTTGTGTTGCTATACTTCTTGTACGAAGAGGACGAAACTCTTTGTGAATGTATTACGCAGTTACATGTGTTTGTTTCTGGTTTGTATGCTTTCAATTTTTTTTTATCCGGTATCTTCCCTTCACAACCCCCCCAAACCTATCACTGTGTCCCAATCATCACAGGGCTTTTTTGTTTGCCTGTTCTGCAGTGGCACAAGGTGATTAGTGCACAATGCATTGACGAAGGTTTAGGATGTTATATGGTTTGGTTATAAATTTCTGATGGGGTTGCCTTTTTTTTTTTGCCTTTCGATTATGTGTGTTCTGATCCCTGTGTGTATTCTGATCCAAAATGTTACTTTGGTCCTTTTACCACGTGCATTTTGTTTTTAAGGAACTGTCGGTCATGTGTATTGGCTTTAGCCCACCTTACGTTAAACATATGTATCCCTTTATTATTAGATTACTGCACAGCTTTATGATGCCTACGGTAGCTGATAGGTGGTGTGACAGTATCCCTAATATTATGTGTGTTCTTCAATAAAAGAATCATTTGCCAGTAGCATGTTGTCCACTCTGCCTCATGTGTTCGTCTGTTTTACTGTAACTTTTCTTCCGTACAATCATGAACCAACTGGCACAGCAACAAGCTTTACGCAAACACTACATGCTAACATTAATCGCATTTACTAAAGAGCTCCCGCCGTGATGGCACAGTGGTTAGGGCGCTCGAGTACTTTGCTCAAGGATGGGGGATCAAGCTCCCAGTCTCGGTGGCCACTTTTCGTTCAAAGTGAAAAGCAAGGCACCTATGTGCTGTGCGACGTGAGTGTATGTTAAAGAACTCCAGGTGGTCGAAATTTCTGGACTCTTTCACTATGACGTCTCTCATAGACCGAGTCACTTTGGGATGTTAAACCCCCAAACCAAACCAATCCTAAAAAGCAAAGCAACTCAGAGCCTGTGTGTGGAGGCTTCTGTACTGCCAATACTTTCAAAAACATTCTAAGGTATGTGCCTAGCCCTACATTCACGTGACTGGACTGTACAGAGTAGTGCATTATGTCCATATAAGTAATTCTGGAAATGCCATGGCACCTGGATGTGTTGCTAATCAGGGCACTTAAGAAAAACATACATTAGAAGAACTCAGCAAAAGAACAAAATTAAAAGTATGCCAACTGTTAACAGTATACTGCAGGTGCCAATCACAGAACAAAATGCAAAAATAGTT
This sequence comes from Amblyomma maculatum, assembly GCF_055883805.1. Taxonomy (NCBI): domain Eukaryota; kingdom Metazoa; phylum Arthropoda; class Arachnida; order Ixodida; family Ixodidae; genus Amblyomma; species Amblyomma maculatum. The sequence goes on from NC_139345.1 coordinate 196,679,879, forward strand.
AAATTATTGCATCAATTTGGTACCAGCAAGAGGGGAAAAAGTTCTTCAGGTTCTGGTTTTAGAAACCTCATCACATAAGTTGTTTATTACGCGCATCCTGAATAAAATGTCTAAAGAAGCAATGCAACTCTTTCCAATTTGTTAGGCATAAAAAATTCGAGTTGACTAATCAATAGAACAATCCTGAAACCGATTCCATTCTATGTCTGTATTTCCCGCCTTGCTGCATTAACTAATGCGATCCTCCACTTGATTCCCACCAAACTGCGTTTTGTTCATCGGCGTCCGCGGGATTTTGGCGGAAAGCAATTGGGGCGGGGGGGGGGGGGGGGGCAAGGTCTGGTGTGGCTTGTGGGGTGCGCTTGCGCAAGCCCACCCCCCCTGATGGAGTCGACGTTTTTGTTATTGCGTGTTCAACTGTGGTACCCAGAACGTTTTCTACAACTCAGCAGCAAGCGACAGCTGTTAACAGAGCGAAAAATTTCGAACGGGTTGTAACTGAAAACTGGCCGCAACTCGTGCAGTGGCGTGCGTTAGGCTGGGACACCTCCTAGACAGGACATGCAAGGCATGAGTGCGCCGCATCTTGCCACCGACGACAGAGCGCGGCGCATTCCCGTTGTATAGCACGCTTGCAGACGCTGCGGCATTTCTCGACGGCGGCCGATATCAACACAGTTAATTCTATCTATCCATCCAAGTTCCAACGAAAGGGGGGAAAACGGCGAAGAATTTCAAGCGGTCATGTTTTAAGCAAATGCGGCGTTTATACAAACAATAAAACGGTCCCCGAAATCTTCGAGCCCATCGACAGAATGGGGAGGGGGGCAGTGCGAGTTTCCGAACATCCGGCAGGGGGGTCCTACTCGATCGAACGCGTGCAGCACGCGTTGTTTTGACGTCATTTCCTGCGCACCGTGTACACCCAGTACACCTCAGTCGGGCACATTAGCCGAGGACGCTGCATATAAATTGAACAGTGGTGGGGAAGGAACAGCATATAATAAAGTGACGAAGAGCGGGAAACTAAACAATATGAAATGAAATTGTTGCATTAGTCCTGCTTCGAGCTGTTGTACTGACGATTCCTGGTGAGCCTACCCTACACGTACTTAACCGTTCCAAACTGTCCCTTCGAGGGCGGTAAATTCAAAAAATGACATTGAAATGATGATTTATAAACTTTGTTATGCCCACCTACCCTACTCATGACTGATTACATGAACACCGAGCGGCGATGAATTCGTATTCAGATTGATCGAGTTTTATAATCGGATCACATACGCTGAAATAAATTAACGGAAGACAATATTAGCGAAACGATTTATTCGCACTTTGTTTTTGAAAGTACATGCGCCAACGGCCATTGAAAGAATAGCACAGTGCACCGGTAACTATGCACCACGTGCTTTGGATTCAAAGAAGGTAAATTTTTTTTCGACGAAGTCGCCTTCCATTAATTTACTTTCAACGGCACCTGTACAGCACTTAACCTATGTGCAAGTTGGCAGCAAGGACAATACGCCGAAGCAGAACAATACATGCATCTATACGGAACACTGCGTAACAAAGAGCCAGTAACAGTCGATGAAGGTAAAAATCTTCCAGCTATAGTCAAAGCATATACACGATAACGTGCTCATGTGTCGTCAACATACCTGAAATTGAGTAACGTCCGAGCAAAGCACAATTAAGAGCGCAGCGAAAACGTCTTTGTGATGAAAAGCATATCTACTTACCCACGGCTAGTATTTTGGCGGGAGCGGGCGCTTCTCCTGCCTTCCACATCACGTCGACAGCAACATCGTGCAGCCGCTGCAAAGCGCCCTTAGGGTCGTTCGTTATATCCAGTCCAATAGCTGGGTCGGCTACGTGCCGCAGGGGATACACATCCTAGGAATCTTCCTTGATCCACTTCACTAAAATGTGCAGCATTGTGACAGCACTTGGCACAGCGTAGCACAGTCAGCACAGCGACACAAGACAAAAGTTTAGATATTGAATCCGTATAACGGCTTGAGGCTACTGGATGCTGGATAGGATTTCATTTGGTGTGGTTTCGTTTCCGTGAATTTTATGTTACAAAATGTTAGCTCATTAGGTATGGTGGAGAAAATTGTGCTTTTATTTCATTCGCTAGAAGTTTATAACTGTATTTTGTCAAGCCCAATAAAGTTGCATGCAGCACAAGTACTGATAATATCCGTTTTGTGAAACCGAAACTGTAACTCTTAAACCGTGTTCTCTGGCTCCATTGCGCACGTTCGTTGCGTTATCGAGCCATCGTGTCTTATCTCGATTGCAGTTATAAATCAGTCATGAATCAGTCAACGTAGAGGTGCGCGGCTCAGCGAAACCAAGCACCCGATTGCGAGCGATGCCGCTCCGTGTGTATGCTCACCGCCGACGCGCGTGCATCTCCCGTTACAGGCAGTTTGAGGTGGAGTGCGTGGACTGCGTTCGCTCCGCGCGCGCTCTCGACATCTCTCGTTGTTCTTTTTTTCTTCTCTTGTATTGATGTGCGTGCGTCTGGTTTTGACGCCTTTAAATGATCTCTCGTTACACAGTAGCGTGAGGTGGAGTACGCGGACTTCGATCGCACCGCGCGTGCTCCCGACAGATCACGTCAGGTATCTGTTCAGTAGGCTGGTCGGCAGTTCAGTCGTAAGAACCTCCCGCAGACATGCCGAAAAGAAAGTATAAGCGATATCTTTACGATTCTGCTTGTGATGTACCAATGCGGACAAAACATAGGCAGAAATGCGAAGAAGCGGGACGCAGTGCTCCTCCAGCGGCACAGGTCGACTCCTCTACCTCTGAATCAGACTCTGAGGAAAACGCATCGACATCTGGCCCTCTCCAGACAACAGAACCGAGCGCGCATGATGTTGCAGTGATTGAAGAAGACAGTTACTCCGAAGCCCGGGAAAGTTACAGTGCAACAACGCTTTCGGACCACGGAAGTTCGACTGCCGCGAATCAACATCTTGACGACAGCTCCTCGCAAGATTCTTCATCGACAAGCGATGAGGATGACTGTGACTATGGAGCCGAGGAAATATCTGGTGCAAGAAACGAACTGGTAGGTTCGATTTCAAATCTATAAACCGCTAGTGAGGTTTCCTATGTAGCATTTACGTTTTCGGCGCCATGCGGAGTGCAAGAGCCCAGCCTCGCAGTTCGCTTTTTTTTTAACTTTAACTTTATAATGTACAATATGCACCACTCACCCAGAAAGAAATTTTAGTGAAATTCCTTACCAGTTTTCGTTTTGCTGACCATTCAAGCAAAAAGTCCTACGAGTACATATGTAATGTGTGTGTGTGTGTGTGTGTGTGTGTGTGTGTGTGTGTGTGTGTGTGTGTGTGTGTGTGTGTGTGTGTGTGTGTGTGTGTGTGTGTGTGTGTGTGTGTGTGTGTGTGTGTGTGTGTGTGTGTGTGTGTGTGTGTGTGTGTGTGTGTGTGTGTGCGTGCGTGCGTGCGTGCGTGCGTGCGTGCGTGCGTGCGTGCGTGCGTGCGTGTGTGTGTGTGTGTGTGTGTGTGTGTGTGTGTGTGTGTGTGTGTGTGTGTGTGTGTGTGTGTGTGTGTGTGTGTGTGTGTGTGTGTGTGTGTGTGTGTGTGTGTGTGTGTGTGTGTGTGTGTGTGTGTGTGTGTGTGTGTGTGTGTGTGTGTGTGTCAGATGGAAGGTAAAACTTGTGTAAACATTATGGCTTCTGCGCTGAAGGCACATAGGTATATAAAATCTATAAGGTCTATAAAATCCCTTTATTTTATGGAGAATTCTGTAGAGAACATACACAGTTTGACATTTTTAATTTTAAGTTAGGTACTTCCATTGGACGTTCTGTAAGCTGTAGAGGGATGGGAACAAGGGCTTCTTTATTTTGGTTTAGAATTCTGTTCATTCAAAAAAAAAAAAAGGCATGCGTCATGCTTTGGGAGCAATTGCCTTTCAATCATATACACTGGCATATATTACAAGCCTAACCTACCTGTAACAAATAATGTGAGCAAAATGGAATGATGACAGTATTCAGGATGAGTAGCTTGATGTGTACTGCACAGATTTTGGCTCTGTGATGGAGGCATTACAGTCAAAACACATTGTCTTCAGCAGATGCTTTCAATTTAGCATGACAAGTTTAGTGTCTTGAGTAAACTTGAGTTTGATAGCCATGTACTGCCCTTGAACAGCTATTGCATTTTCAGAGAGCGATGCAGCAATCCCATAATTTTAAGCAGGATCCAGTTTCCTGCAACTTGCACATCAATTTATATATATCTGCAAATGCTGCTCGAATAAATGTTAGTGGCCAATCTCGCCTTCCTCTTTCAGTACTTTTTTTCTTTCCTAAGCTTCAAAAAGACTACAATACTCATGTATAGTGACAGCTGGTTGATTCCAAGTAACTCAAACAAAGTTAGTTGGTCGACCTTTTAGATTTATTTCAAAATTCTATATACTGTTGCCTGATCACTGGATTCAAGGAGAGATCTGCAATTGGTTTGGCTGCCAAAATTGTTTTCGAGGCACAGGAAATATAATAATGACGAAAAGGTGGAGTGTCACGATTATGTTCTCTGCTGTTTTGGCAAATTTTGATTATGAAGTCCGCAAAATATAATAAAGTTAAATAGCTGAAATTTGTGTGACTGAATATATACATGGTTTTATTTGTTGTATTCAGTTACTTTTCGCTTTTCTGGGTAGTGTAGATATTTTCATATTTCTCTAATTTGGCTCGGAAAACGAAACTTTACTACTTTGCAGGCCTAATTGTCTCAAGAAACGTTTGTAGCGCGGCAATGATCACGCACTATGTTATCAGCATACTCCACCAAACTGCTAGAGCGTATATCTACATAGATGCGATCGCGATAATTTCAAGGAGCTAGCGAGCAATGAAAATTCCAGAAGGCAAATAAAAAAATAAACATTTCTGATATTTCTGAAACCTTGTCCACCTGCTCTCCTCTACTTCAGCTTTCAAAATCAAAAACATATTGCATAATATTGTTTAATAAACAAAATTGCGCAAATTTGCGCCAAGACTAGCAATTGTAGATCTGACTTCTTGCCCAAGTGTATAAAATGCAGGCAGGATTGGATATCAGGTTGTTGAAAAAAGCCCAACAGTACGGAAAAGAACACGATTTGGCCGCCGGAGCGGCCGTGAGCGCGCGGGGGTGCGCGCATCCCACATGTTTGTTTTAAGAGGCGGCACTGATAGCTCGTTTTCGCGTCCTCGGAGCGATAGAGTTCCAAACAGTGGTACCTCTCGGGTGGCTGTTCAACGCATGTGCACTGGAGCTTCGCTATTCTATTCTCCCTTTGTTTACACCGCAACTAGACGCCGATAACACGGCGGTGAAGGAAGCAAGATCAAAGCGCTATCGGGGAGCTCCGAGCGCCCGCTTCACGCACGCGGGCAACACGCCGCCAACCGTTGCCACATGAGAAACTGCTCTGCGCCAGATGCGATCGGTAGAAAGCATGAACGTGGCGGTCCATATCAAAGCGGGATATCGAATACGCAAAAAAATAATAATAATAAAACAAAGCTACCAGTAACCGGATGCACGCGCTTATCTCAGATGACGATATAGATGAGAGATACAGACGACCTGGACTGCGTCTTTCGCCGCGTGTTCCGATCTGCTCTTTACACATCATGCCGCATAGCCGGGACTGCATGGAAGAAACTGTAGGGCCATTTTTTTAAAGCTACACCACCTACACCAGTGCAACAAAAATCCATTGTAGGTATAGAAGATTTGCTACACTGGTGTAGCAGGTGTAAATTAAACAAATGGCCCTAGTACAGCCATCCTTATATTTAATAATATAGCGTGAGCGTCGGCCAAGCAGCTGTTGGTCAGCGCTTTATAACTGCGATAAGCGTACAACACGGCTAGAGACAACATCGTCTGCTAGGCTATTCCGAGCACGAGAGCACACGCACTGCCACAATATCTGTTCGCGAAAAGTGCATGCACAAGAATAAGATGTAACAGACATGACTTTCCTCTTTTTTTCCTATTACGGCAAGCCACGCTGGCGAAACTGAGTTAATGTAAAAAAAAATAAACAAAGCAAAAATACCAGCACGCGAAAAGCATTTGCCTGGAAAGCGAGCCTTCTGATTTGAGCAGCCCTTAGGTGGGCACATGATAGAAGAGGCAAATAAAAACAGGCAAAGCACGTGTGCTCTACTGGACGACATTGTTTGTTTTTTTTTGTAAACAGATATTGTGGCGGGGCGTGTGTCCTTGCGATCAGAACAGCCTATAGTAGACGATGCTCTACCTTCGTGCGTGTGCGCGAACCCTCGCCGTGTTGCACGCTTATCGCGGTTATAAGGCGCTGGCCAGCAGTTTGGTCGACGCTCGCGTTTTATTATCAAAAATCAGGACGGCTGTACAGGAATGAAGGCAATGTGCGTTGTGATTCGAATAAATGAATGCAGCCCAAAACATTGTGTTTTAGTGAGGAACTTCTCTATAACTTTCGTAACCTTCTCCATTTCACTAAAAATTATTTGGAATACGTTGCTGGCTCATTAATTCTTATCGTCTTTTTGTCTAATCCGCATTTTGGTGAAGGTGAAATGCAAAAATTCCGAGTCATTCACTATGGTTTCTCACACAGCTAATTTAACGTCGAGACATAAATATACATACAATGTTATGCCGAAATTGAAAAATTGTACGCGATTCACAAATGTCTTAGAATTTCAGACCCGCGTGGTGCTGCGCAAGTGCCTTATTGAAGTGGCCATAATTACTAATGCAAGAAAATTGTACAATATGTTTTAATGATTCTGGAAACTGAAGCAGAGTAGAATAGGTGGACAAAGTTTAAGGAATATAAAAAATTGATATTTTTTTAATTGCCTTCAGAAATTTTCATTGTTCGTACTGTTTTCTTGAAATTATCCTATATACCTCTGTATTAAAACTTTACATAGATATCAGCTTTTGCAGTTTGATAGATAAGAATGCTGAGAACGTGCGGGATTATTGCTGCTCTGCCACAACTCTTTTAGATAAAGGCCATGCAAGTAGGTAATATTTCGTTTCCTGGGCCCACTATAAGAAATTTTATGAAAATATCCACTGCCCAGAAAAGCCAAAATTAAGTGAATATCAACAAAAACATGCATATATTTAGTCAGAAAATGTTCAGCTACGTAGTATTATAATTTGCGTAATTCATAACCGAAGTTTGCTAAAACGGCAGGGAAGATAAGCGCTGCACTCCACCTCTTCGTCATTAATAATTCCCTGTACCTTAAAGAAATTTTTGCCAGCAAAACCAATTGCAGATCTCTTCTTCACACTCATCATGGCAACAATATAAAATTTAAAATAAATTTAAAACGTCGACCGACCATCATTTGTTTCGTCTTATGTAGAATCACAGTGGGCATATTGCATATGTGATTTGTGGATATCAGGTCCATTTGTTTGGATAATCTGTAGGTCTTAACATAAAACATTAGATACTTGATTACTCTATAAACTAGTAGAATGTGCGAGACTGGGTGCTGAGAATATGGTTGGTCAGGCCTGTGTAAATTGAAGTCTTTATTTTACATGCTATTTATTGGCTCTTTCAGGAAGAGCTGCTCTACCCCACAGCAAAGCTGTCAAGAGGCCAAAGTATTGTCATGGTAATGGCACAAACACTAAGGCATCATTCTTCGAAAGAGGGCATGGAAAGCCTGCTTACACTGCTTGAAGCACATATGCCACAAGGAGCTGACTTTCCAAAGACAAAATTTTTGTTCTTCAAGAATTTTTCATCTATTTTTGAGTCCGAGCATGTGACGCACATGTATTGCCCAAACTGTTTGGAATATTTGAATGCACTACCTGGTGCAAGCACTGAACTAAAATGTGCTCAGTGTACTTCGGTGCACAAGGTTTCTGAGCTCCTGAAAACTGGGTCATTTTTTTTTAACGCTAGATATTGAGGCTCAAATTAAGGAAGTGCTTTTAAGTGGCAAGCTAATAGAGAGACGTAGTGGTGCTGCCTATGATGTTTGTGATATCACAAAAAGCCAAGCGTACTGTAGCTTGCCGCTAAAAGATGGTGATATCTCTGTCACATGGAATACAGATGGTGTTCCGCTGTTTGAATCTTCGGGGCACAGTGTGTGGCCATTATTACTGGAAGTGAATGAACTTCCATATAAAGACAGAGTGCAAAAGCAACTGCTGTTTGGTTTATGGTTTGGTGTAGGCAAACCAAACATGAACACATATCTCAGGCCATTTGTAAAAACAATGAACACCCTTTCCACAGAAGGCATTACATGGACAGGAGATGATGGACAATGCAAGGTGTGCAAAGTTTACTCAGGGCCGTGCACCGTTGACACTGTTGCGCGATGCATGATAATGAATATGAGGCAATTTAATGCCGCATATGGGTGCCCATGGTGCGAGCAAACAGGAGAAGTGGTTGATAAAGGCAAGGGTCACAGCCGTGTTTATCCAGTGGTGGATAGTGCTGCGAGACCAAGAACTCAAGAGAGTTTTGTCAATCAAGCAGAGCAGGCACAGAGAGAAGGGAAACCTTGTAGAGGTATTAAAGGCCCTAGTGTTCTGTTCTTCATCCTGTTTTTTAGCTTTCCGGATTCGTTTGTTGTTGACTACATGCATGCTGTATGCAATGGATTTGTAAGGTCAACAGCTTTCATGTGGTTCGGCAGCAAACGCCGCTTTCAATATCATATTGGAGGCCACATTAAAGAAATAGATGAAAGACTGCGACAATTAACACCCATTTGGGAAATGACACGTTTACCACGAGCCTTGTCTGAAATGAAATACTGGAAGGCATCGGAATGGAGGGATTGGCTGCTATATTTTTCTCCAGTTGTTTTAAAAGATTTCTTGCCAGACAGATATTACTGCAATTGGATAAAGTTTGTGCAGGTTATGCATTTCTGTTTGCAGTCCTCCGTTCCCGTTGACAGGATCAAAGAAATCAAAAAGCTGTTAACAGAGTTCTTAAAGGAATATGAACAGCTATACGGCATCCAGAGCATGACATACAATGCTCACATCCTATCCCGCATGGTGGATCATGTCAAACTGTGGGGACCACTTTAGGGATTCTCAGCTTTACCATTCGAGTCGGTCAATGGCAAGCTTGTACGCTTAGTGACTGGAACACGATATGCCCACTCACAGATTATACAGAAGTTTTCAATTTTGTAGAGTCTGCCACGAATATTGTCTATGACCACTAAATGGCAAAACAATGAACTTAGGCTCTTTGTTTGGTCCCTGGTGAAGGGTTATACTTTGAGGAGGGCCAGGTTCCACAGTGGCAGTATAGTCCTTTATGGAAAAGGGCGCATAGAACAGGACACTATAAAGTACAAGAAGGCGACAATTGGTGCTTTCACATATTGTGTCAGTTCAATGGACAAGTCACGACGAAGGAATTCCTTTGTTATGTTTCGTGACAATGAATTCGGGCGAGTTATTGACATTCTAACTGCGAACAGTGAGCCTTCTTGCAGTTCAGGAGGTAATGTCCTGTTCACAGTCCAAAAGTTGAATGTTGTGGATGTCTTTTTAGCCTCTGGAGTTGGCTGTGGCTCCGTTCGCTTTGTCACTGTTAAAGAAACCAGTGACACCTCTGAAGTGAGAGCTATTGAAGCAAAAAAATGCATAGCTCTTTTTTGCGCAGGAACAACAATATTGTGCTATATCCCAGAAGAATATGCTTTGGAATCTAACTAGAAACATTGATTTAATTTGTATTTTCTGTGGCATGGACAGCCCATTTGAAGTGTGCCAACGAACAGTGTAGCTATATCCACTTAGTATCTATATTGCACATACTGTGCAGCCAGAGCAATGTTGGAGATATTTCAAGAGTGTACATACAGTTAAATTGCAATGTCAGTAGAGAATAAATATACTTAAGGTTAGTGAAGAAATTCTTGTTCTTGTTTTTCTTTCAGGTGTTCATTATGCTACTATACTGAAGACTTTTCACAAAGTCCACTTGTTACTTATCATTAATGATCAGCCAGCAATTGTTACAGTCTTCCTGAACTTTTCACACAAATTTGTGTATACCTATAATGCCAAAACTTTGAATCATTTGTGTCCATAATATATACTAGGCCAATTATGAAATTTTTGGCTGGCAGTTGTGATGTGGATTCGGCTATGATTGTTTTGTGTTTGTTAATTTAGGTTATAACGTTTGGTCAAAGATAAGGCCTGGTCATATAATTAATATAACTTAACTAAGGCTGTTGATAAATGTTTGTTAGGTGGGCCGAATGCATTTATTCTTTGGGTGGGTAGGACATATCAAGTCAGTGTTTTTCAATGTCTGATTTATCACAAAATTTTCTCAAAGGTTTGGTGTCAAGGGTACAATTGTGTGCTGGGCTACATCATAACAAGAAAAATTAAAGGGATCGAGTTGCAAAATTGTTGTGCAGTGCCAACTACTTTATTCATATCTCAATTCACTTCCCAGAAAATGACAACTGGCATTGAATACTAGTTCTTCTAGGGTAATTAACTGTTTGTGAGTAAATGCAGTTGACAGATTGCAAGACTGTTCACCGAGTGCATAAAGAAGGAGCCAAATAAAAGCAATGTGTCTTTGCTTGCTATACATCAGTTGCATGCCGACTGCGCACAACCAATTGTGGAGAAGCCATCAATCTGTATGATTTGGGGGGGGGGGGGTGCAAAGGTGCAAGAATGGGCAAAATTACCTTTGCAGCTTCTTGAAAGTAGTATACTTGCATATACACTTGCTGGACAGAGCATGTGCATAGCAAGCAGCATGACCATGACAGGCATATATTGGACATGGCTTTAGCCATGGGCTACAGTAACATCAGCCATATCTTTAATGACAATTCACTGGCTATGTTGGACATATTCGTTCATCCGGTGCTCTTAGTTCTTCTCTTGTGCCGTCCTTTTGGCACAGTCCAGTTTTTCAATAACGCATTACCAACTAGCCCCCCCCCCCCCCCCCATTGTACCCCATTGTACTCTATTAGATTTCATATTTTTAGACATTTCATTTATTGCATGATATCATAAATAACTGCCTACAAGTTGATACAAGTACTATTCTTTATGTGCGTAAGTGTGCACTCAGGAATCAATGTTTTTACCTCATAAATAATGTATGTTCTTATATCTGTGTTGCTTGTTTCTTCACAAAGATTACAAGGGTGTCCATGTATTTACCATTCATCTCTTTCTGTATTGCACATTTGTATTATGCAATGCAGTGGCCGTGCACCCTCTTTTTCTCAATAAACTCATTCATTTAAAGCTGTGTTAAGGTATGTCTGATGAGCGAGTGCATTTTTTCACCACTACATCATTAATCCTTTGTACATATGTATCTCACACTTTGAGGCTCTGGTACGATAGCATTCTCAATCCAATTTAACGACTGCTTTTCTCAGTCTGCGATAGAGGCTCGTTTGTATATTTCGAGTGCACGAGCAGCTGTTGGTGCTGCGAAGTGCACAGAAACATATGATGTCTTTTGATTATTGTGTACTGGTTGCAGTAATTATGTCCTTGAGTAGTAGCACTGAACTGCTACTCCTGGCTATTTCCATGGAATCGTGAGGCATATATTTTCTACCTTCTACCAAGCGAGAACTGATATATCTCAGCTCGTGTACGTACAAGTGACATCAGCGTCTGAGGAGGGGGTGCGCTCAACTCAAGCAAACCTTGAACATGCGTGTGGCTAAATTCTGTGTTTGCAACTCCTAGGACAAGCAGGGGTGGAAGCACTGCTCCATTTGCTTCATTCTACTGCAAACTCCTTTCCCTGCTCTGTCCTGCTGCAAAAAAGAATACTTCTCCAAAATTGCTCGAAGCAACTGCCACAATGTTTTTGCTATCAAAATTATTTGAAAATGGGAATGACGGCAGTGCACCGGTGGCAGAGGTGTAACACGTCTTGTGCTGGGCTTAATACAAATAAAATGGCAATTCTAATAATTTTGCTGTGAAAACAAGCTGGTTCTTCAACACCAAGCACCTTTGTCAAAGACAAGCATGTCAAACCTTCGTCACAAACAACCATACATGTACTTGAAGTATTATGGGGTGGTGTGTAGAAGGTGCCAATTGCTAGAAATGTGAAGTAAAGAAGCTGAATGATGAAAAGGCTGTATACCCTTGAGTGCCATCTATCTTTCCTGAAGGCACTACCGCTTGGGAATTTATCAGCAGAGGCGAGGATTACAAAAGTACATGCACAAGATAGAGAGCAGAAATGTCTTCAATCTAGTGGAAGTTGCTTGAATGCATCAAAGTGATATACTGCACATTTGAATCTATACAAACAAAATGGGGAAAGCCAATAGGTCAGACATGATGTTCAGTTATGAAGTGCTCAAGCAAGCATTTCATTAACTGCTAGTTTATTCCTAATTGCTCCTTAGGTCAGCATGTGTTACTTTAAACATCTTTACATGTTTCGACCATTTGTCTTTGTCAGGGATGCACACATAATCTGAAAAAGCATTTAATGTTGCACAAAAGGAATCAAATTAGCGATTTTGCATACCAGGAATAGAAAACTAACTATCAAAAGCGGTTTCCCTAAGAAACGCGTGCTGCAAAACATAATTAAATTTCTCAAAACTCTCCTTTCATTACTCCAAAGCTGCTCCAAAATGGTATTATTATTGCGGCGTGAGCTGCTCCAAAATGCTCCAGCCTGCTTCCACCCCTGGAGAAGACAAATCTGTAGGTTTAGCGCCTTCGTTGTCTTCCCCTTACTATCCAAACTGTTTATCCATAAGTGGATTTTACACCAGTGTCTTCATCGCGGCAGGCAGTCTCGTCGGCTTGCCGGCCATTTCGCCGCAGTACAAACGTATTAACGACGCGCCTTTTTCCATGGCTGTGAGACATAACCTAAGCTAATATTCAAAGGAGAACATATTCGCTCTGTCGCATGTGAAGAACTAACATAACGTTCCCAATGGATTGCAACATATGGATGGATGAATATGTTCAGCTACAGCTGGTCGATATCCCGTGGTTCTGCATGGTGAAATGCGTGTAATTGTGTCGTAAGGGTGCTTAATTGATTTATATAGCAAGGTCGGTGCGGTGATATAATTCACAAGGCTGCATGAGCGCGATGCGAAGGCAGCGAGCGAATATACGTGTTTTTGCAGGCGCATTCTGTGCCGTTGTGCGTGCTAGTTCGCCGGGCACCCCCCCCCCCCCCCCCCCCTCCTTTCTGCGCCTTCCCTCCCCCCGCTCTCTTACCTTACCAATAGCGCGGCTCCATTCCCTACCCTTGCCCTTAGCACGCACCTCACCCAGACACCACCTACAGCAAAAACATAGCAAACAAAAGCTGAAGAGGGCTAGATGGCTCGGTTGACGCACATGCCCAAAGGCTGCTGGGTGGTGTCGGATAACCTCCGCGAGCGAAACATACGATGCGCGCGGTCAGGAAAAGATGGGCTGAGATATGGCCGCTGCCTTGACGGGAGCTGCGGCGCGGAAGTGAATAAGGCAATCGCTAACATACTGAGCGCGGCTAGAGAGAAAATGTCGGCGGCGGGTGCCGATCTGTTTGCCTATAAGTGGTTGGCCGGGGCGTATAGCATGCACAGCGGGGTGGCTCGGCGGCGTCTGGGCGCACACTTCTAATCCCGATCGAGTCAATAATTTTTTTTTTCTGATGAAAATTTTGTCCCCGCCAGGGAAAAGCACCCTCCATTTTCCAGTAATTTCGGCGCCTGAGAAGGGAAGGGGGCGGTGGGGAGGGGCTAGGGGGGGGGGGGGGGTTACATATGCATATGCTCAATAATTGTGCGTATAAGCCATTAAATAATGCTAAAGTCCCGCCCATATAGCTTTTGAGCTACGTGGATCCGAGCTTCCAGGGTGTGCGCGTCTTGGACAGCATCGCGCGATGTAACCCGACCCCCAGCTCGCAATCGCCGTGCACCGTCAAGTCGGCGGCGCGGTAGCTGCCGTGCTGTCCGTGTTTACCATCCATTTGTGATGATGTTTTGGTCTTTAATGGTGGGAGCGAGCGCGATAACAGGACTCAGTGCGTCCTCAACAAGAGCGCTTCACGAAGAAAGAGCTAAATTGTAACCAGTTAAATTTTTTCAATATAACCTTATACGTTTTTATCAATTGGTGCAAATGGATCGTATCAATTGTCCTTTTCCATTTCTCAGATGTTATTCTTAATAAAAACGTAATTCAAATATGAGTTGCAATGAACAGCAAGCATGCACTCGGTCAGTTAAGGGACTATATATATTGCTGTTAATTGAAGGTATATATATATATACACACTTTCAAATTGAACATTTTTTCTACATGTCAAATTGCCAATATATTGTAATAGTTGTGTGAGTGGTATAACCAGACATAATTTTCGGGGGCATTATACGGCACCAATCGAAAAAATTGCAAAAAAGGCCGAAATAAGGAGTTCAAAAACTTTCGGAAGGTGCTCTGACATCGAAACAAAGTCCTGGCTACGCCCCTGCTGTATATTGACAGGAGTATATACAGAGAAGTATATTCACCTAACAACTTGCTATGTACTAACTTTGTATGAACTGATCTAAATGCACAAAAGTAATCGTGTATGAACTTCGTATTTACTTATGTTCATAGAGATTAAAAGTACGTACAATATTGATAAAGTCAATAAGGTGTTAATACAGATTCTAAAGACTGTTGACGACCATTTTTGTAAGGGTGGAGCCGTTTGCAAAGGCCTTTGCAAGCCATCGAGCGTCAGAAGCCACCCAGCGTCAGGGTCATATTCTGGTAAGTCACTACCTCCTCTGTTCAGACGAGCGGACCGGATAGCGGATGGCCTAAGCGGAACAATTAATTACCATATGTGACGAAAACAGCACTTTCGAGTAGCTCGGAATGGCAGTGACTCGGCGCCTGCCGATCGCGTGCGCTCCAAGTAGGAGGCATAGATGCCTTGAATGCAGTAAATAAATATCAGCTTGCCTGGGCAGTCTTTGTACATGGCATTTCTCGAATAAAAAGACGCACAATATATTCCAGGTTGCAAAGCTGTCAAGACACTTCTACGGACGATGACGAACAAATGTGTCAGCAGGGAGAGGAAAAGTTTTATTTTCGGTCAAAGGATTGCAAATGTGGGATGCCTTCAGGCACATTAACTAAGCGGTCGAGAGCCCCCTTGGCCTCTGGCGACTTCTGAGCGTTAGCGAGTAGTCCTTGAGGAGGGGGATCATGTGAGAGAATGCTTGATTAATCGAGTGGTGAAATGACGCTGGTGCAGTACGTGTTTCAGTCGCGCCACTTCCCTTTGTGGGACACCTGAAGCGCGTGAACAAAACACTTTAAAGCAACATGCTTTGTCGTGTGTCGGGGCACCGACAGCCTGCGGCCCCCTTGGTCCATACGCCGACAAGCATTCAACACATCGATGGAGCTCGCGGTCACCTCTTGGAAGTAAACTGGTCCATTAAGGTGGCGGTCCCACTCCAGCGGTGAAGATACATTTTTGGTGATATTCATACGCCTACTGCGCCTCACTAGTTTAGTTTATAAATGTGATTTGATATATTTGTAAAGCTTATTTCCTCTCCTTTCTAACGGTGCATTTGGTTTATAAATAGCTGCAACGAAGCTATAAAGGAAATCACAAAGATAAGAAAAGGCTTTTCAGCTCTACTTCTCTCAGGAAATGCAAAATTGTGCAAAATATTTTGCACCTAGAAAAACACCGTTCGATATATTTTGAGAATAGATCTTAATAAACAAAGTTAAGCATTTTTATTAGTGTGTATCCCATAGTTTATTAGCCACGCGCCTATGAAAAGTGTATAAAACAGGTAAATATACCTACAATAACTTTCAAGATATGCATTCTGCAGAGGAGATTATTTGCACAGTTGGAGGTCGTACATAGTTCGCTTTTTCCTGAAAATATAATCTGTCTGCTTCATTTAGTGTAAAAGTTATTTGTGATCAAACTAAGCGGTTTTTGTAAAATGGCTAAAAGTAAATGCTAAACAGTTCAAGTAATAGGCTTTTATCTGTGCTGAAATTTCGCGTGGAAAAACTTTACACCTCGCTGTCAGAGGATAAGCATCGGTTTTGTTCTACGACTCTCGAGGAATGTGCACGGTCAGGGTGATTTCAGCTAATTTTTTCATGATTCACTTCAAGCGCGCGAGCTCTTCATAAAATATGTTAAGCATGATTGAAATGCTCCATGGCTTGTTTTTTTCTGGCGAATATAACTTAAAGGTTCGGGCTTTCATTCCTTTATTCAACCGGTAACAATTATCAACTACAAGGTTTACAAAAAGCAAATAATTGTGGAATAACAGAGCCACGTATGATATATGTAGTAGGTAGCGCCATCTATGAAATTTCATGTGCACTGAAATGTCGCAGTTCAGAAATATTACGAGAATGGCGGCACAAACACCCTGAATCGAGGGGTATTTACGAGAGGGTATTGTGCTTCTACAACGTTTTCCCTCTGCCCTTTCCTTTCCATCGGGCGAGAGTGGTAAACACTGGCGAGTCGGGTCGAACTGAGGTGCATGCGCAGTAGCGCTACTTGAAAATGGTCCCTTGACAAATGTACACTTGCTTGCTTTGAGATTTATTTATCGCCTCGAATTAAGTGTGTCATACTGCTTGTGTGCCGAAACGTTGCCAGCTAAGGCTCTCGTGCGTGCAGCTGAGGTGCCCCCGGCTACAATCAACACTGTATCCCGGCGAACGAAACGTGCTTCTTGTCCAGTACAAGTAGTAGCTTTCGTTACTCGTTTCTAGCTTTTTTAGTAACACGCATGATATATGCTTGTGTTTAGCAAAAGCAGGCATCTTCCTGCTCATGGGGCTGCCTCGCATGAGAAGCGAATAACCGCTAAAATGGGAAAACCGACGAACAAGGGAGGGCTCTTTCCTTCCTCAGAAACGACTAAGAGGAATGAGCTATTCAAAGAACAGTGCTGTCATAATTTCAACCTAGCAGCTAGAGATACATCCAGACAACGCGAAATCTCTGCATTCTTATTATCGAGTCAGTCTTACACTGAAAGTGAGGCAATGAAATCTTGCGCGTTGGAGGGTCGGTATCATGCAAACCCTCAAAGGAAAAATAAAACTTGATGCTATGGAAATTGTCAAATAAGAATAAGAGGTTACGTGCCGCACAAATTTATTGCATGATATGAACATTTTACGAGTTCACAACAAACATAGAAACGGTAAAAGAAATACTAAAATTCTGCTTCGCTCTGTACACTTGATAAAGAATGCATTGGCTGCTAAAGTGTAGTTTATTTACTGGTATCAGCCCAACTGCATTGCTGTTTGTTTATTTTCCCTATCTTAGGCAGGACAGAAAAAAAAATGTTACAAATGTGTGAATAAACTTGACTTTCCCGCCGCAGCCGAGGGAGGAAAAAAAATGGTTGGCAGGGTCGTAGTTGCTAAATGACCCGACCTCTGTCTTCTGTGCTTAGCGTTTCTTCTGCGCGTCCCCTTTCTTTTGGACGGGTTTGTTTATTTTATTTGCGCGCTTTTTTCGCTAAACTTGGTCTCTTCCTTGTTTCCTTGAGTGACAAAGAAACGTTAACGGTCAAAAACAGCGGACTTGTGCACTTTACCATGCCCGTCATGTTCTGTGAGGGTGGAACCAGCGAAATCGGTCTCAGTGCCTTTTTGCAGCTACCTGTCGGGTCGGCAATTATAAACTTGGTCGTTTTTAGGCTTTTCATCATCACGAGAGCTGAGGTAGTTTCGTAGCTTCCGTTCCTGCTCCTTGGTCGTTTCTCGTCTTTTTTTTATAAGTTTCCCTTCGAAGCCTAGCTGTAGCGCTTGTGCCCCGTTCCACTGCTTCTGTTTTCTCAACCACAGTACCAGTGGAGGACAGAGTGTGCTGGCCACTCATGTCTTTCATGTTCGCCGGCTACATTTTGTTACTACAGAAACTACGCCTCTCGTGAAGGGTTTGTCCTCGCCCTCAAACTCTATCTTTCCCAGCCTCTCCCTCACCTCACCGCCTCTGCTCTCCTTCATACTCGCCCTCACGAATTTCTCAGCGCTGATCCTCCCTCACGCTTACCTCACTGAGTCAAATACTCATAAGGTGAAGGTGCGGACTCCCTCATGAGGATGCCCATGTATGTTATAGTCAAGCGAATGTGATTTGATTTTGAACCTCTAAACGATCGTGACTAAGGGGCGCCGCTGTCTATGGTTCGTGACGGAGCTATGAGCGCGCGAAATTCACGTTTGACCTCTCTGACGGCGTGGTGGAAACCTCGCATGGCGATATTTGACGATTTTAGGTAATAGAGAGAAGGCATGACTGTTATGATCAGTGTGGATGTTCGGGCGAGTTGGTTCATCGTCAAAGAAATACAGCGCTTTTTAGACAGGGACAAAAAAAAAAAGAATGGACAGCACGTGCACTAACTTTCAACTCAATTTTATTCAATGCATTACAGTATTTTATACACTGTAGGAGCAT
Source organism: Amblyomma maculatum (assembly GCF_055883805.1). NCBI lineage: Eukaryota > Metazoa > Arthropoda > Arachnida > Ixodida > Ixodidae > Amblyomma > Amblyomma maculatum. Next base: position 196,698,422 of record NC_139345.1, read on the forward strand.
AAACAAAACATGATTCCAGCATGCTATCGCGATGCACGTCACCACATAATCGCAAAATTTATTTTCTCAGGAACTCTCTCCTTAGTCGAGAGTCATATCGAAGGATCGCCTTACACATTCTTCTTTCCGCTCTCTTATTTCTCTGGCTTCTACATTCTCGCGTATCAGTTTTTCTTTATCATCAATATTACCACTCTTGTTCTCAACGTTTTGTTGTGTTCACAAAATCTCTCATATAGGCACCTCCCGGTCTGCCCTATGTACATCTTACAACAAGACAACGGTAAGGAATACACAACGCCCTCCGCACACTGAACAGGCTTTTTGTTGGGCTTTTTTGTGCATCCTTGTTTCTTGAGAGCCAACAGATCGGTCATCTTACATAGTTTTGCTAGTTTATCAGGTACTGGAAACATGACGTGTATATCTGCTCGCACCGATTTATTATTTTTTTTTTAAATTGTGCCATATCCTAGGAAGATAGGTTGTCATCATCATCATCAGCCTGATTATACCCACTGCAGGGCGAAGGCCTCTCCCTTTATTGTGCTTCTCTGCCTGGCTTTGAACTTGCGACTGCTTTGTAATGAGTAGTGTTTCCGCCGCTTCAGACTGCACTCTCATAAGCAGAAATAAAGAACAACTGACACGCGAGATTGCAGAAGCCAGAAAATAAAGAGAACTCAAAGAAGAATATGTAAGCGATCCTTCGATATCATTCTCGACCAAGGAGATAGAGTTCATGGGACAATAGAAACATGTTAATTTGTGCGATTAAGTGGTGACGATAGAAACATGTTAATTTGTGCGATTAAGTGGTGACGTGCTTCGCAATAGCATGTTAGTATCATGTTTTGTCTATGTTCCTACAGTGTCTAAAATCCTGTAATGCATTGAATAAAACTGAGTTGAGAGTTAGCGCACGTGCTGTCCACTCTTTGTTCTGTCCTTGTCTCAAAATCTCTGTATTTCCTTGACTGTTATGATCGGCGGTTCCAGCCGAGGTTCCAGCGACCGACGACGGGAACCAAGCCGGCCCGGCGAGCAGCAGAAAAGTCCCCGTGTTGACGGTAACATCGCCACCACGTGCTACAGTAACATCACCGCCACGTGCTGCGGCTGTCAATCACCTCGCCTGGTCTGAATGCCCGGGAAGCGACCCATTATTCTATAATTACCCGCCTGACACTCACAGGGGTTATCACGAGAAAGTATTTCCTATTGTTGGCGAGAGGAAATGCACGCAGCTTTTCGCCGACGGGAGTGCCCTAATATTTTCGGGAATCTCCCAAGACGGAGTAGGTTTGTAATAAGGGAGTTGTTATAGACATCCACTCAAGCGCAGCCATAAGGCTACAAAGGAAAGCTTTCTCGGAAACTTCGTAGTGAAAGAAAAATTAGTCTTGGTCCGGGGATAGAACCCGGGACCACCGCCTTTCCGGGGCAATCGCTCCAACAACTGAGCTATTGGTAAGGATTAAAACCAGCGAAAAGACGCAGACAAAGAGATAAGCACAATTCTTACCAATATGTACCAACTGGCCCAACTCTCCAATCTACTAAACTGAGCTAACCAGGACAGTCAGCAGATCATATGGTAGGGCGAGAGTGAATGGATCAATAACTGGAAGTGGGAATAGCTTTCCTTTGTAGCCTTATGGCTGCGCTTGGGTGAATGGCATTAAGTAATTACTCCCAATTATAACTGGAGTGCCCGCGACATTCCGAGAATTAGATGCCGTGGAAAAGTGGCCTTTGCCAGGGGCAGACTGCTCGGAATTCGGAGCTGTTTCAACTTGGTACTGCCTTTCCCCCGCCAGCTAATGATCGCCATCGCCACCAAGGATGTTCACCTTCGCCACATGAAGTTGTGCGAGGAGGCTCAATTACCATCGTCGGCAGTGGGCGGCACCTCGAATGCTCATAAGTGTCTCCCTGATTGGTCTGCCCAACATGAACTCTTTTTCCCCAGTTCCCTAGCTGGGGACAACAAAAAGTATAAAATGTGGAGTTGTATCCACCATCAGTTCACTCAGCTCAGCTATCCCCGCTCAGATCTATTCTCGTATCTCATCTGCTCCTGACCAGCCTGCGGTGAAGACTAGGTCCTCGAACCTCGATCGCATCATGGCTAAACACCATAACCAGCCTCCGGTTAGGAAGAAAGGTCCAAAGGCTCGTCGAGGAAGGGCCCAACTTGCCGCTACAGCCCGTTGGAGGTAAGCCTTTTTTTTCCTCTTCTGCGTTCTGTCTTCAATGCGTGGTTATTATGAACGCGTACCAACTGGCTAGATTTTCAACGCTAGTGCACATTATTTGCAGATAACTGGTCTGTGTCTCTCAGCGTTGATAAGATAACCATTTACTTGCTTTTCTTGCCGTTCCTTTTTCCTTTTTCTATGAATTGAAGAAGTCTCATACTAACACAGTGAAGCGCTGTCATTAGAATGCACATGAGGTTTACGAAAATTGCATTTCTTGTCAAATTTATTTCTTACCCTCGCTTCTGCTTGCAGCAGCATAGGTGCCCTCGTTCAATAATGTTTTTGTTTCACTCCTCACATTGTTCTACAGGAAACATGCAGTGCTGCAGATGAATGACAGCCCGAAATCAAAAGCATCAAAATGCCCGCCGCCACAACCTACGCCTAGTGATACCAGCTGTGACGTCACAATGACTGATTACTGGGCTGACCTTCAGGAGTCTTTGCCAGATCTTGCTGTTCAAAGGGACTTCAGCTGCCAGACAGCGCAGCACGGAGGCATACCTGGGAAAAGAGTTGTGTCTGTAGACCACTTTATAAAATCTGTACAGGCGCATGGCGACCACCGCTGTCCTCGTTCTAAGGGGAGGGCGCTTTGAGTATCAAGAGGAACGAAGGATTGGCATGTGGTCAGAGTTCAAATTCCGGTGCAATGGATGTCACGAGCTCAGAAGAGTGACTAGAGACCCTATTGTGGAGCCAACGCCGCTCACAGAGAAGACGGCTGTAAACGATGCTGCTGTATGGGCATTGACGAGCATCGGATCTGGCCACTCGCATCTGGAGGAGGCAATGTCTCTCATGAAGATTCCTGCCATGGGCAAGGGAACATGCCTGCGTCGAGAGGAGGCACTTGGAAAGGTATGAGCATGTTGCTAAATTCTGTTTCTATGCGAATTTTTATGTGTAGTCTGGAATGTTTTCTTGTGCGCACTTGTTTCCCGCCCTTTTTTTTCTTGCCTACTTTATAGACCAGTTGCATAGCCTACATGTCAGTTCCCTGTACAGCATATATTCCAGCAGAATGGCGGCAAAGATTTGTTTTGGGGTAATAGTTGGTAGCAGCGCTGAAACATCGCGGGCAGAATTATATAGCCACAACCGCCGCCCATTCATCTCGGCAACCCCCCCCCCCCCCCCGCCCCTGTGCACATTGTCGAGCCGCTATTACCCTATTTTAAATCTCCTTATTTCTAGATATACTATCCTCCCAACCCCCAACACACACACACTCGCACACGCACACACACACACACACACACACACACACACACACACACACACACACACACACACACACACACACACACACACACACACACACACACACACACACACACACACACACACACACACACACACACACACACACACACACACATGACAGAGGGACAGACAGGCTGGGTGTAACTTTGGACCTTTTGCAGAAAAATCTTCCACGGCCTCCCAACCGGTATTGGTTTTGAGGTCAGAAGTATCGCGCAACACTGGAAACGTACAAAGGCTGAATAATGTCGAGCCACCTTACTTCACGCTGCCACAGTAAAGCGATTAGGTACAACTCTGCCAATCCACTGGTTTTCTTGAATAGTGAAACTGAGCCCTGCACCCCGCCACACGCCAACTGAGTACAAGGCATAGGATAGCAGAAAACAGAGCTGCACACAAGGTTTAGACGGCCATCTTGATGAAAAAGAGTTTGCTTTACAAGAAAGCTGCATTTTGCATAGGAAATGGACAGAATTGAATATAACATGAAGGAAATTAGTTGAGGGAAAATCAAATAGAGATGAAGCGCATAAATTATTTCAAAAGTTGCGATTGAAATTGCGAAAGTCTATATGGATAATGTGTGTTTCAGGCTGTATACAGCATAACATGCATTCGTTTGAACTGAACGTATAGGTCCACGTTGAGTACGCGACTCTTACTAAGGCTTTGTTTTAATGCATGAATCCACTCAATCGGTACTAGCGCAAACAATGTACAGTACCATGGGCGCAGATCTTACATCCATACTTTGAATATTATTCCCTACATGAACAAAAATTGTATTTATCCTGCTCCTTTTGTTTTTAGAACGTGTCGGTTTCGTTATTTTTTTTGTCACTTCATATTAGGAATTGTCGAAACTCCTTGAAGCCTCCGAAAATCCCCGCTCATGTTATCTTCGCTATCTCATATTCTAGGTGCAACTATAGTTTTTTTTTTTCACGAAAGAGTGGGAGAGAGACGTTCGTGAATCCAGTTATTATTATGACATGGTTTGACATTTCTTTCTTACGAACTCATTTGTTCTTACATGCAGCTAAGGGACGTTACATTTATTTACAGTGCATCATGCATACAATAGCGAAAAGCTGAAGTTTGAAGGACAGTGCCGTCAGGAGTTTCATTAGGGCATACTCTTCTCTATGTGCTAAGCAAAATACAATGTTGGCACTTGCAAGTGGCGAAGCAACTTTGAACCTGTTGGGAACAGTAACAGCTTCACGTATTCTCTATTTTCTTTCAGCAATGGAAATATGAGCTCCTGGGTCTAATGATCGAAGCTGGCAACGAGGAAAAGCGGCTGGCAGAAGAATCTTGTGATTTCTGCGAGCATGACTGCACCCCAAACACCACAGTGGTAATTGATGGTGGCTGGTCCCACAGGAGCCATGGCCACCGGTATTCTGCAAATTCTGGCGTGGCCGTCATCATCGGTAAGCGCACAAAAAGGCTCCTCTACTTAGGTGTGAGGAATAAGCTGTGCAGCACTTGCGAGTTCTATGCCAGGAAAAACGTAGAGGCAAAAGAGCTCACCTGCTACAAAAACTGGGATCAAAGCTCAGGAGCCACGAAGGTGGATGTCCTTGTTGAAGGATTTCAGCGAACTATGGAGATTCACGGCGTTCAATACCGCACTTTTATAGGCGACGGAGACTCATCTGTATACCACCAGATTCAATCGAAGGTTAGCTACGGCCGGTTTGTCCGAAAGCACGAGTGTGCAAACCATGTGGTGAAGTGATACACTTCCCGTCTCTATGCTATAGAAAAGGAGAGCAAAGGTTACCGACCCATGCTATCGGGTCCGAGAATAAAGCTTATAAAGAACGGGGCACGCAAGGCTGTCATTCACTATGCCGACTCGCTGCGAGAATGTCCAGGTGATGTAAGAAAGCTAGTTCGAGATTTAGGCGCTGACCTGAGAAACGGTCCAAAACATGTGTTTGGGTGCCATGATGGCTGTTAAATTTATTTTGGTGACCGAAGCAAAGGAGAAAACTTATTCGAGACGCTCCCTGTCATGCTGAGAACAAAAATAATGACTGCTGCCAACAGTATTGCGGAAAAGCCTGACCGTCTCATCACTGACGATACAAGCAACCTTGCTGAAGCCCTCGTGTCTCTTGTTACGAAGCTTTGTGGCGGCAAGCAGGTTAACCGATGCCAGAAGGGCTCATATGAGTATCGCTGCCAAGCTGCTGGGCTAAGCTTCCAGCTGGGGCCTCAGTGGCACGGAAAAACTAGCAAGGAATTAAGTTGCAAGAGCCCCGGTGCTGTCTACAAGAAGTATGCCGGCAGGAAAGTGGCTGAAAAAGGCAAAAAATTGCCGCGCAAAAGGCGACGTTTTGAAAGCCAGCATAATCAGAGGGCCCGTGCCAAAAGTACCCCATCACCTCACTATAGGGCAAATTGTATGAAGCCGGACCTGCCACTTGAACAGTTTGCTGAGAGAGCAGAAACACAACTGAAAGACCTCCAGGTTGATAAGGGCGGCTGTGCACGAATTGAGGCGCAAACACGTGGGCAGGCAGACAGTTCAAATTGGTTCGAGGAAAGAAGGCTCCGCCTCGCTGCTTCTAATTTCCACGCTGTCTGGATAAGAAAGGACTGAATACCCTGTGACGCACTGGTCAAGACCACTCACCATCAAAAGAGCTTCACAAATTCTGCCGCGGAACAGGGGAAGCAGCATGAGAGCGTTGCACTCCAGTTGTATGCACCCGAGATGAAAAGAGATCGTCAACCGTGTGGGCTCTTTGTTCACTTTGAGTATGGATTCCTGGCAGCTTCTCCTGATTGTATAGTTGGCGACGAATGAATCGTGGAGGTCAAATGCCCGTTCACTGCAAAGAATGGCCAACCCCTAGAAGCAGCACGAAAGTTCGCAGACAAGAAGCAAAAAGACGGTGATCCAGTGCTGAAACGGTCACACAGGTATTTTTACCAAGTGCAAGGCCAGCTTCATGTCACCAGAAGGGATGTCTGTGACGTTGTGGTGTACACAACGAAAGGGATACATGTGCAAGTACACCGAGACGACACTTTCTGGACAAAAAAATGGAGCCGTTTCTGGTACGTTTCTATAGGGACTGCATTCTTCCAGAAATTGTAGACTCCCGCCTCGCTCGCTCCATGGACGTGCGCCGCCCGGAATGGAACAGGAGTGCCATTGAGGCCAGGGAAAAAGCGAACAAGAAAGGAAGAAGTACGATGTCGCATGAAGAACCTAAGGCTGACGACAAGGCCTAAACGCCATACGTTGGCGTGTCAGCTACCGTGTTCATGGGCTCAAAGGAAGTACCTTTGCAAGACAAACAGAACCACCTTTGCAGGCTGCGAGGTTCGAAACTGGGTTTGGACCCACTGAGGAGGAGGGGCGCGCAGCGGGGTTTACGGAGCTTCTCCCAAACGCACACCCCTGAAAAAGCCGAGCGCCAGGCCGGGGGACGCTTGTACCCATTTTTACCGGTGGGTGTCCGGCGGTGGGTTTCGAACTAACCACCTCCCGCAGCCGAGACGGGCTGCGTCCGCGTAATCCACGAAGGATGGTTGCCGAGTTTCTTTCGGAAGCTGTCACAATAGAGAGGATGCTCCAGCAGCGGTCTACCACTTACGACAGGCCGGTGGTCGCCGCTTCGGTTTTGGAGCCGTTTTCGGCCTTCGGGGCTACCCCGAACTTACGCGACATCATCCGCTCAGTTGTACGCGAAGAGCTCCAGACGCTTTTCGGTGCTCCACAGCCGATGGTCGGCTCTGTAGCTAGCATTGTCCGCGAAGAGCTTCAAGCGTTGAAGCCTTCGGTAGCGTCCGCTGATCCACAACCTTTCCCCACGGAGTACCTGCGTCCAACTTATGCAGATATGGCGCGACGCCCTGCCCCTGGTTCGGCGCCATTTCCGCCACCCAATCAAGGCTCACTGTATTCCGCACACACTGAGCCGTTCGTCGACAACCGAAGACCACCCCAGCGGAAGGCGGACCTGTGGCGCGCCCCAAATCGCCAGCGCCTGCGCTTCTATTGCGGGGAACCAGGTCATCTCTATCGCCAGTGCCCCTATCGACACCTTGGACTTCACGGATTTCCCATCGACATGCGTCGCCCTCCAATAGGCCAAAAACCCCGAGAGATTGAAGACTACTTAGCGCAGCAGCGCATGGCGCCAACGTCTCAGCGGCAGTCACGATCCACGTCCCCACGCCGACCATCGCCGCAGCCCAGGATCCTGGATGGCGCAGCGACGGTCGCCAAGTCCCCACCGGGAAAACTAAAGACAGCGACCTCCCAGGGCGAGGCCGCTTGCAATCGACGTGACGAAGACCCCCTGACAACGAGACCTGTGAGCAATCTGGATTTTACGGCACCGACGACAGTTCCTACGCATGAACATCGACTCTCGCTGGACATATCCGTGGTTCACGACGGCCATAAGGTTAGCGCATTGGTGGACACTGGCGCGGATTTTTCGATTATAAGCGGGAAGCTAGCAGCGCTTCTTAAAAAAGTAACGACACCATGGTCGGGCACGCAGATTCGCACCGCTGGCGGACATGTCGTAACTCCTAGTGGCCTGTGCACGGCACGAGTTCAAATTCGCAGCTCCACGTTTATTGTAAGCTACCTCGTTATACCTGACTGCTCCCGTGACTTTATCCTTGGGGATGTTTTCTCCGGGAGTACGGAGCTATTATCAATCTCCGGAAGCGCACAGTGACATTTTCAACCGAGAAAGCTGCTGATACTGAAACCAAGAATCGCCAACGCCGCGCCGCCCTTCGAATTTCCGCCGAGAGCGTTTCGATTCCGCCACGCGCCAGTGTTTTTGTGACTGTTACTTGCGACGAACTGCGTGACGGGCATGCGGTCGCGGAAGGCAACCAGTCACTTTTGCTCACCCACGGCATCTGTACAGCGCGCAGCCTCATCCACCTCCGCGACGGCCGTTCAGGGCTCCTGGTGACTAACTTCACCAACGAACCCCGGAATCATTTTCGTGCTACTGCCATCGCGTTTGCTGACTCATTAGCGGATGTTTCAGAATGTTATACGTTTGGGGCTGTTAGCACTGTGCAGCCCCCACTTGACCGTCTTGATATTAGTCCGAATCTCGCGGACACACAGACTCGTGAGCTACGTGCCCTCCTACTGGAGTTAAGCACTTGTTTTGCGTCATCATCGAAAGTACGGCAAACGCCTCTCGTGAAGCACCGCATCATTATCCTGACGACGCCCGCCCTATCCGCCAGCAGGCGTGCCGTATCTCAAGGACGGAACGTGAAGCGATTCAGACACAAGTTCAAGAGATGCTTTGTGATGGTGTCATACAACCATCCAACAGCCCGTGGTCATCCCCTGTCGTGCTGGTAAAGAAAAAAGATGGTCCCCTTCGCTTCTGTGTCGATTATCGAAAGTTGAATGCCATCACTAAAAAAGACGTCTACCCGCTGCTCCGTATCGACGATTCGCTCGACAAGCTTCGTCGTGCCCAGTACTTCTCCTCCATTGACTTGAAGAGCGGGTACTGGCAGATTGAGGTCGATGAGCGGGACCGCGAAAAAATAGCTTTTGTCACCCCGAGTTCGAAGTGCTGCCTTTTGGCCTATGTTCAGCGCCCGCTACTTTTCAGGGCATGATTTACACCGTTCTCGCCGGCCTCAAATGGCAAATCTGCTTAGTCTATCTCGACGACGTTGTCGTATTCTCTGAAACTTTTGAAGAACATCTCGAACGCCTGCGCGCAGTGTAATGCCCTCCGGTCAGCTGACTTGACGCTCAAGGCCGAGAAGTGCGTTAGGCCGCAGGCGTTAGGCCAGACCCCGACAAGACTTCTGCTGTCGCCAAATTTCCCGTTCCTGCAAACAAGAGAAGTTTGAAACGCTTCCTGGGTCTCTGCACGTACTACCGCCGCTTCGTCGCCAATTTTTCCAAAGTTGCCGCCCCCCTGACTCGCCTCACGCGCGATGATACACAGTTCGTGTGGGGCGCCGAGCAACAAGAGGCTTTTGTGGAGCTGCGCAGCCGACTGCAAACAAGCCCTGTTCTTGCGCACTTTCATGAAGACGCTGACACCGAAGTCCACACCGACGCCAGCAATATCGGCCTTGGCGCTGTACTCCTTCAACACCAAGCTGGCATCGAAAAGGTAATAGCGTATGCCAGCCGCACGCTCTCCCGCGCCGAGACAAACTATACTCCACTACGGAAAAGGAATGCCTTGCGGTTGTGTGGGCAACCATCAAATTTAGGCCTTACCTCTATGGGCGCCAGTTTAAAGCGGTCACCGATCATCATTCCTTGTGCTGGCTGGCTAACCTCCGCGACCCATCGGGGCGCCTAGCACGATGGGTCACACGAGCCATCGCAAAACCACTGCTTATCACCCACAGACAAATGGCCTCACGGAGAGACTCAATAAAACGATCGCCGACATGATTGCAATGTACATAGACACCCAGCACAAGACCTGGGACGAGATTTTTCCGTACGTCACATATGCCTACAACACTGCCATCCAAGAGACGACGCGTTTTACGCCATTTCGCCTGCTCTATGGACGCGACGTTCAGACATGTTAGATGCCATGTTTCTGTGCTGCACGGATAATCCTCTCATCCCAGACGCTGAACAGTTTGCTCAGCGCGCCGAGGAAGCACGTCACCTTGCCCGCATCCACATTCAGCAACAGCAGGGAAAGGATATGCGGCGCTACAACCTCCGTCATCGACACGTCACATACCAACCAGGAGAACAAGTTTGGGTGTGGACACCGGTGCGCCGGCCCGGCTTGTCGGAAAAACTGATGTCGCGTTACTTTGGACCTTACAAGGTTCTGCGCCTTGTCATAGAAGTGACATACGAAGTCCTTCCAGCGGGTACTGTGCAGACCTCGCGTCGGCAACCACGCTCAGAGGTGGTGCACGTTGTCCGCATGAAACCGTATTTCACGCGGTAATATGCCGTGTACTATGCACTCGTTTAGTTGTGTAGGGCACCGCCTCCGTTTTATATTCGGTTTCTGTACTGACTTGCATCGCCCATCGCTCGCGCCCAGTCTGTGCTTTCGTTTTTTTTTTTAGGAGGGGTAGTAATGCCACCAGGTGTCCCTGATGTTCTTGGGTGACGCCTGTAAGAAAAGACGCCGAAGTTGGCTCGCGTGCTGTGCGCGGAACTTTGCCTGCTGGTTCAGCTTCGTCCCGTCGTTTTAGTCACGTCTAGCCCTGTTGTCCGTGGCAATATTGTCACGTGGTGGTGACAAAGTCGATGACACAAATTAAGAGTCGGTGACTGCACTGAAAAAATTCTTTATTGGGCTGACTTGCGCCCGCAAAAGAACTAAGCAACTCAGCGGCGGCGGTAGCAACAAACGTGCTCGTCGGTCGTCGAACAAAGAATGCTCGTCACACTCGTCAACGCTCAATTCACAGAACAATCTAGATAACGTCGCAAACAGCTACCAGCACAAGCTGGAACATTGTAGAAAGACACACGAGTGGCCGGAATCTTCGGGACAGATCTCGGTGCATCTTGCGCTACAACGAAACTGATAAAGGTGTGACTCGCGACATCGAGCATTAACAAGCAAAGAATACAGAACTGATAAGCGATCCAGAATCACAGTGATAAGGCCGTAGGGCAGCGGCTGTTAAAAAAACAACAAATACAGTTTTGAAGGTTTCGCGGCAATATATACCGTTTCAGAATAAAGCCCCTCTATGATTCGATCTTTTTTTGTCATCTTGTCTGGTTGTTTTCATTCAGGAACACACTTCCTGGCTAAAATAGCGACACATGCTAACTACCCTTGTTCATGTCAAGCAAGCAGAGAGAGTTCTGTACCACAGCATGCTGATAAGCAAGCATATGCTTTACCTTGTGGTCAGCTTTATGTGATATCGCTGAGCGAGGTGTATCCAACTCTCAACCATACTCTGTTATTTCGAGATTAGGAGCTAAATCTGCCTTGTCAGCAGGAAACCTGGGCCCGCTTGCACAAAACAATCTTAAGACTGTCTTAGCTAAGTCCAGACTTAACTGGAGTCTAAAGAATAGGCCACTAGCATGGCCGCTTAAGACTGGAGTTAAGACTGGGCTTCAGTCCTGACTTGAATAAGTCGCTTGTATGATTACGACTCTAGTGCTGTCTTGGTTAAGACACAAGGACGCCAGGTGTCTAAGTAGAGAAATTAGGGAAATACAGGGATGCGCTGGCACTGTCCCTGCTGTAAGATGTACACATTCCGTCAATTTTGCGTTGTGTAAAATCCGTGCCATTTTTTTTTTGCGGCTTAAGATTGTGTTACGAGGAAAAATGCCCCAAGTGGGTGCTGAGGCCGTTCTGGGAAGCCACTCTGGTGAACATGAACCCGAAGCGTTCGACGTTCGGAACACGAGCCGTCTCAAATAAGCGTGGTCTTTCTAAAGACACCCTTTAAGTCTGGACTTAGCTCGGACTTTATCGTGCAAGCCGGCCCTGTTACAGCGCAGTAAAGCTGTTCTGTGGGGAGGCACCGACCGAATTTTCGTACCGACTTCAATAAACACTTCTCACTGCCTCTGTTGTTGCAGTTTATTTAAAGCTTGCTGGAAAACATGTCGCCCCATTGTGTACTGAATGTGTCATTAGCTACTTTCTTACTAAGCAAGATATAATCGTGCCGGAGACATTGAAAGTTTTTTCTGGTTATGTTTTGTAGTCTTGTAGCACCCCTCGCGCCGCGCTCTTATAACAAGCAACGGCACGGCGCTGGAGAAAGAAGAATTTGGCACTAAGCGTCTCAGTGCAAGCAGCGAAAAAAAAAAAACAGTTCGAACCCGAACGCTGTCGGAGCTGGTTATTACTCGTCTTAGCTCCGCCACAAAGCTATCTTCAGATGTTCGCAGTGTTAGCATATATTGTGTGGGTGTGGAATTTACTCTTTTTTTTTTTTCAGTGGCAAGAAGAAAAAATATCTTCCCCTTCCTACGATACAATGAATAGTAGTGCGCGGAACTATGACACTGCATAAATCAATATATTATAATTTCAAACAGCGTCTCCCTAGGAGAAATTTCACGAATACTTGTACTCTCTGCCACTTTACTGGTACAGATAAAATGTTTCGACAGTCTGCCAAGTGCTACTTGAAAACCTGAACATGCACAAGCATGCCTCTTCAACCTTCCTACTGAAGTTCCTATATAGCGCAAGCAGTGAAGGCTCCGAAGAAAAGGAGAAAAAAGGATATAGCGGCCCGCCGATGATAATCACCAGCGTTTCAGTAGTATTTTTTTTTTTGAATGTTGTGTTCCGGTTATAATAGTAAAGGTAACGCGCCGCAGTAGCTGCCGGGGATGTTTTCGGAGAATGGGCAAGTAGGAAACAGCCCTGTGAAGTTTCTCCAATACGAAACTGTGATGTTGAATCAGGTTTTGGCACTGCATTTCCGTCATTCCCCTCACTAAAAATTAAAAAAAAAAAAACGATGAGGCTCAACGCTGCTGAATGTCGAGCTTTAGCAAATGACAGGCGTTCGACGAAATGCAGTCTGATCAGGTGATGGCAAAAAAAAATATACAGGGTCACTGACCAATTCAAAATTTCATGAAAACGTACTAACGTTTCGGAAGCCCTACAGCTTCATTGTTCACAATAGAAAAACCATACAAAAAGCATTCGTTTATATCTTCTTCAAATAATTTGACTTGATCAGTGGCCCTATATACTTTTTTTTTTTATGAGAGAACACTGAATTGGTTTCCCAATCGATGCTTTTATTTGCGCTTATTTTATTTATTTTATAAGTGAATGATGTTCCGTCCTCTTCATAGCCAATTCCGCTTCGTGAAGGGGGATATTCGCCGCGAGATCGATCTAGAGGTGGCGCCACCGTCACTCCGGTAGTGTGGATCGGCAACCGGTGGCGCTCCCAGAAACGCACGCTGCGTAGGTCTGCTTCCGAGTTTACGGCGGGTTTGTTGGCGATGAAAACGTGTCTTCTGCAGTATTTCTGCAATATTGCAGAAAAAATCCAAGGATTTCGCCAATGCAGCAGAAGAACAGCGGATTGTAGGAAAACAAAGCACGCAACCACCAGTCTTCTAGATTTACTTTGCACGTTTCTTGCGTTGTACCGCGCTGACGCGCCTAATGCTTGGGCCTGCCTAATGACAGCTTTGTTTTTTTTTATCGACTTTTAAACAGTTTGCACGTGTCTCATGCGAGTGAGACCGGCGAATTTAGTGTCAAGTCCACGCAGATACAAGGTTCGTGCTCTGACCTGCAGTAATTTAGATTGAAAGAGGCAGCCTGGTTCACTATATCGTAATTGGCTCGAGGATTAAGCAGGTTAAATGTAGCATTGGCAGCGCACTGCATGGCGAGTTGCTTTACACTGAGTGCACCTCAACTCTGGCCCAGACAACTACGCACAAGTGTTCCCCAAAAATGAGATCACGCCGACACTATACAGGAAACCTCGCCGCACAGGAAAGCTGATTGTTCACGTGTACATCGCCGAGTGGATTGAATTTGTCGAGATGCTTTTTGCGGCCACTGTCATAGAATGTGATAGTGTATTACTTACTGCATGCGCAACTAACTGTAAATGATTTCCTGAAACCGAGGAAAGTATAAGGGATTTCTGATAGTGTGATGTTAATATATAACGGTAAATTAGTAGATTAATTATTTTGTTTTGCAATGCGAATAAATCTCACCCTGTCAGAGCGCTTTTACACACTTGACAGAATTTACAATAATCAGCGATTAATTTTCAGTAACGTTAAAGTGCAAGCTACGAATTACTCGCTGCGAAGACATCGTTACAAACTGCGCATGGGCACTGTCATGTTCTAGGAAGCAATTTTACAGGCTGAAAATTTCTTTATCACTAATTATTTAGCAGTGACTAAATCTTATGCGAAGTAAAATATTAGGGTTGCTTCCAAAACAGATGCCGGATATAAAACTATTGCGAAAGAAATGGAGGTCATCTTATCATGCGACTATAAAAATGTATTTATTCCCGAACAAAACACTGATATTTAAGCCCGCATTAACCTGTTTTACTCCCCTTGTCAGAAATCACGAGTTCTGTCGGAAGTCAGCACTTGGACGAAAAGGGATTATAATGATTATAATGATTATAATAGGCTACCAGTAAAGTACATTGATCTAGGTGTATTATGTAATATTTAGGGTAACAATTAGGTGCAGGGAATATGTTTCCCAAATATTCGAGCATTTCTCTAAAGCAGAATGTGCTCACTAAAACTTTTACGGATGCACAGAAGCCTTCAACAACAAAAGAAAAGAAATGCATATTGGCCCGGGTTTAACGCATGAAAGCTGTATCGGCTATCTTGGAAAGCAAAATAGCGCACTTCAAAACACAGACACAGGACGGGAACGACAACACAGCGCTGTACCCTTCCTGTGTCTGTGTTTTGAAGTGCGCTATTTTGCTTTCCAAGATGATTTACCAACTAGCCCGTTCTTCCACCCTTGCAGGTATCGGCTATGACGGATGATTGCAGAGGCTGGTTTTCGTGTCTTTTTTTTTTTCATTATTAACAGCACATTTACCACGTGGGATTGTTTATTGTGCTGTCAAATCCCACAGCAGAGGAACGTCTTTCGAAACGGTTGTAACTGAATCCCCCGTTCTCAAAATCAACTGTTAAGCGCCCTTACCATTGAGACACCGTGACAGAGGTTAAAAAAAAAAGTACTTACACAACTCTATCGTGCATACAGACAGCATAGCAGGCATAGAGTGGTCTGTTCAAACTGCATTCTGCTATATGAAGCAGTCTGCGGTGGCATATGTTTTAGTAGCTGCGGTATTCCAAACAGAAACGAGCATATGCGATTTCTGAGCGTTTGCATTAACTTTTATTGACGGCAACGACCTGTTTTGCTTTGACACGACGGTAACGACAGTACCACTTCGTTTGAGACATTGCATGTCAAAGGATCTCAACCGCCGAAGACCGCGATGGATGATGTCCTTATCCAAGCATGACATGCTCGATACGGACAAGTATATATATATATATATATTTTTTTAATGAAGCGGGGGGTTATAGACTGTTCATATTTATTTTGCAAGAGGCATATAGGTAAGCAAAAGCTCACGTAGGAACTGCGAAACAAACAAAAACACTCCTGTACACGCCGCATGCGCGCGCGTAAATCACTGCGGGCTGGCACGCGACGCGAAAACGCATCCACACTGAGTAGGTTTCGCCGCTGAGCCGCAATGTGGCGACTCTGCTCGATCTCGAAGCCAATGCCGCGGATTGTCCGAAGCATTAGGCGTCTACGGTAAACCGTTGATGCATTCGGCAGGGAGCTGGTTCGGCGTTCATTTTTGCTCTAATGCTATACCTGCCTAGCATTGCCCGCTACCGCGCTTTGCCGCTGTGGCCGGCGGCGTGGAGCGTTCGGGCCGGTTTGCCCTGGCACAACGAAGACGGCGATGTTGCTATGGTGATGGCACTGTTTACGATTCTTAGAAAAACGCGCCGCTCGCGAAGTGAACAACAGAGCTAACGCTCTAAAAGCCCGTCGGCAGGCAGCGCGTTTCCAAAAGAATGGGGCCCTTATCTCGGGTAAGGTAGATACCGTGTCACCCAGGCGTCCACATACCCGCCGTCTCAACGCC
This sequence comes from Amblyomma maculatum, assembly GCF_055883805.1. Taxonomy (NCBI): domain Eukaryota; kingdom Metazoa; phylum Arthropoda; class Arachnida; order Ixodida; family Ixodidae; genus Amblyomma; species Amblyomma maculatum. The sequence goes on from NC_139345.1 coordinate 196,714,600, forward strand.
CAATTTGTTACGTTTATATTCGAACCTTGTTTTTAAGCAACTCGACTTCCTGTGCTCTGAATGGTGTCCGATATCATGTTAGCAAAAGTGACATGGAAGCTTCCGTTTGACCACATGAAGCAAAACCAATGTACTGCATTGGTTTGAAAAAATTCACATGCCAAATCTGACAGAACGCGATCTGATCGATGCGTCTAATCGTTTGGCATTTGCAGGAAAACATTTGGTACGCATGGGCGCTCTTGCATGGAGTAAAAATTGGGCTCTGATTATTATGTTGCAAATGTGTGAATGTACAAGTAAGTGCCACATCACGAAATTATTTACTACCAATACATGAAGCCGAAAGGCGGGCTCAACACTAAAGTATACATGCTACATACGTGTGTGTGCCCTGGGAAATGAGTACAATAAAGTCAGGCTCCAGGCTAATAATGAAGAGTAGTTCACCCAATATATTGGTTCAGGACCACATCCATGAGGACCACAGGAACTTGGATTCGCCCCCAACAGAGGTAAGAGATACAGAATATTTACCCGCTAGTCAATCATATGTGCACGCGCGTAGAAACCAACTCATGGTTATCGTTTCACACCGGTAGTTTCCTATAGCGCAATAGGCTATCCGGATTAACACAAATGCAAACAGTGGAAAAGGTCGCAGCAATACCAACCCTCCAAAATTGATGCACATGGGCACATTGAGACACATGTTTTAAGCGACAATGCAAGGGCCTCATATCTCCGAAAAGTCAGCAACTCGATAATCAACTCGGATAGACAAATTTGATTTTATACAAAAATTGTGGTGCAACCGTTCTTTGCACACTGTCCAGGTTATTGCCACACCATTTCACTTCCCATCTAGGTTCCATCTGCTACTAAAGACTACCTTACGACATGGATTCGAACCGACCACATATGTGCCTCCTACTGTATGCCTGTAATTCCAAGTGTAGGAATCCACCGGAAAGTGAGTCAGGTATTGTGCCTTTCTTTCCCTAAAAGCCAAGTAAAAAAAAAAAAAAAAGTGGAAAAATTCGCGGAATGAAAATGCGGTGGTAAGGGCACTTTCGCGCGCACTCTCAAGGGAATCTTGAGTGTCCTGCTAATTTCATTTCGATTTTCAACCACTAGTGAGATAATGTATGGTTGTTTGTGTAGAACTATGACGAAGCTGTGTCCTGCAACAGTTGTGCTGGCTGCACTCTGCTTAAGCGAGCAGCTTGAATCACGAAACTGGAATTGAACCACAACCACAAAGTTAATGAGATTAAAAATTATACCCCGAATGCCGCCGCTTGGAGCCCGGAAAAGAAGTTTGTGGAGCCACTGGTGTAACTCAATGTTCCACCCTATATGATTGTGGAAAAACTTGAACGAAAAGACGGGTAAGTGAATTTATATATGTGTATATATTGTAAACTCGTTTTTTTTTTTTTTTTTCTAGTCTTGACGCGTTAAGTGTAAAGCCGCGTTCAGACTACGTACGCATCCGTCGTAAGCATCGTATTTATCGCAGTGCGCATAGCGACTGGAACTCCCGTTTACGTAGCTTGCGACCGCAGATGTCCACACTCAACCCGTTCGGTAAGATACGTTCTTTACGACCGACCAATTAAAGCTTTCAACATGCCGCCGGTTAGCAAGCGGCTGATAGCGGAGGTCGGGGCTCTTCAAGCTCAAAATGAGATGTGAAAGAAAAGACTGGACACAAAAATAAAATACGAAAAAGTACAATGGGTATATAACAATTACCACTCGATTACAAATACATTTCCTGGTTTCGCACACGCACGCTCGCACACAGTTTTCAAACCTCCGCTCACCCTGCTGACGCACCGCTCACTCCTTCGCACATTTCTTCACGTGCCCGCTCGCATTGTCGACGCCCCGCGCACTCCTGCTCGGTGTCCTCTCTCGCACCAAAGCATGGACGCTGTATCCGCTGCGCATTAGACACATTCTAAAACAAAACGTCACAACCAAAACAAGGTAAACACGGATGGCACGGCGCCAGCCACCGTGGCGCCGACTCGTCGGAGGCACGCTGCAGGTGGGGGTTGTCAGTTTACATGTTCCAAAGGCGCACTCACGAGACGCTCCCGTGTGGTTCAAGGTTCATAAGCCGCCGCCCAGGCGGGAATTCTCGGCGCAATAAGTCAGCCGCTAACAAACGTCTCTGCGCTCAACCTACGTAGACGACGAATAATAGAAGAATATCGGTTTGTCAAATCTTCGATAGCGCATGCCTGTCCGCATGGTCCGACAGTGGTCTTGCACGCCAGCTTCCGTCCTCTCGCTTCCCCAATACTCTTTTTGCAAACGTCTGATGCAGCCACCCATCAAAACTCGGTCAATGAAACAAAGCGGCATCCTTTCTTTTTTTCAACAACCCTCGCTCGCAAGTAGTTCCGGCGTGCGGTCCACCTGCATCCCTGCTTGCGATTTTACCAGTGCCCCGGAGCGACCTTAGAGACGCGCCGGGGCGGTGACTCAAACAAAGGTCGTACTACTGACTCCAAACAATGAGCCGGGGCGCGCGGCAGACACGGAAACGTCCGCGGAACTTCGTCCCCCTCAGAAGACGCTGTTTTCTTTTTCTCTTTTACGGTGAGCTTCTTTCAAACTACGATGAGTCCGCGCCAGCTCCGTTCTGCGGCCCACCGCAACGTCGCCCCCCATCGGCCTTTCGCTGCAGGCCAACTGTTCCCTCACTTGTCAACGGAGCCGATGGGCTGCGAGAATGCACTGAGATGAAGCGGGCATCCCCTGCCTCCATAACCTCACTTTTCTAAACTAGACGAAGCATTTGTTTGTTGAGAGCTTGTTCGCACATGAAAAAAGGGATTGAAAAACCACTTACTGCTTTGACTAGGGGCACTGGCAATTTGCAGCCAGGCGTCATTTTTGCACTTCTCTCTGTGCGATTTCAGCTACTGGTAGTAGAGAGCCGGCCTCTGCCGATCTTTTTTAATGAGAGGCTGATAATTCCACAGCGAAGAAGATTCCGCACTGCACATGATCAAGCTGCGGACAGACACAATAACTGACACAACACCGGTAACACCGGCGAGCCGAGACACTGCAGCAGAGTAGGAGCGCTGGATGATGTCGCCTACTAGCTGGCTTGCGCGCGAAATCTGGGAGGACCGGAAGACCTGTGACTGGAAAGGGAAAACGTTTGCGCATTGGCGTTGGCTGCGGACGTTAGCAATTTACGCTCTGCGACAGCAGTCTGAACAGACACATTACTTTTTTTTTGCGCTTACGCTTACGATTCTTACGAACGATACGTGCCACCTAGTCTGAACGCGGCTTAACAGATTTAAAATATTATTTTTAAAATTAATTATTTGTGCTGGGCGGATGTGTTTAAACAGGAAGAAATGCGGCTGACATATGCATGTGGTCGTGAACGCACTAATAAAAAAAATAAAAAGTAAGAACAGACGCCAGTGCTGCTACTATTTTCGATCTCCGCAAAGCATGCCGCGCATGCAAACTGGCAGGTGAAGCTGCGGCAAACGTGCACTTTATCCGTAAATTCGCGGCAACCATCTTCGTCCTGTAAAATACTGTCTACTAGAGCGAACGTTTAGTTCTGATGAGGAAAGAACAAGCGGGAGAAGAAAACAGAAACCCCAGATAGGACATAGCCCGTCCGAAATGCAAGCTAGCAGAGTGCTGCCCGCCGCGCGCTCTCCTGCGGCATAGTTCCGTCTTCGAGGATGTTCTTGCGTGCGCTTGCTTCATTGCGGCGTTAGAACTGTGTCACCAGCAGCAATGAAATTCACGTAGCGCGTAAGCATGCATGCTATCAATTAGGAATTTAATGAAAATTTACTAGACTGGAACAGTCTGGAGCTTTTGTGAAAGCACGCTTCGAATGTATTCGGATATAACCTTCAACCTTGTGAAATTTAAAGCATCACGAAACCTTTCAGGCAAAATTTTGAGGAAGTGTTAAAGCCAATAAAGAATGAAATCAGTTTAGCGTTTTGGATGATACAAAATATTATGCGGGCGCCTTGCTTTTAGTTTCCACCGAAAATCAATTCGATCCCTCGGGTTCAGTAGTTAGTGCCCTAACCACTTCACCACCGAGGCAATTTTTTGAGCCACAATCCCAAAGGTAATCTCGGTTTAAAAATTCTAGACTGATATGAATACTACAAATGATTGGCTGCAAACCATTGATTGAAATTAGACACAGAAAAGTCTACAAAAGCTTTTAAAAAGCTAATGGTCAAAAAGTAGTTGCCGACTTTATTAGTGGACATTAATTTCCTCTTCCTTGATGTCGGCTAACACTGGTACAATTATGTCACAGAGGCTGTACTTATATCTCAAAGAGCCTATTTCCAATTTTAGTGCCCGGCTTCCTGAAAGCACACACACAAAAATGGTCACGGAGTCACTGTCATAGTTCTTATTAACGCGCCTTGTATATTGGAGTCTGGTCCACTACATTTAAGCAATCTTGTTCCGATACTGGTTTATCTTCATGAAAGTACGGATTAAGAAGCAAATAGTTTATTGTACTTTTCCACCATGAAAGAGCACGGTGGCAAGAGATATCCACAATATGAAGAGAGACCTTAATCGAAGTGACAAGGCAGACCAGCTAATAAGAAAAATAAAGCACTGCCAAGAAAAGTTCAACGCCAAGGCGACCATGGCAACCGACAAAAACCATGAACTGGAGATACTATTGGAACAAACGCAACATACGAGATCAGCAATGAGATTGATTCCCCGAAGTGCTACTTCATGATACCATATACCGGACTAAAAAGCTTCGCATGCCGCTTTTTGTTTTTGTTGTTCAATATGGAACTGGCGGTTCCCAAGTTGCTGCGTTTTGCATTTGTGGCATCAGAGCAGCAGCATATTATCTCTCAGTTACTCGAAATGTTTTTGAGGGAAAATTAGGAAGCTCAACAAACAAAAGTGGTGATAGCAGATAAGGAGTTCACAGAAATTAACGCCATTACAAATTCATTTCCAGGCCAGCCAGCAATGCATTTGTGCCAATTCCACGCGATGAATGCGTTAGGTCGGCAGCCAGCCAGTTTTCGAAATCAGCAGAAGACCAGGAACGCTTAATGGCTAGCTTCCAGGAAATGGTTCATGCTTCAACGCCAAGCAAGCAACAAGAATAGCAAAGTACGCCAGTCAGGAAACTTTGAAGTATTTCAACAAGAACTGGGGCAATATTCCTCTCATGAGGGTGCGACACCTCCGTGACCGCGAATTCAGTGGTGGAAATAACACCACTAACCGCGTGGAATCGCATAATAGAAAGATAAAATACAACTTAACTTCAGCAACAAAACTGCATGAGGCCCTTGGAAACATTTTGAACATGGCTGACTCCCTGCCCCATGAGGCACGGCACAAAATTATTCTGCTTCAGACAAGTGAGTTTTATAACTACAATAGCACTGATGACATAGAGCACTTCTGTTCCAAACTTGTGACGCTATATGCATGTAAACTAAATTATGATACCTAAACTAAGATATGATAATAAAAGAGCTTCTGAACGCAAGACAGAGCCAATCGAAGGTCAGAAAGATCTCTGAAAACAAGTACAGAGTTACTTCACCAGCATGTGACACCGTGCACAGTGTATCATTGCAGCACCACCGGTGCAGCTGCGTCACCTTCTCAAGAATGGGACTGCTAGCTGTGCCGTCATTTTCTGGCACTATGTCTGCAATACAAAATGGAACCAGAAATTGGCAAGGCTGTATCGTTTAAGTCGTTTCAAATTGGTTTTTGAAGTCAGGTGGACCACTGGACGCAATCCCTGAAGACACAGATGACATACAAGCTTGGTCGCTACCTGAGCAGCCGGCTGCAAAAATAAATTGAAGCCAGCGATACAATTTTGCAATGCGCACCTTCAAGGAACTTGCAGACAACTTGGCAGACTGTCAACCAGATGTGTTTGCACGACGACTTGCTTTTCTTGAAAATGTGACTGCCTAGCTGAGGGGCGAGGAAGTTACATATACAGGTTCAAATGAAGAAGAATGCCACTTCAGTGAACTCTCAGAGCGTGGCCCATCCACACGTTGCATCACAAGTAGCCTCCAGCTTAAGCTAGACGTGGGTCGTGAGTCCGCGAGCTCAACAGCGAACGAACCAACCAAGAGAAAACCGCGAAAGCGGCTCGTCCTGTACGTTGAATCATCCAGTCGTAAATACTCGTGGGCGACCGCCGAAAAGAGTGCTACAAATGCGCATGGACAAACAAGAATGGGCACCAGATCATCCAATGCCATTCAAGCAGCTCTCCAAAAGATCTCAACACCAAAGTAAGACTCCCATGCTACTCAGTGCCAGGAACATATGTGCATGGAAGTGTATATATGCTTTCGTTACTTTCCAATACCTCTGACTACCATTGCCGGTGATGCAGCCTGTAGCCGGGCTGTAAGTGGTGACAGCTTCCTTGAGGAAGGTGACTTGGAAGTGCGTCCTGAGCTTCTTGTGCCTTACAGACATCGAGAAGTTTTCCACGCCCGATGAGTGGCTTCTGCTAACCTCATCACGTATGTTTTATCTGCTTTTGTTGAGTGCAGCTTCTTCTACGTTCACAAATTATTTCTCTCAGCCGTTGCAGAAAGAGAAAAAAACTACATCTGGTCTTGCAGACTATGCAAAGTAAAAGACGACGGAGACCTCAAAATGATCTCATGTGATGAATGAGTTGAAAGTGCCATCAAAGTGCCTGATATACAACTTGTACAGGCCGCGTGCAGGAGTCACAAAAAGGGATATCAATAAGCGATGGTTCTGTCGACAGTGCACTGGGAACTGATATCTTTTGTAGGTAAACTATCCCATTCAGCGATTACCAGATCCATTTAGCTGGCAATTTTTATTATTAAGCAAGTGAGCAAAGTGATTTATGATGTTCTTTGCATGTTTACTGCAGCCCGAAAGACACAAGCACCCTAGTCCTTTCAGATGTGCTGAACTTCCGCACATCTGAAAGTCATTGTCTGACAAACTATTCTGGGTTGGGTGTGAAAATTATTTTAGCCCAGACTGCCAACAAGTTCATTCCTCTAAACTTTGCAAGAGATAAAGCAACACATAGGTAATAGATATTTCAATCTTATGTTCAAATGAAATGTATATCATATGTGATTTTGGCACGTTGACCAGTAATAAGATACAGGCGTCTGAACAGTCATTAGCTGGAGGCATGAAGCAAGGTGCATGGCAACATAAAAACAATTGGCTTCAAATAAGCCTGTTATGAAAACAATTACAAGAGCTTATACACCAATATTATCAATTTAGGTAGAAACCACAGCTCACAGAAGATTAGTTGACACAGATCAGCGCTTATCTGTCTTATGTTTTGCAGGCCTAATCTTCATTTGTGAGCTGTAAATTTACTGCCTTATCTCCACTTTATTTCGATGCTGAGCTAAAATGTGAAACGAAATAAGGCGTTATGCAACAAAATCCATGATCTCCGGACAGTCTCACCAACTCAGCTTACTAGGCTGAATGACGTAGCGTTTTCAGTTGGTCGATCATGTGTTTTTAAGAGATCCCCAACTTCTACGGAAGAGGGCAAAACGTCGAAACAGCGAAGCATAGTCATGAGTTTTCAGACACATATATGTTCGCATGTGTCGGCGCTACGTTGACACTTCTCCAAATCCAACACCTTTGGGAATCGTACGTGCGTAGCAGACGATGCTCAATATTTGTGATCGCAAGCATACAAGAGCTTCCAAAGTCATGCTGAATGCACGCGCAACGGGTGACCCCTAAAGAAAGATAAACTATACAGACCTTACTAAATACAGCCGAAACAAAACCATCGAGCTCTCAGCGCGTTCTCCTGGAAAATGCGTGAAAAGCTGCACCGCCATAAAGAGGACAGAAAAACTAAGCTAAGCGGCTAGCAAGTGGCTAAGTCAAGACAGGTCAAGCCTAGCCAAGCCAAAGCGTTGCAGATTGCGTAGAGCGGTTTCCGGTTTGCCGCATTGATCAAAACGATATGCAATCTCCAAGCAAGAATAAAATGTTGTCCAAGAACTTATTTATAACTCGACAAGGAAAATTCGCCTACGGAATCAAAACGTCTGCGGCGAAACAAAATAAAACCAGCAGGCATGAATCTACGACACGTGCACAGATTATAACAAATGCACGATTCTGGCAGCAGCGGACCAACAAAAACGTAAGCCACAACAACGAAGAAATTTCTTGCGATGTGCGCGGAAACCACATGGGCTGTTTGGTTAATATTGACCGTCATTGTTCTATCATCGCATAACGAAAACAGTTCGGAAATATGGCCTTAAAATGAATAATAAAAAATTGGAACAGTTTCATCACCACAATAAAACGTTAATATACAGTGACAAGCAGACGAAACCGGAAACAAATTTAAAGAACATGGACTTGCTTATTAAAGCAGTAACGACCACAAATGAAGCAAAATATGTATTTTCCTTCCTCAGACATTTCAGGCAATAACAAACATATTACTGCCTGAAACATCAGCTTCTCTGTACGAATTGTTGCTGTCATGCACCAAAGCGCAGAAAGCCCACAGCAACTAGCCGTGCCGCTCGTAACTAGACTTCCTGCCGAGTTCAGCGCGGCGGCGTTGTCTCTGTCCTATTGAATTGTGTGTCCTCCGTAAAGTGTAAAACGTTCTGACCACCTCGGCGCGTCTCTTTTGTGTCCGGACTTCGAAGCTGTACCTGGGTTATGTTAAAACGCAAAATTCTCCCCCTTCTCTGCCTCCTGGCGTGGCTTGCTGGAGTCGTCAATGCACCATTAAGTCACCTTCGTCCAATCAGCCACATACTTTTTGTGCGCGCTTTGAAAATTTGCATGGGCTATTTTGTGCTGCGGTGGCGCGCAACAAGTGGGTCTCTGGCGACATGGACAACAAGAGTGAACCGCGAGAGAACGACAAGTGGATGGAGCCCGAGTCGGCGGAGCCTGCAGGCGGCATGTCCAAGCTCCGTGCCCAGGTGACCTTGGCCGTGGCCAACATCCCGTCGTTGGTGATCATGCTTCTGTGCGTGCTTCTGTTCGTCTTTTTCGTGATCATTGTCGCCCTCTCGGTCAAGGTCAAGGCACACTCGGGAGCCGGGGGGCCCGAAGCGGCCTGCCTGACTGCGTCCTGTTTGTGCTCTGCGGGCCGTGTTGGAAGGCCTTGAGGTGGGCGCCGCCGCGCCCTGCGACGACCCGTAAGCGTTCGCTTGCCTTCGCCGAGCCGGGAAAGGTGCAGCAACGGCGTTGCAGCGCCAGTCGCACCACGCTGTACGGCACCTGATAGACCTGGAGGACGGCGACCAGCAGTCGGTCGAGGCGATGCTCTTCTATGAGACGTGCATGGAGCCGCGCAGCCTAAGCCAGGACGCGTTGGTGCTACTTAACTACCGACTGCGGAAAGTGGGCGGATGGTAGCTGATCAGTTCCTCCTTGTGGTCGCTGCAGAGCTGGGACCGCGACACGGCGCTCCAGAAGCTGCAACTCGACCTCGGAGTGCGCCTCTTCGAAATAGGAGTCGCTGACCGCACCATGCGGATTCATTTCCGGCTTTGGAAAAGAGTGTTTTTTTTTTTCAATCCAGCAGCTAGAGGGGCGGCGGTGTCCCATTCGCCTGAGCCTTCGTCAACAACGGGAACCTAGTGGAAAGTGACCGCTATCGTCGGTTATCAGCGATCACCTAGCATCACTTTGGTCAAGCTCGCCGGGGATGACAAGACTCGACCGCCAGCCAATCATTTTCAGCCAAGAAAGTTCATGTGACACCAAGGAAATTTATATAAGCGAGAGACACGTGGGATTCGGAGCCGGCACACTGGTCGACATAAGGCTTACAGCACTCTTGTTACTGCAGGTTTGTGCTTACTTTCCTTTGCATGTTTTTAAACCATTATGCACATTGCCGGCTCCTCCCCTGATGGCGTGTGCTTCAAATCGCAGCATAACACGCGCAAGGCCGCGCCTAAGATGTTCGCATTGGTTTGGGAATCGTGTGCTTTATTTATTTGGTCTTATTGCGATTGCTTACGGGTGACGTAGAGGTTAACCCCGGTCCTCTTAATACAGCTGAAATATATTTGTTGCAAAAGCTACAGCAAGTTGAAGCAATATTGATAAGTAAACCGGACAGTATTGAGACAAGGTTTTCTACACAGGCTGAAATAAAAGAGGTCAGTGATAAACTAAGCTTAACTCAAGAACGGATTGAAGATATCAACAAACTGGTAACTCATCACGCTGATATATTTATACACCCCACGCAGCAAGTGAAGACTTTGCAAAGCAAGATTAGTGATCTGGAAAATCGAAACCGTAGGCAGAATCTTGTCTTCTATGGAGTAGACGACAAAACTGCCTCTGAAACGTGGGAGGAATCAGAGGTTTTGATAAAAAAATTTGCGAAACAAATCTACAGATTGAACCAAAGTATATAGAAAGAGCATACCGAGTCGGCCGTTACGATGAGAAGACAAAACGATCACTTATTGCAAGGTTTGCATCATACAAAAGGCAGCAGAACATCTTGCTAAAAGCTAGGAAATTCAACCATACACAGTATAGTGTAGTTTAAGACTACTCAGCAGAGACCCGTAAGGTGCGGAAGCAACTATGGGAATATTGCAAAGAAAAAGCGAATGATAAAGACAAGGTGAAGCTCAGCTATGACATGCTTACCGTTAACAATCGGGCCTTGGTGTGGGACGCAAAGGAACAAAAGGTTGTGCCTGTCAAAAAGGCATGCCACCGTAATGAAAACATCAAATATATACGCCGTGGTTTGCTGCTTCAATTGGTAATTGCCGAAGCGTAGTGAGCAAAGCTGACGAATAGGCTGGACTTACAGAATCAGCAAAGGCTGACATTGTTTTCGGCACAGAATCTTGGTTGGAGCCAAATATTGCTGAAAGTGAAGTGTTCCCGAAGGAATAAGCCGTTCATCGCAAAGATAGACCACGATTAGGCGGGGGCATTTTCCTACCTGTACATACAGCTCTGTAATCATCAACATTAAATTTTTACCATGATGATACCGAATTTGTCTGATGCAGAGTGGTCTTATCTGATACGACCAGACTAATTGTGGGGTCGCTTTATCGCCCACCAAATTCTGATTTTAGAGCAATAAAGTCGAGGACGCTATTTTGCTAACCACCGGGGGCCAGAAAGGGATCGTCAAGAGGCGCGCGGGGGCGTCCATTGCCCCTACAACACAAGCCGAAGCGGCTGCGGGGTAAGCTGGCGCCTTAATCCCCCACTGTGATGGGAGCTTGAATCGGTCAGCGAATGAGACAGGCATCGACGGCGGCTGGTCCGACGGCTTGGTAGCGAGGATGCGTGGGAGCGAACATCTTCGAGAGTTCTCACACGGTCAGTTTCCCCTAAACCAAAAAAAAAGAAAGAAAAACTGCCGTTTATCGCGGCCTTACAAAGTCCTTGTGCGACATCGTTTCCGAGGCATCTGTTCACACCTTGCTGCTTGGTAGTGACTTTAATCTTTCCGATGTGCTCTGGCACGATGGCTCATTAGGGATGTAAAACTTGCGGAAATTTGGAAGGTTGGAAAAAAAACAACGAAAAAATTTTTTTTCCTTATCATTTTGAAAAATATCAGTTATTTGTAGTTATCAAGAAGTGTAGCTGCAATAAAACTCCAGTCTTTTTTTCGAGCAGAGTGCTGCTCGTCGTGCAAATATCGCGCCGCTTTTAGGCGGTTATAAAAAGACAAATGACACTTTTCTTGGTTCTAGAAGATTGCTGCCATGTGTGTTGCAGCCTCCACTATTGCGTGTCAGAAGAAGTGGTCAAATTTGGTCTGTGTGCACATCTGGTGCAGGAATAGGCCCAGGGGACATAGAGTAAAGAAGCTGTGTTCATAGATTCCAACATGCAGCCTAAATTGCCTAATTTGATGAGCGGCGCTGGAAATGAGACGAGCAGCACTTCGCAGTATTGGAGGTAGGCAAAGTTCTGTGTTTGTTTCCGTGCCTCCCTTTCCTTATGCGTTTTTTTTTTTCCCGTCTCATACATAATTCACTTGCGATTTGCTTTTTTTTTTTCTGGCGAAATCTTATGCGGAGTTCGATCTATATCTGAATTTTCTGTAGAATCAGTCACGTGGCAGTAAGGTCCGATCACGTTTCCGTGTTCTGACCTTCCTGGTACTAGTCTAGTATTTCTACATTTACATTCGAATGTGATTTTGATATTCCTGAGTTATTTTGTACTGTTCGAGGTTTATCTCATGTTTGCTTACATCTCGCCACCATATCTACATGCAACATTTATGTACGTTCATTGTATCTTTATATATGCTTACTCTTTCTCGTGCCTTTATTTTTCTCGTACAAATGTTAACATGCAGTTCAAAGTTTACCATATGTATCCCCAAATAATGCGTAAATAAATACCGGACATTTCTGCAGTTTGAGCTATACTCTAGTGCATTAATTAATTTAAAGTTAACAACATTTCTCGGTAGTACAGTAAGCCTTCTGACAAAAATATGCTATTTTGCTTGTGTTCTCATTTCGCTCTAGTGAATACAATACATGCACGCGAACTGCTAGTTATGTTCATTTCTTATAATGTTTAATAGACAGATTAAAGTTCGTCGCATATTTAATTACATCATTGGCATACCGAGGCGCTCTAGAACTGGCGATGTGTTTGTGCTCGCTTCTTCCTAGACTGTTATAATCTCTTGATGTTGAGTTTCAGACCTTTCTTTCTTCCAATTCGATTTGTACGCATTCAAGGTTTATCATGTTGTTTTTAAAGGGGTTAGGACACCGTGTTCTGAGGATTTATAATCATGTTGTGAGTTTTCTCTGTATGGGAGGTCGCCCACAGCACAAATCTGCACACAACAAACCTTTTATATATATTTTAACTCAGCTCCAAAAATGCCTGAAATGCTATTTCGCCCGATAGAGGCACATTCTTAGCGCCGTTTATATAATGACGCATGAAGCTCAGAAATGTATCAGTGAATACTACTGAAGTGAGATCACAGTAACGTGACGTACTATCATTTCGAGTAGAGTTCTGCCCGTGGTCGTTCGACTTAATCTTTCCAGCTGCGAAACTCTGACAGCCTCCGCGGCAAGGATTTGGGCCAGTAGACGACTAAACAGGAAAATTCACCTAATTTGGACCCCTTCACGCACGTCCGTTCCTGGCAACGAAGCGGCGCACGAGTTTGCCCGAGCTCTCTACTTCCGAGTAACTCAGGAGATGCCCGACTGCCGGAACATGGAAGAGCGTCTGCAAAATTCTACGGAGATTCATCAAAAGGTTAAGCAGACCACTGGTGCCAACACCGGGTAAAAGTCTAAACAATAGGGGGGCAGTCGCATGGCGGCGCCTGCAAGCTGGGAACTTTGTAAACCCGGTTTGGGCATATTATGTCCAAATGGACGATAGGAGAAACGATAAATGCAAGCACTGTGGGGAGAGAGGGACCCTCGACCATATAATCTTGCTAGCCATGTGCCATGTGCTAGTTCCTTTGGGGTTAAAACAAATAAAAATTGTAGAGAAGCCTCGGAAGCCCTGCTGCGGAACGAGGTGCCTGCTCCACAGCGACAAGCCATCCGCCTGGCGGATGAAGCCGCGAAGACCCAAGACCTCTTTGCCTGCTTCTGATCGCGGAGGTCTCGGCTCCCGTCCCTTAGGCCTGCGTGCCTGGGGCGGGGATTGGAGGCCTCCTTATCTGGTGGAAAATTAAAGTTATCACATCACAACACGTGACGTACTATCAAAGGCGCTACGACGCGCGACAACTGCCAGCTGCTGCACTTATGGTCGATGACTTGATCGGCCTCCGCTGGTGGACCGGCATTGGCCCCCGAACAAAACCATCTCACAAATGAGACTTCAGTCTGACTAGATTTTCTTTGTACTTTTTTGGAAATACAAATAAACAAATCAAGACCATTTCATATGCTCGCGTTTCCACACTTAGAGGAAGAGGGAAAAATGCAGCATTTCGGCATCTGATGTTGTTTTAATAGGCTAAGCATTTATCACGAACGTTCTGAAGTAAGCCTTATTTGTGCAACCAAATTAAATGACAATAGATCAATTACATTCTTTCTGCAGCCTTTTCAGTGTTCTTTCCTATTTAAAGCAGCCATTTATCAATTAGAAAATGTTTTTGAAGGGAATCATACTTTGTGGCTTTTTTTTTTTCGGCCTTCCATGCTTCGGGAAAAAAACGAGAGAAAACAAATTTTTTCCAAAATTTCATGTTTTTTTTCCCCGAGCCCTCCCATCTCTATGGCTCATGCGTGGGCGGAGTTCATGGTCGTGTTAACTCTGAAATTAAAAATATAGCTGATACGTTTGGATTGTTGCAATATGTAGATGAACCAACCCGTGATAACAATATCTTGGATCTCTTGTTCTGCAATTCATCTAATCTTGTTACTTTTGTGAACGTGATTCCGGGTATATGTGACCACCTTGCTGTCGTCACGAATATCAATTCTGAAGTCCACCGCCGGAAAGCGTGTGCAGAAAGAACGCTTATTCCAGCATGTCCGAAAAGCTAGTTCTCCACTTGCCTGTGTTTGAATGCTTGTCTGAAGAATGTGATGTGCATGAGTTGTTGCTTATGTTAAAAAAAACTCTACTCGAACTGACAGATATGTTTGTACGGAATATGAAATCCTCAAAGTTAAAAAAGAAGAAGAAAACCATGGGTGACCGCACGAATCCTAACGCTTATTCGAAAAAGAAGGTGTGCGCTCCAAGAATTCAAGAAAACAAAATCACTTCATCTTTCCTAAGCTGAACGATAGCAGGAAAGAAAACCCCAAGTTATTTTGGAAGTATATTCGAGGGTGTGGATCTGAAACAATCAGTGAATTAGTTCACAATGGTTAGGTCCTCAATGATGATGAGAGTAAAAGCAACGTCTCAATAACTATTTTCCCTCTGTCTATTTACACAAACACGACTTGAGGTCTGTACCACGTGTGAGCAATGTCCCTGCGATGCAACCAGTAGAAATTAGTGTAGGCGTTATTCAGCGACTGCTGGAAAACGTTGATGAAAGTAAAGCTATTGGGCCCGACGGTATTTCACCTCGTGCTTTGAAACGATGCTCGGTACCAATTCTCGTTACCTATATTCGATTTATACCACATCGTTAACAGATGGCACTTTACCGGATGACTGGAAAATTGTTTTAAAAGAACTTGTAGACGGGCTAGATGGTTTTAAGCTTCAGACGGCATTCTTAGCGCACACACACACACGCGCACGAGAGAAGAGGAAGAACACAAGACAGGCGCTGTCCCGTGTTCTTCCTCTTCTCTCGTGTGCGTGTGTGTTTTTCTGCGCTAAGAATGCCGTCTGAAGACTGCAAAATTTCACATGTCGTTCCTGCTCACAAGGGTGGTCCCAAAAAAGATGCCAGCAATTATAGACCCAAATATCATGTAAATACCTTGAACATATTTTGTATACGGCGATAATGAGGCACATAACAAATTGTTATTTAGAGAACAGCACGGATTCCGCAAGGGTCCTGCACAACCCAATTGGTCGAATTTTATAACCACTTGGCATCAGGTGTCGATGAAGGAGGACAGATTAACTGCATTTTTTTTTTATTTCAAAAAGCCTTTGATACAATTTCACACTAACCCCTTGTTAACATGCTGCGAGTAATAAACATTAACTATTCTGTACTAAAATGGATATCAGATTACTTGTCTCAGCGGCGACGGTGGGTTTTATTAAATGGGAAGAGCTCAGGGTACGCCAATGTTACGTCAGACGTTCCGTAAGACTCTGGTTTGGGACCACTCTTGTTCTTGGTTTATACAAACATCTCTGAAGGCATTGTATCCTCAGTACGCTGTTATTTGCGTTCGACATGGTTGTGTATCGGACAATTCTCATTGATCATGATATTTTATGTTTGCAAACAGATTTGCCACGAATTCAGCACTAGTGTGCCACTTGGAGGATGAATTTAAATGTCAAAAAGTGCGTTCATGTCTGTTTTATCAAAAAGAAAAAGCCCATTGATTCTCGGTATATGATTAATAACGACCTAATATTGCCGCAATGTTATCTTACTGGCGCCGCCATGTGGCGAGCTCGGGAGACTGGCACGCGCTCGTCTTCTTCGCTCTCGGTGCTCGCCCGCCAGTCGGTTCCGTGCCTGATCTTGCCGGTGCTTTTACTTAGTCCTAAGTAAACCTGCTGAACCAGTTTCCCTGGCTTCTGTGACATTTTTGGTGGAGGTGCTGGGTAGATCCTATGTACGAAGAGCCTCTGGCTGCCCCCTACGCCCATCTACACACCGTGGACACGACACCTGTGCACAAGACGAGCGCGTGCCAGTCTCCCGAGCTCGCCACATGGCGGCGCCAGTACGATAACATTGCGGCAATATGTAAGGAAGCTGCATGTAAGTATTTAGGAGTAACGCTGTGATCGTATTGTTCATAGAATGCGCATGTTGACGACTTGGTACGTAGGGCTAGTAGGGCACTAAATTTTATTCAAAGGAATTTGAGATGTTCTCATAAGAATCTAAAACATACGGCCTATGTGTGTTGCGTAAGACCTGTGTTGAAATATGGATTTGCGTTTTGGGACCCTCATCGAGCACACTGAAAAAATTCAAAACCGCGCAGCCAGATTCGTCTTGGGACAATTCAGAAGAAATGACAGTTGAAGTGCCATGAAGGATGAACTCAAATGGAAAGTGCTTGCCTCTCGCCGAAGAAAATCAAGGCTTAAACTGTTATTTATGATTTACCATAAAAAAACCGGTATTAACAAAGTCGCCTATTTTAATGAGCTACACTATGTCTCTAGGCGCATAGACCACACGTTTAAAATTCGAGAATGTCATCCCCGCACAGGTACTTACGCAAATTCCTTTTTTTTTTACATCTATTAGATAGTGGAATCGCTTAACTGAAATGCAAGTGTGCTGTGTGGATGAAGACGTCTTTTTTTTTTCTCTGTAAACCCCCTGCTGTACCGCCTTTAAGCGCTGCGAGGTAATCCCTTAATAAGGAATACTGTCTCTGCGTGCATTTTGTCTAGCCAAATAGTTTCCTACCAGTACTGCTTAGGGTGGGCTCTAGGCGACAATAACACCAAACCAAATCTAACGCCTCAACAAAATCTAACGCCTGAAAAATAGAATAAAGTTAGTTTCAATGAAGGCATCAGAAAACTCACCTTACACTTGAGAAGTCCAGCGCGGTCATCGTGAGTGTGATGCTCTTAGCTTATCGTGCAACTGCAAATTGCCGTCCTGGAAATATCCACAATCTCCAGCCGCCCACCTTTCGACACTACGGCTACGAGCACGTAATCCAGGAAACCGTTTTCACACGCACGCCATATTCAACAAAAGTCATAGTTCCACAGCAGAGCAGCACTTTACTCTATTGCAAGTTCCGAGAGTCTACATTCGGGCAGCTACCTTGGAAATGTCAAATGTGAAA
This sequence comes from Amblyomma maculatum, assembly GCF_055883805.1. Classification (NCBI taxonomy): domain Eukaryota; kingdom Metazoa; phylum Arthropoda; class Arachnida; order Ixodida; family Ixodidae; genus Amblyomma; species Amblyomma maculatum. Next base: position 196,732,119 of record NC_139345.1, read on the forward strand.
GCGACGCAATCTTCCACCGCTTTCGGCCAAAATCCCGAGTTGCGCCGTCTGCGGAAGCCTCCCGAACGCAACGGGCGCGTCTTGACCAATGACTTTATCTAGACAGAGTGGCATGTCACTATCCCGAAAACCCCTATATGCACACTGTTTGCACTATTCAATCGTAAAGTGCATGCTCCTACTTTCTGGATACGTGCACAGAACACAAACACAAAGGCCTCATAATAAAAGCTTTCAACAATGATATCTGGATCGGCGCACAAAGCGGTGATGGTGGTGGATCGCTTGGGGTATTTTGTGGGGAGGAGACACCTGGTCGTGACGTATGTTGGCATCACTGTTGGCGACTAGGGGGCCCCTGGCTGAGGATGCCGAGAAGGGAGGAGGGACGCGAAACGTGTTGACGCGACGAAATCATGTGGTGGGGCACAGTCCCAAGGATGAGTCCAAAGACAAGGTAATCCGTGAGGCCTGGCACAGCGACGGTTGTTGCAAGCGTGGCTCCTCGGCGAGCACGGGTGGGCTTTCTCAATGGGCGTCACGACTCCGAGAAGAAGCCGGGACGGTCTGGTGAGCGCTAGGAAGGACCTGGAACGACGTCCGGGTGGGATGCGGGAGGACTGAGGCGACGAAGTAAGCCGGAAGTAGGAGAGGACCGTTGATAGAGAAGCGGAGCGTCATCTGAAGCTAGACACCGCTGTTGCCGGCGGAGCATCTAGATTCCAGGTGGGAAGTGCAGCAGGAGGAGCAGCGCGAGGAATCTGTAAGAGGCGCTGACCACAGCGAGCGACGTCGGAAATGGGGCAGCGAAGCTGACGGAGGACAGTCAACAGGCTGGGCGGCGTGCGGCACAAACGAACGCACGCGAGCCCTACTACCGAGCACTGCGCCTCACCCCGCCAAACGCTGAGATGCGATTAACCTTGGACTGACTACCCGGGCCGTGAGCACTACCGCCACCTCCGCTCCGACCAAAATGGACTCTTCCAGACGCGCCTCTGGCCACTGAGCGTACCTATATCTAGTCACGTTGCCCGTTCTCATGACGTCAGTCAGAGCACCGTTCCCAAAAAACGGCGCACCTGCAGCAACAGCGCCGGTTGCGCGGAGTCTCTGGCGTACGTTGGTGTCGTTTACTTTATTGTTCTTTTCTTCGGTGGCTCACCTCTTCGAAGCGGTACAGTAAGGATATAAAGGGGTAATGATGGTGTCAGTCTTGAACAAAAACTAGGGCTTTTCGCAGCTCAAGGTGTTTCTGGAGTACTTTCCAGCGAAATGTCTAGAATATGCACGAATGTAAGCCCATAATGCTTGGAAGTACGAGCGCGCTCGTATAACATCGTTGATAGCAAACGTTCTTTTATTTTCGAGTTTATAACTTTGTTCTGAGGGAGAAGCACTCCTATGAGCCCATTAACTCGGAGATGGGGCTTGCGTGGCATTGATTTCATAACTTTGGCAGTAATTGTTTAAGAACCGCATTTATTTATTGTGGATCCTCAGTAGATTTATGAGTAAGCCCCATCAGACCAATTTATTTGTGCCTATTATGGCCAGGCATTCTTGAGTCACACATTTCGAGTGTCCTGACTCCTCTATAGCCAAGCACCATTAGCAAGTGACATGGCTTTATACACTTGGTCACCAACTACAAACACTGTGTACATAAATGAGAACTTATTTATTAATGCCGAAGCAACTTCTATGTCCCCAGTAAAATAACATGAATTCTTCAAGGAATGAATAATTGGAGCTACATACCACACTATTTAAATTGCCATCTGTATTAATGTATAAATGCATGGACACTCTAATGGCGTTGTATGTTTGGTTTTACTTTTATAGCATGAACTGCCAATGATCGTCCTCAACTTGGAACACTTCTTTTTAAGTTTTTGCGGTTTCCAGCAGTTGTATTCGCGTTTATATATTTGCTTTAGGGCGTTTCATAAGCATTTGAAAAGGGTTGATGATATTTTCCAAAACAATTGCTCACGGCAGAAAGCGGCCGCCTCTCACTCTTCTGGAGAGCCTAGAGAAAGCCTTGAAAACTACTTCTATGGTCTCCGCCTTTGTTAAAATTCCGAAACGTCCCTTTTGTTGTGATTTTATTTTGCGGCTGCTATTCAGCGCAAATCGTCAGACCTCATGAAGGGAGTGCCACAGCGCCAGCTCTTCACCGCTGCTGTAACGGCAGATCTTCACTGGCACGAGCGTTCGGCGCCGTGCTGAGCCTACGCACATCGGGGAGACCGGACTCATTGGCCGTGGTATGACAACCCGAGACCTCATGCTTCCACTGGGCCCCATTCGGTGGCCTAGCCTTCCGCTAGACCTGCCGAGGCCCTAGGTCGGCGACCCTACAACGCGTGAACAACCGGAGCGAGCGTCTACACCGACTTCACGTTCCTGCCTACCCAACGAACTGGTTACTGTAGACAATTCTGTGTTTAGTCTTCGTCCCACTTACTCGTCCTACTCTCGTCCTATCCATGTGTGTACATAAAATTATTCGTCGTTAAATAGGTCGGTCTGGTCATCTATTTAGATTGCTGTCTCTGAATAAGCCACAGAACAAGGTGGCCAGAAGATTTAAAGAAAAGAACCTCACAATTTTGGCGTCCACGGCAGGACCAGGCCGGCCAAGCAGCATTTTCCCGCGGCTAGAGATTGGAGAAAAATGAGTGCACCAGAGTTGCTCGCGGTAAAAGAACGTATAGGTCTGCAGGGAGTCGAGTTGCGCGAGTGGGTTGAGAGAGAATTGAAAAATGCAAGGGAAGACAAAGCTGCAGAACGGGAAGAGAGCTGCAGAAGGCGAAGAGAGAGCTGCAGAACGTGAAGCGAAAGCTGCAGAACATGAAAGAGCAAAGCAGCGCTTGGAGCAAGAAAACCAGAATTTGCAGCTGCGAGTACAACTTGCGGAATTAGGAGAAAACGCCCCTAGTTTTGGAAGCGCTGAGCACGGTACCGTACCAGCTCCGTCTTTCCCAATTAGTCCTCATGGATTGATTCCACTGTTTAATGAGGAAAGGAACGATTTGGACGCGTATTTGAAGCGTTTTGAACATGTCGCCATTGGCCAGGGCTGACCGAAAGAGAAGTCGGCCACGGCTTTGAGTCTGTGCCTCGGCGGAGATCTCAGAGTCTTTGGACGACTCTCTCCTGAGGACTCAGTCAATTACGATGTAGCGAAACGTGCCTTACTACGGAGGTTCCGGTTCACGGCTGAGGGCTACAGAGAGAAGTTTCGTGGAAGCAAGCCGCAAGATGGTGAGACAGCTTCCCAGTACACCACAAGGCTGTTAAGTGTTTTTGACCGCTGGGTTGAGATGCGAGGACAAGGTCGCACGTTTGAAGTGGTTCGGGACATGATAGTGGCTGAGCAGTTTTTAAACAGCTGTCACAATCGTTTAGTTCTCTTCTTGCGAGAACGTGATTGTAAAACGGTGGACGAGATTGCTGAGGCCGCCGATCACTTTCTTGGGGCTCAGCGACAGAATAACCTCGCGAATTTTAAAGATAGAGCTGAGCAGAATTCTGCGAATCCGCAGGGCGCAGCCCCAAACCCAAAGATTAGAATTCGATGCTTCATCTGTGAAAAGATCGGACATAGGTCGGCGGAAAGCCGTACACAACCGAAGCCCCCATATTGCACATTATGTCGCAAATCTGGGCATGAAACCTAGTTGTGTCGATACGGAAATTCAAATGACCGGGAGACGTCTGCTTGCTGCACGTCCCCTCGAGATTCCCGCCCTGGTCGTTAGCTGGGAAGAACATGCCTAGATGTTCGAGGGGACGATTCCGCTCTTAGTCCATCTCAGATTATTACCAACATGCCGATGGAGCATGGAGAAGTGTTCGGACAAGCAGTGTCGGTGCTGCGCGATACTGGTTCTAATAGCACCGTGGTGCGTCAGGCTTTGGTGCCCGAGGCTGCGTATACTGGTGAACGAGCATCTTTACGTTTAGCGGATGGTTCTGAAATCGAAGCGCCTGAGGCGCAGGTTATTATCAAGTCGCCATACTTCACAGGCAAAGCTATTGCTAGGTGCCTGCCGACGCCATTATATGACGTAATTATCGGCAACGTTCCGGGTGCAAGCGCCCCATTCGCCGACGTTCCAACAGTCTTGACGGGCCAGAGAAGCATACCTGCCAGTGATGATGGGTCCAGTGCTTCTTTCCAGATTCTGGCGGCGAAAGTTTCAGAGACTGGTTTGGATGCCACTCAAAACCGTACTCCAATTATCTCGGCCTGTTTTTCGCAAGAAACAAGAAGATGACGCCAGCTTAGACGTGTGTCGTTGCAAGCTGAAGAAAACCTATCACGGAAAAGGGCAGACGGCCTACACCTTCCATCTAGTTGACGGCATTTTGTACCGGACCTATGAACTTTGTCCAGGAAAAACAATCGAACAAGCGGTCGTTCCGAAGGTTTTGCGCCGTCAGATCCTCGTGCAGGCACATGAGAGAACACTTGCCGGCCACCAGAGGATCAGAAAAACTACCGCAAGAGTACTTGATGACTTTTACTGGCCAGGGGTGCAAGCTGACATTAAGCGGCTTGTGAGGTCGTGCGATGCATGACAGAGGACTGTCCCGAAAGGAAAGCTGAGGAACGCTCCATTAGGACGCATGCCTATTAACATAAAATGCCACGAAGAGTGCCAGCCAGTGAATGCCCTAGAAGCTTCATCTTTCGTAGTTGTTGATAAAGTCGAGTCGAAAACTCCGTTGCCAACGTTCAGTGCAGATTCTTGGTCCCGGAGTGTACTGGGGAACCGAGACTCGATAAAGGAGATTGAACTGGTGAATCGAGAACGATACGGGAGACAATGTTAATTTCTGTGCTGTCCTCCAACGCCGCGGGAGCTTTAGCGTCACAAAACACATCTCAGACGAAGCACCTGGAGGTTTCGTCGCGCTTTTCTTAGGATGTTCCTAGGAGCTTATTTCCTCTATGACAAGTGTTAACGTTACTTACTTTTATTAGTACAAAGTGCTTTTTTGTGTGTGTGTGCGCGCGACAGACTCTCAGCAGACAACAGCAATGGTGTGACCGCTCTGTGGTGTGTGCAGTGATGTGTGCAGCAGTGTTGTGGTGTGCGATCCTCCAAAACAGTGCATCAGTGTCGTGGCCCCAAGCTTTTTTTTCCCGAAAAAAAAAAAACCACTCACACACATGTTCTTCACAACTTTCGACAAAATTTACAGTGCGCATTTTTCTGCGTTCTTTGCTTAACATGAAATTTTGCCGGCCAATTTTGACACCTATAACGCACATTGTAAGTGCCCAAAAATCCGGCCACGAACTGTGATAATCACATCTTTTGGATACAGTGGTTGTAGGCTTTGTGCAATGCCCGAGAACTAATTAGTCGTCGGCGTGTTTGATGTGGTAAGATTACGCGACAGGTTTGAATGAAGGTGCGGGTGTCACGTGACACCTTCATTCGAGGTGGCGATTGGCAAGTTCAGGTGGTTTCGACGCTACGCCTAATTGTATGCAGACGTGAATAGCCAGAGTCAACGCTTCCGAGTGTCAGTCTCATTACATGAAGGAATCAAAGCCGCGTGTGTCCATCGGAATGTAAAAATATTGAAGTTTACAGAAGGAGAGAGAGAGAGAGAGAGAATGAATAGAAGAGGAAGGCAGGATGGTTAACTAGGCGATGCCCAGTAGGCTACCCTACACATGGGGAGGGGAACACAAGGAGAGAAAGAAAAGAAAGAGCGCCAAGGGAAGGAGTCTATCACATGTCCAGAGATCTATAGTAAAAGAGGGTAGAGAGCGCACACTTAGAGTCTCAAACTCAATCCCGAGTCCTTTAAAAACTTGAGAAGCGCCTTCACTGCTGTCCTTTGTGAAGAAGGTATTGTCCAAGAGCCCAGAATCTTAGCTTGTGTAAGAGGGCGAGAATGTAAGCGGCGGAATGTAGTAGCCAGGAGGGCGTACGCTCACGATCAAACTGAGGGCAGTCACAATGTATGTGCGCAGTCGTTTCAGCACACCGGCACTGCTCACACGATGGAGAGTCTGCCATTCCGATGAGATGGGAATAGACGTTTGTAAAGGCCCCAATACAATCCGACGTAACACACGCGCACGCGCTCGTCGGCCTCCGCGACGTTACGTCGGTGAAAAAAAAGAGGTCTATACTCCAACGTCACGGCGTGATGGACGTAGCGAGCGCGAGCAGACGCGGCCCAACGTCGCCGACGCGCAAATAGAATCTCGCCTATTTCTCGCCGACCACGTCTGCCGCGTCGGCCGCGTATCCCAGCATTCCTCAAGCGAAGTGAAGATGGCGGCTTGCTCTGTAGACAGCGACCGCGCGCGCGTTTCAGACACTTTTGCGGAAAAGCTGCTAGAAGGCATTCGAGAGCAGCCCAGCGTCTATGATAGCAAGCGGATTGACTAAGAGACGTTCAGAGAAAAAACAAAATTCCTGGGATGCAATCTGTCAGCAGTGCGGCACAGCTGTGAGTTCTTCACTGCAGTGCGTGTGCCATACCCATTTCATTGCAGTGCTCTAGGAAGTGTAACGATGGCGTTGTTTCACTTACCTACAGTACATTCAGTGGAAGAATAGCAGAAACTGCGGTAGCCTCATATAGAGTTGTGACCGGTACACGCCGGATTTGAACGCCGTACTCGATTTGGCCACACGGAACGTCAGCGGCTCAACAACCAGGGAATTCGCGAAATTAATGGAATTCAACAGCAACTGCGGCCGACAGAGAAAGTTACCCTCATTACTGTGTAATCCCTAACTGTTCTGTATTGGTACAGCTACCTAAATTAGGATTAGCTTTCAGTAAAACGCGCACGTACACAATCATCGTTCCGTCCATAGCCGTCGTCGACGCGGGCTCAAGCCGTTGCTGGGCTGGACGTCTCTACGGCTGGCTGTAAATGCTTTGTGCCATTTGAACATTCGCAGTAAACACATCGCATCATTGCCTTCATCACAACATTAATTAGTTGCTCGATAGGCATCCAGTTCCTCCCTGCAGGTGCCCTGTCGTCTGCTTGAAAACGCACACCGAAAACGTACCAGACCTCGAGGGTGTCTTGTGCGCATGCGCGCCGCGGCACCGTGCACGCTAGCCGCGCCAGACTGTAGAGGCTTGTTGGGACTTGGTTAGCGACGCCATCGGCTCCTCCGGTGTTGGTGCCGTGCTCGAAGAAGCGAGAGGCTTAGTTGAGAGGAGAAGAGGAAGAGACTTTATACAAGAGGTTACATGTTCCAGGTTCACAGTGAAAGAGAGCTCGCATAAGATGGGGCTCCGTATATCTAGCGAAAAAGTTCCCCAGGTCCCCACACAGAGTCCCTAGGCACGCACGTCACATGACGTAACTGCGGGAGAGAGTCAAGAGAAACGCCCAGGGTCAAAGGGCAGCTTGGCGCGGGTTAAAATTTATGACCGCGGCGGAAGCAGCCGCTCCTCGGAGGTGGTATCCGAAACCATTAGAAAGGGCTACAGCCGCCGGCTCCGTCCGTTCCGCTTCACGGCAAATGGCCCCGGAGTCGCGTCTCGGCCGCGGCGCGAAGTGACGAAAACAGAGCAGTTAGACAGCACAGCGTAAATGCAGTTCTTGTGAGATCGGCGCCAACTGCTCTGTGTGTTTCTCTTTTTTTTTTAGGTGAAAGTGAAAGTTTATTCGATTGAACATATTTACAAAATGTATAAATATACAGACGAGGGTCCCATAGTCATAAGACTGCACCGGGACCCTCGATAGATCACTACAACAAAATAAATAATAACAGCAAAGTAAGCGAAAGGTTATAACATACAAAATATGGCAAATCGGTATTTTTACACAAAAACAAAGGCACTAACACAGGAATTAGACGAATCAGTAGTTTTACACAAAAACAAAGGCACTAACACAGGTATCAGAAATTAAAAATATAAAACATCAGCAATTCAACAAATATTCCTTCAAGTTATTCTTAAAGTGGGCAAGGACATATAACTTTTCAGTGTTAAAGGCAATGAGTTCCAAAATGAAATGGCTGCAAAAGATGTCATTTTTCCATAATTAGTACGAACTTTCGGGAGTAGTAAATTTTTATTCGCTGCAGATCTTGTAGAGTTATAGTTCGAAAGTAGTAACGTATTAACAAACTGGAAACGCAAGTTGCCATTCAATAGCTTAAAGAACGCGATTGCAAGGTGATACTGAAAGAGCTGGTGGACTGTTAAGATATGATGTTCATATTATAAGGGACGAGCGCTAGTGGAAAAAGTGCTGCGGGTGACAATGCGGATGGCCTGATTTTGTATATGCTGTGCAGACGATAAATGGCAGTTGTAAATATTTCCCCAGACGACAATCCCGTAAGTGAGGCGACTGTGAATGAAAGCATAATACAGAGATAAGAGAATGTAACAAAGGAAATATGGGCGTGCTTTAATGAGAGCTCGGATGCCAAACATAGATATGTTTTTCAGCTGAGTGATATGGGCTGAGAATTTAAGTGCAGAATCAAGAATAACGCCCAGAAAGCTAGTGTTATCAGAAGCTGGGATAGTGTAAGAACAGAGGGATAACGTAGGAGTGCAAGGAAGGATTTTCTGGCTACTTTTGAAGATTATGGGGTTATTAACCAGGTGGTTATTAAGACACCATTTTGTTATGTTACTCGAAACGGTATTCAAATCAACAGTAAGATCATCAATGGACCTGTTAGATAATGACACGGTAGTTTCGTCCGCGTATAAAACACAATGAGTTGGACTAATAGAAGTAGGAAGGTCGTTAATATATAATATGAACAGTAAAGGTCCTAAAATAGATCCCTGAGGAACACCTTGGTTAATAGTTTTATCTAGAGAGGTAGTTCCATTAATATTAATTATTTGTTTACGATCTTGTAAGTAGCTTTTCAGAAGGAGAGATACAGGGCCTACTATGCCATAACATTCTAGTTTCTGTAGCAAAATCAAATGGTTAATCGTATCGAAAGCTTTTGTGAAATCTAAAAACACAGAACCAACAAATTCGCCATTGTCAATGCCTTGCTTAATAAATTCAGTCAAAGAGATAAGAGCAAAGTTAGTTGAACTGCCGGACCTAAAACCAAACTGACAGGGGTAATAATATTAAATTCATTTAGATAATTGTCTAAGCGGTTGACTAATAATTTTTCAATTACCTTACTAAGAGATGATAAAATAGATATTGGACGATAGTTAGATATTGTTTGTCTGTCACCTTTTTCGAAGACCGGAATGACTTTCGCTATCTTAAGGCAAACAGGAAAAACGCCATTCTTTAAGATGAGATTGATAATATGACAAAGTGGTATAGAAACTAGATTAGCAACAAGTGTTAGGTGCCGAGAGGATATGTTATCCAGTCCAGGACTAGTGTCCTTGAGGCTAATAATAATCAACTCGATTTCACAAGGGGAGACAGGAAAAACAAAGATTGATTAGTGCGTTTCAAATCTAGCTCCGGCTGAAGTGGAAATCGGTTATGTGGCTCAGAAAACAAGTCACTGAAAGCATTCGCGAAGTCAAATGGCTGAGTATAGACAGTACCATTGAAATTAATTTCAGTAGGGGCATTGTTAGCGCAGGGCAAATTGAGGAATTCGCTCAGGAGTCTCCATTGTTTTTTTTAGTGTCGTTAGCGTTTTTACACAGTTCGTGTTCATACTAAGATCTTTTCGCGTGTTTAAGTAAGTTGTTCAGAACAATGGAGTATTTTTTGTAGCGGGCTTTCAAGGAAGCTTTAAAAGGCTGTTTCTTCGTTTTTCTGTACAGATTTTTTTTTCGACGCATGCTACTTAATAAACTATTTGTTAGCCATGAATTATGGGGAAATTTGTAATTCTTTTTACATTTAAGTATTGTTGTACTCTCAGATATGCACTTGGAAACAAGGTGACAAAAACACTCCATTGCTTCCTCCGGATTGCTGGACAAACCAGTCTGTGTTACTGATAGCGTTAACAAAATCTTCGTTGTTGAATCTGGAAGTGTAGAAAATTGACCGTGGAGGACGGGATGGTTTACTGTGTGTAACGAAAATAGGAAAATGATCTGTAATGTCAAGTTCAATTACCCCAGAGAGGGGAGAGGGTGATATATTTGTCAGGGCATGGTCGATTAAAGAAGAGGATCCACTGGAAGTACACCTCATTGGAGCATTGATGATAGATTCGTAGCCGAACCCACTGAAGCAATCGGTATAAGAAACAACATTAGGGTTCTCTGTATCTAAAATATTAATGTTAATGTCACCGAGAATTAAAACATTTTTGTTTTCGAAAGATAGCTTATTTAATGTGGTGTCTAATGCTAACAAAAACTCTGGGATTGATGAAGGTGAGCGGTAAATGCAGCCGAGTACCAACTTTCGTGAGTCAGGGGAAAAGAGAGAATGGTAAGCTGCTATCCAAACAGATTCACATTGCGGTACATTCAGAGCGAGATCACATCCACGCTAGTAAGAAATTTCAGGGGAAATAAAAATTGCAGTGCCTACAAGCGATGACAATACTCTTGAAGATAAGATGTAAAACCAAATAGATTGCCATCAGAAGTGGAAAGCCAGGTCTCCGAACCGCAGATGAAAGAGAACAAGTGCTGAAGGGAGATGATAAAATTATCTATAGATTCAAGGTTCTTCCTGAGGCTGCGTGCATTGAAATGGATCAAAGAATGACTACTATTTTTCCAAGATATGATGAAGCTTATCAGGAGATAGCGGGGTGTCTAAGGTTTCAGCGCCGCCAGAAGCCATGAATGTGTATGAACTAGTGGAAGACCTGAAGGTCTGTTTCTGTACTTATGCGGAAGACCGTGCTCATGTCAGTCTCACGCGCAAGTATGCGACAATTGTCAGTCCAGAAATGTTGCCATTTCTTTTCTTTCTTCAGCAACTTAGCTTTAGCAAACAGTTTCTTGTTGTCAAAGGTAAGGTGTTCATTTACAAAAATCGGGCAAGTTGAATCAACAGGGAAGCCAATTTGGTCTGTTTGTGGGCGAGCTTTCCGTGCCTTGCGCACGAATTCATTTTTCTTTTCCCGACACACAAAGCGAGCAATGATGGTTTTTTCATTTTTGTTTTTGGTGGCAACGCGATGGACGATGTCAAAGTCAGCGGCGTTGATAGGACACGCAATGACATCACCGATGGTTTCAAGCACTTTCTTGACATCCTCGCCTTTAGTTACTGGAACACCTTTTATCTCCACATTGTTGATCCTAGAATACTGTTCGAGTTCACAAACCCTTTTGTGGAGCTTTTCATTTTCCTCTGCCAGCAACTTGTTGGTATTCATGAGCTCGGCCTCCCTGACCTTCATTGATTGCAATTCATTTGCAAATTGGACAGTGCTGAGCAAAGAAGGAGTGTCGTCACCTTCAGAAGCTCTTAGTTGTGAAAAAACCTTTGTGGTGATCTCGACCACCATGTCATCTAGTCTCCCTTTAAGTAACGACTCCAATTCCTCAACTGTCTTTGCGAGCTCTGCATTCGTCGGCATTTCAAACCACTGCGACAACAAACAAAAGGTACAAAAGGCAGCTGGCAGCACCTGCGGCAATATCAAACAAGCAAGACCAAAAAACGTTCAGTTCAACTAACCTGCGAACCAAATGCACGTACTTAGCGAAGACTGCAGAAGCCGCAAATGCTGCCAGAAAGTGATGAAAAGCTGGAAATGGGTCTTTATATAGCTGGATTTTCCGTTGTACCAGGGGGCGTGTCCATCGACGTGATGAGGTACTAGAAGATATGGCTGCGCAAGCGTAGATGAAGAGTAGCCGTGTCCAGATATCCGCTTAGTAATGGATGGACAACTACAATCTTCAGGAGCAAAAGCAGCAGTTCAGCACAAGCCGGTAAACCTGCGAACCAAATGCACGTACTTAGCGAAGCCTGCAGAGGCCGCAAATGCTGCCAGAAAGTGGACGGAGAAGGCGCAAACAGTCATAAATTCCCCATACACGTCGAAACAAGGACCGAAGAAAATGCGTGGCACAGGAAGTCGTTCACTGTGGCCTCTTGGAAAGGCACTTGGACAGATGTCCCGTTGAAGCCGCCGTCCGGACGCAACAGCACCCCCGCCGCCAGACACTGCATCAAGGGGTCGCGCAGTTTGGCGCTGCTCGGCTGACTTGATGCGTTGACTCGAAGGCTCGAACGAGTGGTCGGCTCCGCTTTTCTCCGAATCTCTGGTTCTCTCTGCTGCATGGTGTCCTCCTCTCAGCACTCAGCGGCACCCATCGCTTGGAACGTGTGTACGCTTGGCGCGCTCAGCAAGACTGCCTTTGCCAAACACACCCAGCACAGTAACCACCCCGTGAAAACCACTCGAAACGCCAGATCTTCAAAAAAACAATCGTTTCTGCTAATATGCTATATAAAAAAACGAACCAGAGTGCCCGACAAGTGTAAAAGCCCAAAGAAGACGTCCCGCAAGGGCGCCTTTACACCACGCCCAGTCGAAAAAACTGCAGAACTGTGTCAAAAATACGACAAAATATCCTGCAGTTCTGTCGTAACCATCAGATTGTTCTGTTGTTCTGTAGCACTTTTCTGTATTTCTGTAGTTTTTCTGTAGTATATTTATGTTGTCTGTAGTTCTGTAGCACTTTTCTGTTGTAACTACAGAAATATCTGATGTTACTACAGCATATTCTGTTGTCACAGCAGGTTTCCCGTCAAAAACCGCACAGAAATTCTGTCGTAACATCAGAAATTTTTCTGCAGTTTCTTTCGACTGGGCGACGCCATCTGATTATGCAATTCGACTAAATGAATGTCTAAAATGCAAGAGCATATCAGGCAGGCGAAGGGGACAGCTCACTGTACTAGGAGCGTTGCATTATTCCCTTCTATATCTAGCTGTTTCGATTTAAGGTGACCTCGAGGCCCCCGAGGTTTCGCACAGCTTTTGACAACCTGCACACATTCCCTAGTGAGCATTAAACATAGTGTCACTGCATTAAAACTCAAAGCGCGCTTATTCAACTGCATGCGCTACATACCATACTGAAATCATAAATGTCTATGAATACAATGCATTCGGTTACACAGATGCATAACAAGGTAGGAATGGGGTTGAATTGATTTCAGAATGCTCGACTGAGACCGTCAGCGTTGGTATGCATCTTTCCTTTCTTGTATCGCACTTCGAAGTTGTGCTGCTGAAGAGCTAAACTCCACCTAAGTAAGCAGCCGTTCTTTGAGGGCATGCTTTGCACCCACGTTAAGGGGCAGTGGTCAGTCTCTATATTAAACTTTGACCCGGCAACGTAGCAGGCGAGCTTCTGTACAGCCCAAATGAGGCATGCACACTCCTTTTCTGATGTGCTGTACGCTTCTTCTCTAATGCTCAATTTGCGACTAATGTACAGAGGTCGCTCTTGCCCATTCAAGTCGGTCTGACAAAGCACGGCTCCCAAACCTCGGTCGCTGGAATCGCACTGAATGACAAAAGCCTTTTAAAAATCGGGCGCTGTGAGAGCAGGTCTTTGAATCAACACCCTTTTCAAACTTTCGAACGCGGCCTCTTTCTTGGCGTCCCACTGAATGATCACGGGCTCTGTTTTTCGCAGGCAATCTGTCAAGGGACTTGCAATCTCGGAATATTGCCTGACGTAATGCTGGTAATACCAGTAAGCCCTAGAAAAGCCCTCATTTCTGTCTTAGTCTTCGGGCGACGATAGTCTGCCACGGCAGCTATTTTCAGTTCAGATAGTCGGCGTCTACCCTTTCCAACGCTATGCCCCAGGTAGGTGACTTCCGCGCAGCCCAAGTGACATTTCGCAGCTCTTACCGTGAGCCCTGCCGCCATCAACCTCTCCATTACCTTACGCAGGTGATCTATTTGATCCTCCCACGTGTTTGAAAAGATCGCTACATCATCTAGGTAAGGAAGAGCGAACTTCTCCAGTCCGTGTAGAACCCGGTCCATTAGGCGAGAAAAACAGTAAGGGGCATGCTTCAGACCAAAGCTGAGCATCACTGGTCGGAATGTTCCTAACGAGGAAATAAAAGCCGCGTAACGACTGGCACGCCGCAGTAAGCGGAACTTGCCAGTATCCGCGAACAAGGTCTAAGGTTGAAATATACTTAGCCTGGGATACTGTCTCAATCCTTTCTTCGATGTTCGGTATAGGGTACGTCTGATCGACCGTTACCGAGTTTAAACGCCAGCAATCTATGCAAGGTCTTGGATCTTTGCCAGGGACTTCAACTAAGATCAATGGCGACGTGAAATCGCTTTCGGTTGGAATTATCACCCCTAATTCACATATCCGCCGAATTTCAACCTCCATAATTTCCCTCTGCTTGGGAGAAACCCGGTACGCCTTGCATCGAATCGGCTTATCATCTGTCAACTCGATATCATGTTCTACCAAGTTTGTTTTGCCTGGTCTGTCTGAGAAGACAAGAGATAAATCCTGGACTACCGTTCTAAGTCGCTCTTTTGACTTTCGCTTAAACCGGGCTCTGCCTCGATCTTGGCCAGCAGGACACTGTCTGCCGCAGTGGTGCCCGTCATGACAGGCGGAATCTCAGGGGTTTCCTCCTCTGAGAGGTTAAGTGCCAAATTCACCGCCGCCTCTCGCTGAATGTAAGGCTTCATGAGGTTACTGTGGTACACTCTAGAGTGTTTTCTTCCAAGCTTCACCTCATAATTGGTGTCAGAAAGCTTGGACACCACTTTGGCTGGCCCTTCCCATTGAACATCGAGCTTTGTCTTTTTCGAAGGGCATAGCAACATGACTTCATCGCCCTTTTTGAAATTTCGCCTGCGAGCCGCCCTATCATAGCGTGACTTGGCAAGCGTCTGCGCCGCTTTCATATTGCTTTCCACTATCTCTCGGGTCTTTACCAGGCGTTCCAGCAATTGGAACACGTAAGAGACTTCGTCAGGATTCTCGCCTTGACCCTCCTACGATTCCCGCAACAATCGTAGCGGACCCCTCAAGTTGCGCCCGTACACAAGCTGTGCCGGACTGAAACCTGTGCTCTCGTGAGGAGCCGATCTGAGGGCAAACATTGCCGCAGGAATGCAGCTTTCCCAATCACGTTTTTCTTCAAAACAAAGAGCCCTTAAAATTCGCTTCAAAACGGAGTGCATTCGCTCAACCGGATTTGACTGCGGATGGTGAACCGCGCTGTGCACGACCTTGATTCCACATCGCTCAAAGAACGTCGTCGTGAGACAACTAGTGAACACGCTTCCGTTGTCACTTTGGATCTCTGCTGGGAATCCGATCCGCGAGAAAATAGCCAGCAAAGCATCCAAGACGCATGCCGAAGTTAGCCCTTTCAAGGGGATCGCTTCTGGAAATTTAGTGGCTACGCACAGCGCGGTTAAGACGTAGCGGCAACCTGATTCCGACATTGGTAGCGGTCCAACGATGTCAATAACTAGCCGCCGGAATGGCTCAGTAATTATCGGAACCAATTTCATCGGTGCCTTGCACTTGTCAGTGGACTTCCCAATTCTTTGGCATGTGTCACAAGAGCGAACGTAGTCCTCTGCCTCTTTCCAGCACCCGGACCAGTAGTACTCTTGTACTAACCTTGCTTTAGTTTTTCGTATGTCCAAGTGGCCGGCCCAAGCGTTGCTATGTGCCAGGTCTAGAATCTGCTTGTGATACTTCCGCGGGACCAACAATTGGTCGTATACTCTACCTCTACTGTCAGAGTATCGGCGGTACATTAGATCATCCTTTTCATAGAACGAAATGTTCTTTCTGGGGGCGCCTTGTTTGACACTCTCTAGCACGGCGCTCAATGCAACATCTCCTTTCTGCTCGGCAACAAGTGTTACCTTGTCGAGCAGAGCAAGCTGCTTTCAGCTGTCGGACGCAGGTGACAATACTGAGCCTGCGCCCGGGTTTCCTCGGCAGGCGCCTCTGTGCTTTCATTGCCCTCCCCTTGACTCTCATCGTCTGGAGCGCTGGGCTGAACAACCGGCGGAACAGCGTCGGGCTCAGCTGTCGTATTTACTGGCGCTTCTTTTGGCGGTGTGCTTCCGAGCTTTCCGGAGAGTTCGCGAGCCCTCGAACGGGTTAACGCCATGCAAGCTATGCTATTAGAGAACGACTGACCCCGTTCTTTCAGTATCTGCTCAGATTTATTTGAGAACAGATAGGGGAAATGATCAGGTAGATTGGGAGAAATCGCCGCCTCTGTGCATACTTTCCCGAACGGGCCTTCTATGACCACCTTAGCCAGTGGCAGGCAGACACTCTGCTCTTCTACTACCTGCCGGATCCATGCGCATTCTCCGGTAAAATGTTCCGGAGAAACACAACGCGGATGTGCCACATCCATGGTGGCCGCAGAATCTCTCAACACTCTGCATTTCTTACCATTAACAAGCAGCTCCTGCATGTACGGCTGTAAAAGCCTCATTGTGCAAAGGCAATGGTTGCTATTTTTTTAGTATTCTATTCGGCAATGATGTAGATTCTTCAATGGCTGCTCCCGTGGCGATTCCTGCTGCTCTGGGTGAAGAGAATTCTAAAAGTTTTAGCAAATTGCTTTGCCCCCGAGTGTATTAGTTTTAACAACAGTGGCTTCAAACAGACGATTACCACAGGATACGCATGCAGTGCGATGCAATTAATGAGCGATAAGCGTCGGCCTATTAATGCTCGTACGTGACTCAGATCGAATATGGAGGGAGCGCGCTTCCATCGAAATACACTTTAAAAATACACTAGGCCGTTTAACCTATACGAATACGAAGCATTGCAGCACACACTGTCGCTTAAAGGATTTAACATTGGTGATTTAAATTAAAGCTGGGATATTGAGCGGTAAATTAAACGTCGGTCCGCACATGCATGGACGTTCCCACATATGGCAAATCGTATCGACGGTTCCTGCTTCGTTGTCGCTTTAAGAAGTATTAGAAAAAAAAAATGGAGAGAAAACACTCCACGTACAATCTCAATATGAATAATAATAAGGTTATGCTGAAAAAATGAACTAGGTTACAGTTTCACTTTTCTTCATAGCACTCGTTCGCACATTTTTTTTTCTCAAGCGTCCGCTCTTGTTGACGACACACCGCGCACTTCTGTTCCAGACCACTGATGGCACTCACTCGCGCTGAAATATGGACGCTCTGTTCGCTGCTTGCTAGGCCCATTGAAAACAATACAGACAAAGGAAGGCAAACATGGAGGCACGGCGCCAGCAACAGCGGCGCCGACTTACCCGAGTGGATGTGCTCTGCAGGTGGAGTTGTCGGGTTACATGCTGCGTGATGCAATCCAAGACGCAGGCCCTGACGCTCCACGCGTGGTTCAAGGTGCACACGGCCGCCGCCCCTCCGGGAATTGTCGACGCAGTGCGTCAGCCGCTATACTCTAAGGCGCTATTTCTTTCATATACCTATTTTACATAAGTAGAGCTAGCTTAACTTACGTCATAGGCTTTGCAAGAGTATACCCTTGCATACGCGTATAATCAAAGGTACGACTGCAATGACCATGGCGCATTAATCACTGATGGAATATCGCACACATACGGTACTGGTAAATGCTCTATGATTATCTTGAAACACTCATTCGGCAAACGAGTACGCCAGCTATTTGCTAAAGAAGCCGCGTATATTTAAATCACTGCAGTGGGAAAAATGATCGCAGAGCTAGCTAGAGTTGCCCGTGGCCCGGCGGCGGGCCGGCATCCAGATTTCACAAGAACTTGAAACGCGAAATATATCCGCGTGGGGCTTTGTCACACTGAATTTCATAGGAAATCAAAATAGCTTCGTGTAGCAGCCAGTATACAAGAACGGCAGCTCAGCAGAACAGCATTTGATTCGACGGCATGCCAAGTGCATGGATAGCATAATTTTAGAATTTCTGGTTTATTTTGTTTTTCGCACAAGCGCGAAAAAAGAAGTCTGTAACGTTTCTCCGCTTTTATTCACACCCCCAATTTCGCGATTCCGTCGTCGTTCACTGCAATACGATGCTTGCGCTTCATGTGGCAAGAAGGAATAAATGTAGAGTTCAAAAACTAAATAAAGCAATCGTTGTTTCACAATTAAGCTTAATTCGGTATCAAAGCTTATTTATTCTCTAACTACCTCTGTGGTGGAACAGTTACAGGCGTGCGCGGGGAAGGTAGTTTTTTTTTTTTTTTACAAATATTGTGCATGGAGAGAAGATACCCACATGTAAACTGACTTGTTAGCATTAGAACGAAAAAAAAAATGTGAAAGAAAAGACTGGAAACATAAATAAAATACGAAAAAGTACAATGGGTATATTAACAATTAACAACTGGATTACAATTACACATCTTTGTTTCGCACACACTCGTTCGCACAGTTTTCCAGCGCCCGCTCTCCGTGCTGACGCACTGCTCAATCCCTTTCTCGTGCACTTCGCACTCTTGGCGTTCCACGGATTGCACTCTCTCAACGCATGAGATGCGAGCAAGGTCCGAGGTTGCATACGCGCGTCGAAATCCACGCAGGTGCGCCAAAGCGGTGGACGGGTCGACGCACCACTCAGGGTCCAAGGGGCGGACGGCCGCCGCCAAGGGGAAGGAATTGCGCAGTAATAAAAACACGAACGCTAACAGACTGGAGCCTTCTTTCAAACATCTCCGGGCTCTCATAACAGATTGCATAGAGAAATTTGCTCTTACCGCATTTTCTTGCCCAATAAAATATACGCAAGAAACTAAACTGTGAGAAACAAACAAGCGCATAATGAATCGGGCCAACAGACGACTAATCTAGAAGATAGAATGATGCTGACGGTGCGGATATATAAGAAAAAATGTAAGCATCGTATGCAACTAGCTTATAAAGAGGTGGCGAGTCGTGGTACTGAGAAGCTTAGCTCAATAATTTTCAACAAACTTGCTTCAAATCCACATTTCAGGGTGATTGAAATATTCCACACGATTGAGCACTATTGTATGAAAACATTTTTGTTGGTATGCTAAAAGTGAGCAAACTATTCGTATTAGAACACAGCATTCACAAAATACAACTTGAGCAGGTTTGGGTGTTGTAAACAAAACAGCTAGGCGCCTCTCCAGGGCGACGACGCGCTTCGCTGCTGGCACAGAGCCCTACTAGATGAACAGCAGTAGCAGCGCATCATTCAAGGCTGGTTCAAGTCCTGCCATCTAGGAAACGCTTGCTAAATGGAGGGTACAAAACCGAGGCCATCGAGCTGCTGAAAAAGCGATTACTACAAAGCCGAAGGATGACGCTACAATCGCTTAGCCGTCATGACGGCGACAGTTGTATTTTGTTTCAAAGAGCGCGCTCCGTTCTTTCGTCCACACAAACCCAGGCGCCAAGTGTGCAGTGTATGCCTCGGCATGGGCCATAGGGCAGACGTGTGTCCCAACCCGGAAAAAACAAGATGTGCCAAATGCGGCGCAAACGATCCCGGAGAAAGCCACCAGTGCCAAACCTGCTGCATCAATTGCGGCGGCGAACACCCGGCCACGGACCCCCGCTGCCCAAGCCGACAGCGGAAGCCCTTCAACAAGAAGTTGGCAATCGCACACAATCAGCAAAAAGAATCCCAACTACAAGGGAGTGCCTCGAACGGTCCCCCAGCACAACACTAAAACAGGGAAAATCAGCACTAGTCGCGCAGCAACGCCCCCGACGTGGCAGCTGCAGTGACAGCGACGACGGGAGGCTCGCACCCAGAAGGCAACCGTGAAACACTTCAGGAAAAGAAAGGCCCGGGGACGGACTCTGCTGCGCCACCACCCCAACAACCTAACACCGGTCGAGGGTCCCGCTGGGAAAGCCCGACACGGCAGCCCCCGTCCAAAATCAAGGGCTATGAAAATCGAAGCCATCTGAAGGTGAGCTCGACAGAGCAATTCCCTCCTCTCCCTTTCCCCAAAGCCACCCCTCCCAATTCAACCGCCGCAGACAAATCACGCAAGCCACAAACAAACTCCACTAAAAATTCTCACACCTCCTCATCACAACCTAACACCAAACCCCTCACTCCATTAACGGTTGAAAAAACAGCGCCACTTGCTCCTCCCTCCCCAGATCTCTCTATCGAAAAGATTCAAGCTATGATAGACCGGTCGATGGAGGCCATGACCGTTACTCTTCGAGCTGAAACAAAAACGATGGTAGAGAGCCTCCATGAGGAAGTCAGGAGGGAAAGGGAAGATACATTCGAACGACTTCTCCAACTTATTGACCAGCGAATGCAACAACAGATGCATCAACAGACGGTTCTGTTGCGCCAGTTTCTCACGACAGATCAACAACCCCCACGCTCTCCCCTCCGGCACAGTGTCCGCCTGAGGTAAATCTCCCGGTAGACACGCATGGCGAGCGCGACAACCGTGAAGCACGACGCCTGCACCCATATGCGCGACCGCCTCCCACCTCACTGACCGTCGCTGCCGCTGCACCAGCCCTACCGACGGCAGCCGACACTGGCACCGCCGATATCGCGATAACTTCACCACAGGCATCAGTCAAGCCATATCTGACGCCTCCGCCTCATAATCACCAACAACAACAACAGCATGGATAGCAGTCTTGAACGAAAAACTAAAACAAAAATACAAGTAGGCCATCCGCCCATTCGGCTATGGCAGTGGAACTGTCCAGGATACCGACGCAAGAAGGGACTCCTCACACAGTACCTAGCCAGTCTATCTAACCCTTCCTCCTCGCTTCCCCTTCCAGATATAATAGCAATGCAAGAAGTAAACTGCGAACCCACCCTCACAGGCTTCACAGCACACGCCAATAAGCCAAGAATGCACGACGAAGCAGACACGACGCCACCCAAAGTAGCTACCTTGGTATCCAAGCATCTCACCGCTATAGAACACACTATCGAGAACACGCACATCGCGCACGTTCTGCTCGAGGTGGTCCCCGCCAAACGCAACCAGGCATCCCTGTTCATCCTTAACTTGTACAGTCCACCTAAAGGAGGGAAACGGGATGCATTCGACGAAATAATAGAAGCGACCCTATAATTAGCCAGCAAGAGAAATCAAGTTATAATTGTGGGAGACTTCAACGCGGCCCATCCAATGTGGGGCTACGAATCGGAGACCCCGAAAGGCCGCAAACTTGCCCTGACTATCGCCAGAAATCAACTCACCCTACTAACGGAGCCGGACAAACCCACCCGCATGGGAAACAGTGTAAACAGGGACACGTGCCCCGACCTCACACTGGCCAGAGCAAATACCCCGAGCACGTGGTCGAACTTAGGAGAGACGTTGGGTAGCGATCATTACATAATAACCGCCGATATTGAAACAGCCGGCACCCGCAAGGTTGGTCGCAAGATAAGATTAACCAACTGGGACTCCTTCCGCCGGGATCGACAGACAGGAGGGACCGCGACGGAGAGAGGGTGTAACGGGGTAAAAGGAACACCCAATCCGCCCTCACCTCTGCCCCTTCCGAAATGGGTGCAAGAAGTACAAAAAGACCTACGACGAGCCACTACTATGGTCTCAGCCACTACAACTACGCCTGACGTAGACAACCACCTGCTCCACCTGTGGGAGGCTCGCAGGGGGCTCGTCAAGAGGTGGAAACGGCAAAAACACAACAGGAAGCTGAAGCTAAGAATAGCCCAAATCACTGCCGAAGCAGAGAACTATGCTGCCGAGCTGACAAATAACAACTGGCACCGCTTCTGCGACCATCTCCAAGGCACTCTCGGCATGGCTCGCACGTGGTCGCTGCTCCGCGCTTTACTAGACCCCAAACAATCCAAATCTGAGACGAGCAAGGCGATACGTACGCTCCTGCGCAAGGAACAGTGTGACGACGACGCTGTCCTCGCCCAACTAGAACAGCGCTACATCAGCTCTGGCCCGCGCCCCCAGTACAAGGACTACCCCTACGACGACGAGAACAGTCCACTCGACGCTGACATAACAGAGGCCGAAGTCCGAGCAGCTCTACAAAATGTCACAAAGAATACGGCGCCAGGTACGGATGGCATTCAATACAAGGTACTTAGAAACCTGGACGACCAATCAATCTCCCAGCTGACGTCGTTCTACAACAAAGCCTGGACGACGGGAGCCATCCCTCAAGAGTGGAAGCACGCCGAAATTACGCTCATTCCCAAACCTGGCAAACAACTCTCACTCACAACTCTTCGGCCAATCTCGCTCACCTCGTGTATCGGAAAACTATTCGAACACATCGTATTATCCCGGCTCCACCCCCACCTCGAAGCACGAAGATTCTTCCCGGACACGCTGTTTGGTTTCCGACGAAATTTATCCACACAAGATGTCATGCTGCAACTCAAGGAGGAAGTAATGGACCATCCTAGCAAGCTGCAAACGAGGGCGATACTTGCGCTCGACTTAAAAGGCGCTTTTGATAACGTTGCACATGACCTCATCCTTGACAACCTGGCATCGTCCCACTGTGGGAATAGGATGTACAACTACATCAGAGCATTTCTGACGGACCGCACGGCCACCATAGGACTAGGCGAACTACGCTCCGACAATATCGCTCTTACAGGCCGAGGGACGCCACAGAGCTCGGTCCTCTCTCCGACTCTTTTCAATGTGGCGATGGCAAAACTGCCACCTCTGCTAGACAACATCCCCCGGGTTCGTCATGCTCTCTACGCGGATGACGTCACAATCTGGGTCACGGGGGGCTCTGACGGCGATGTGCAAGACGCGCTTCAAGAAGCCATCGACGTGGTCCAGACGTATGCCGCCGCTGGCAGGCTAACCTGCGAGCGGAGAAGTCCGAACTCTTGGTTATAAGCAAGAACAGCCATGGAAGGAGAAAACAGCCTCCAGTGATCGACCTTTTCCTTAAAGGTGCGCCAATACCACAAGTGGAGAGGCTTCGGGTGCTGGGGCTACACCTCCAATCTAATGGTAGAGCCACACACACAGTACATCTTCCCCGCAAACAAATGTCTCAAATCACCCACATGATAAGACGGGTCTCCAACCGACGAAGCGGTCTTAAGGAGAGGGAAACGCTTCGCATAGTTCAGGCGCTCATCATCAGTCGCCTCACGTACCACCTCCCGTACCATCACCTCAATCGGACCGAACTAGAAAAACTTAACGCGGCACTCCGGTCGGCGGTAAAGACGGCACTGGGTGTCCCTCCCCACGCGGCCACTCAACGCCTTCTTCACTTAGGCATCCACAATACGGTGGAAGAATTAATTGAAGCACAGCTGGTAGGACAAGTAACTAGACTACGAAGCACACGCACCGGACGTGCCCTACTCGCGAGACTCGGCTATCCAGCCCCCAGCGCCCCCTTACCACCAGATCCGGAGCCCATGGACCCCTTAATGAAAGCAAAGATCCAAGTGGCCCCAATCCCGAAAAACATGCACCAAGACCTTAACGCTGGCCGACGGCAGGCCCGAGTACGGGCACTTCAACGTACATTAAGAAATAATGAATTCGTATTATACACCGACGCAACAAGCTACCCCGGCAAACCTGCCGCGAGCCTTGCCGTCACGAACGATGACGGTCAGGTACAAGTAACAGGCTCCATCCTCACGACCTCGATCAGAACGGCGGAAGAGACAGCCATAGCCCTCGCCATCCGATACATCTCATCCAACCCCCTGAACAAACACCTGAAAACCTGCACTATTGTCACAGACTCACAGGCAGCATGCCGAGCCTTCTCAAACGGTATGCTGTCTCCCAAAACCCACCAAATCCTTCGTCAGTGCAAAGAAAAGACGCAAACGCCGCTTATTCGAATACTTTGGGCACCAGGTCACGCATTCCTTTCTGGCAACGAGCGCGCTCACGCGCTCGCCCGCGTACTAACTTGCCGGGCACCAGGAGAGAATACTGAAGACGGCCGATTACCAGCTAATACGGAAACCGGAGAGGAAGATGCTCCGAGGCCACCATCAAGCTCTCAGCTATCAACCACCACAGAACCACTCACGTACACATTTACCCTCGAATATTACAGACAACAACGAAGAACACTCCCCGCACCGCACAAATCTCTCTCCAGAGCAGATGCCACTGCTTGGCGTAAACTTCAAACGCACACATTCCCGAACCTCTACCACAAACACCTTTTCTTTCCCTCGCGGTACCCTTCAATCTGCCAATCATGCGCCAGCACCAAACCAACACTATACCACTCCATATGGGCGTGTCCAAAGCCGCAAGGCTTCCCGCCCATTCCCCACCCCACCGTCTCCTCTTGGGAAGCTTCTCTGTCTAGCTCACACCTGCAAGATCAGCAACGGCTGATCGAGCGGGCGCGCGGGATAGCAGCAGCTGCCGGCATCCTGGACTGAGGAGGCCGCCTGAAGTGTACACGGCCACCTAATCACCAGTGCCTAGTTACTGGGTTTAAATAAATGTTTTTTCCTCCTCCTCCTCTTTCGTCCATCCAACGGCTGTTGAAACTTGCGTTTTTCTCTCTTTTTTTGCTCCCTTTGTGTAAATGTGTTCGCCTGACACAAAACAGGCGCCTTTCAGCAATTTATGGCCGGCGACAGCTCCTCCCCGGGTCACCCTCTGCGGGATGCCATGGGGGAGGGGCCAACGTCGGCACAAGTGGACCGCGGACCCCTCCGACTGGAGGGAAAACGAATGTGGGAGGCAGAACGAACGGGGAGCCCCATCGATAAGCATGTGTATTTCCGAGCTCTTGCTCCCCTCTTAAAGTTGTTGTATTTGGTTCTCAATTATTGTTGTAAATAAACGGAGTTATCTTAAAACTACAACAGCCGTAACGAATTGAATCAGTTACAACAGTAAAACATTTTGGGGCCGAAACCCGGGAATGGAAATCTGGACTATCGACTGGACCCAGCGACTAAACGACCAACGACAGCAGTGACATGGATGTTCTGAGGAAAAAGAGAAAGACCATCAGAAGCCAAGCGACGCGGCTGACCAACGAAACGGACGACATCTTGGGCACTGAACCACTACCCACCATCGAAAAGGTGAGCATTCTCATCGAACGTTTACAATTGGTAAAGCAACAGCTTATCGATGTGGATGCGGCAATAGAACCTACCGTTAAAGATGAAGCAGAAGCCGAATTTGAACAAGTCATCGAATATAGCGACAGAGTGACTACCTGCATCTGCCGTCTAAAATTGAGAAAATATGAAGCTGAACACGCAATCAGAAAGCAAGATATCCGGAATCAAGCTTCAATTGGTACCAGTCCTGCGACTCAGAAAATTAGACTTCCGAAGCTGGAACTGGCCAAATTCGACGGCAAACGGAAAAACTGGCAGCCATTCTGGGAACAGTTCGAGGTGGCAGTTCACAAGAACACAGATCTTTCCAACATAGATCGCCTAAATTACCTCAAGACGCTGCTGACAGGAGAGGCCAAGGCAGCTATCGCCGGACTGCAAGCGTCAGGTGACTGCTACAGCGATTCAATCGACATCTTGCAGCAGCGCTTTGGTGATCAGGAAGCATTGATTCAGGATCATATGCAAGGCCTGATTGATGTGAAACCTGTGTTCTCTGCGAAGAACGTGGCAGCCTTGCGGCGGCTATATGATGAGGTTAGGTTCACATGCGGGGACTCAATGCGCTTGGCATCGACGAAGGTGGCTACCAGGTGATGTTGTATCCTGTCCTTCTCCGTGCTCTGCCGAAGGAGTTGATCCTGAGCTTTCACCGCTCATATGCCGAAGCCAACAAGGCGACGGCGTCAATGATGAGCGATGATTCTGGGTGAACGAACTCGCCATCAGACCCCGCACAGGTGACGCCTCTGCAATCTCTGCTGAGGTTCTTCCGTTTCGAGCTGCAGAGCCGCGAGAGGACGATGGAGGACAGGCCCGACGACACGCATGGTAAGCTTTCTACTCATTTTGATGGGCACAAGACCCGGAATCAACGAGGGAACTTTCACCCTTCTTCCGCCTCAGCCCTGCATGGTGCAGCATCCTGCAGGGAATGGTATTTTGCAAATCGAAAAGTCATGACAGCCAAGAGTGCCAATCGAGGATGTCAGTCAAAGAAAGAAAAGCAATCTTAACAGCAAAAGGCGGATGCTTTCGGTGCACGAAGCATGGACACCGTTCGAGGCAATGCACAGTCAATATCAGCTGCAAAAGGTGCAAGCGCAGACATGCGACAGCGTTATGCGACCCTGCAATCAACGAAGCCGAGAACGCACGGTCGGTCAACGAAGGGGTGCAACCAGTAAACCTGCACGCTTCAGGATCAGAAGACCCCAGTCACCGCACCGTCCTAATGCCTACCGTGACAGCCCTGAACAAGGGAAGTAAATCAAGAAAAGTTTTCCGAGATCTCTTTGACAGCGGCAGTCAGAGAACATTCATTACAGAAGACTGCTCTAAAAAACTTGGTTGCAAATTGCTCGGAACAGAGATACTGTCGATTGGAGTTTTCGGAGGACAGCAAAAGCAGCGCACATTCCGGCGCGTTGAGGTGTGCCTATTGGCAAAGGATGATCCGCGAACTAAATTCAAATTTGAAGCCTTAGAAAAGCCTACAATATGCGAACAGGCCATTCCTTGTCCAGATAAGCGAATTATAGAGACTCTAAACGAACTTTCTTTGTCACCGGGTGACGAATGCTGTTATCCTAATACAGCAGGGATCGACGTAGTGGTGGGCTCAGATCACTTTTGGGAGTTTCTAACTGGCAACGTTCAAAAACTGGGCGACAGGCTAACAGCACTCGAAACAGAGTTTGGGTGGGCAGTGCAGGGCCAAACGTCTTTCCCCTGCGAAGATGTCACTTGCGTCCATGCAGTCGTGCTAAGAACTACGTTTGCAGACCAACAAGTTGAGCCTGTTTTGAGATGTTTCTGGGAGTTGGAAAGCATTGGAGTCTCCAACACACAGGAAGATGCCTCCTACAAGTATCTCTGGGAAGGCTTTACCAAGACCGTAAAGGTTGTTGATCAGCGGTATGAGGTGAAGCTTCCTTGGAAGGAGCAAGTCGATCTTCAAGATAATCTAGCAGTAGCAGAAAAACGATTCCGCCAGCTGGGGAAAAGACTGAGCAGGACGCCTGCTCTAATGAGTGAGTACGATGCCGAAGTGCGACGCTTGGTGACCGAAGGCATAGCGGAGATCGTGCCCGATGAGGCTTGCAACGACGGTCAACATATTTACTATATGCCCCACCAGCCTGTACTTCGTGAGAGCAGCAGCACGACAAAGTTGAGAATTGTCTTCGACGCGTCGGCTCATGGATTGGGAGCAAAATCTCTTAATGAGAATTTAGAATGCGGACCAAATTTAAATCCAGAACTTCGGCTGCTGCTGAATTTCCGACGCCATCGAATCGCGCTGGTGGCCGATGTGGAGAAGGCATTTCTACAAGTTAGGGTGGCTCCTGAAGACAGGGATTCATTGAGGTTTTTGTGGTATGAAAGCAGCCCCAAGATGGACAAACCGCTCCCCAAAACCGTAGTGTTAAGAATGGCACGAGTGCCATTTGGAGTTACGTCTAGTCCCTTCCTGCAGGCGGCGACGCTGCGACACCACTTTGACAGTGTCGCAGACCAATACCCCGATACTGCTGAGCTTCTCAAGGGAAGCATTTACGTCGACGACTTGCTGTGTGGCGCTGCCAACGATGAAGAAGCCGCAGAAATGTACGAGCAGGCGAACGGCATTTTTGAAGCAGCCTCACTGCGTTTGCATAAATAGGGATCGAACAGCGAGAGGATGAAGTCAATTTTTTCTGAAAGTTGCCCGAACGAAAGGCCGCTAGGTCAGCCAGCGGACTTGTTAATGGTGCTTGGTCTCACCTGGCAGGCAAACGAAGACGTTCTCACTTTTTCCCTGGACCCGATCATTGAATTCTCCAAGGAAAGGATAAACACCAAGCGCTTTGTACTGCACACAACGGCACGATTGTGCGACCCTCTTGGATTTTTATCCCCATACACGATGACGGCGAAGGCGCTATTTCAAGTGATTTGGAAAGAGAACCTTTCGTGGGACCGACCGCTGCCAGGGACACACTCGTGCAGCTTCGAGAGAAGTACTGGATTGTGCGCGGCCGTCATTTGATAAAAAGTGTGGTGAGGTCGTGTGTGGTGTGTAGGCGGTATAGTGCTTCTCATTTCGATGCACCGACTGGGCAAATTCCACCTGATCGAACGTCCCAAGCAGACCCGTTCCAGGTCGTGGGCCTGGATTTCGCCGGACCCCTCATGGTGAGGGAGAACAGTCGGACGCTGAAGTCATATATTGTGCTGCTTACATGGGCTGTGACACGGGCCGTGCATCTTGAACTTGTTGTGGACATGAGTACTGAGCGCCTAATCCAGGAGTTCCGACGATTTGTGTCGCGGAGGGGCTTGTGCCGAATCATTTACTCCGACAATGCTCTTTCGTTCAAACGCCCTCGAAAGATATGGGCATTTTGTGGAAGCTCCTGCGACACCCTGACACGCAGAACCATTTCGCCAATTCAGGCATAGAATGGAAATTTATCGCTGAGCGGGCGCCGTGGTGGGGCGGGTTCTACGAGAGGCTAGTCCGTAGCGTAAAAACCGCGCTGAGAAAAACGATCGGACCTCACTGCCTGGACGCTATTGAGCTGTCAACCGTTTTGGTTGAAGTAGAGGCAGTGATAAATTAAAGACCCCTCACGTACACTTACGAGGACCCTAATACCGTCTTTACACGGCCGGCTTAACCACGGTTACGCTTAACCGAGGTTACCGAACTTAACCACGGTTAACCGCCAATCGCAGTTAGCTGTGCTTACACAGCTCACCGCCGTTCTCGGTTACGGCCGCCATTGCCCATAAAGTACAACCGAAGCGACGCGGTGATCTGCGGAACGAAGCAGCATTTACAAATATTTTATTTATAATATAGTTTCCGGAGTGCCGTCCGGCAAGGCGTCAACAACGCGGTGAAGCCCCGCACGATGGCAGCACCTCATCGACCATTGTAAACACCGCCGCGTTGGCCCCTCCTCCCGCAGACCGTACGCGAACGACACGGCGGTTCGCTAGCGCCGACGTCAGAAACAAAGCGTACTAAATTTATTGGCATCTAGAATACTGAGCCGAATATCAGAGTTGAATCACTCCTGATCACTGACCAGCGGCAAATTGCTGGCAAGACCGATAACCGCGACACTATCAAGTTTCTGTTCAAGACAGCTGCCGCCGGTACATTGCGGCTCACCGTTCTGCTTATACTAGCTCTGCGATTAATGTATCGCCAAAGTTTATCATATCGTTATTTTACGGCGGCAGAATAGGATTCACAATAAGGATGTTTCATGAGTACACCATTTCGACAGCGTTGATCAGTTCCAAAGCGCCGATCGCCGCGGCTTCGAGGAGAAATAATTTAGGCCTATCGACGACTAGGGGGTTACGCACCCCGCCGTAGTTCGCCGCGCTCGCTCGCTTCACCGCCGCGGTAAGCGTAACGTACCTCAGCCTGCTCGCAGCATCCCGCACTGCAAGCGTTGCGAACTTGTGCACTTGCATTATAAAACTAAGACCGCGCATTTGTTGACGTTCCGCGCTCAGCACCAAGCCACACAAACGATACTGCAAACGCAGGACGGGGCTTCAGTACGCAGACGCTTGGCTGTAGGCCGTAACCGAAGACGCCGGGCGGCACAGTAGACACCGGCTATTCAATACGGGCAAACGAGTACACTGCTGAAGCAGACACGCTCGTACGCTTCGCGCACTCGAGTGCCGATCCGAGCAGCCTCCTTCAACAGACGCCGCCATAACCTCGGTTAACGATGCAAACCGAGGTCGCCAAACTCGGTTTGCGATAACCACGGTTAGGGGTGTAACTGTGGTTTGGTCTGCCGTGTAAATGGGCTAACCACGGTTTCGCGTAACCGCAGTTACGCTAACCGTGGTTAACTCTGCCCGTGTAAAGAGGGTATAAGGATGGCGCCCCTCTGACACCAGCTAGCTTTTTAACCGGAAGACGCTTAACTGCTCTGCCTTCGCCCGAAACACGAGCCATTGAGACGTCCGCGGCTTCGCTGCGTGCGCTCTGGAAGAAAAGAGGCCAGATCTTGAACTTGTTTTGGCAGGCATGGCAGAGAGAATACTTGGGGCAGCTGCGCTCTGCGTACGCCTCTAAGCGAACCAATTCCGCGAATCCTCGAGTTGGAGAGGTTGTTTTGGTCCGAGAGAACCGGCCGCGACTGCTCTGGAAGAGCGGGATCATCGCTGCCATAAATCCCGGGCGCGACGGAAAAGTTCGCTCTTGTGAAGTCAGGATGTCGCAGGGGAAAACGATACGACGCCCCGTTCAGCTACTGTACCCATTAGAGCTGTTCGAAAACGGAGAATGAGCAAGCTCATTCGGCGGGGCAGTGTTGAAACTTGCGTTTTTCTCTCTTTTTTTGCTCCCTTTGTGTAAATGTGTTCGCCTGACACAAAACAGGCGCCTTTCAGCAATTTATGGCCGGCGACAGCTCCTCCCCGGGTCACCCTCTGTTGTGAAACAGACACATGTAACGGCTGCAGGCCTCCGTCTTTCCAGCCAGCAGCGACCTTCTCAGAAGAAGCGAAGCCGACAGGAAGCGTCGAACATGAAAAGGGCGTTCCCGGTCGTGGGGAGCAACGGGAGCGCTTTCCCCGAAGTCTACTCACCAACGCCGCTCTGTAAACAGTCGCGCTCATAAATTTTGAGATCGCGGCGCCGGCGCAGGGCTGTCGGAGCTGAGGAGGCGAGCGCCGGAAGTAACAGGGAAAGGAGGAAGACGGCGGCCAAGTGTTTCAAGTCGGCGACGCAAGGGAGAAGCTTTTTTGTACCCCGTCCCTTTCGGACGTGCCATGTATTCGTGTGCAATATAGTCATCTGTTTTGTTTTCCTCTAAAAACGTAGTTGTCTCTTTACTTTTGTCTAATGTTGAACCCAACCTCAAAAGTTATCTCACATATTGGTGCCGAAACCCGGGATTAGATCAAAGTTTCTTGTGAGCATTTCATCATTCTGTGTGAGCGGACGACATCGTACCGGCTGCCCCTAAGAAAAGCCTCAACGAAGACAACGGTGAAGTGACCGAGAACCATGGAGAAACTTAAAGTGAAGAGGAGAGCGCGGCGGGGACAAAATACAGTCCTGATCAAGGAGGTCGCAACAGCAGTCCAGAGCCGGGATGCCAGCGTCGAGACCCTGACAACTCTGTTGTATCGACTGGAATGCAGTAATAACGAACTGCGAAAAATCAACGAGGAGTTAGAGGCTTCTATCCCAGAAGAGACGTTCGAGTCGGAATGCATCGAGACCATCCAATACGACGACAGAGCGATTCACGCCATCGGACAGCTAAAAGGAAGAATAGCTGCAGGGGAGACGACTACAGCTTCATCGCGCGACGTGGCTACGACACAAGCGATACCATCAGCGCCGCCACAAACCGGGATCAAGCTTCTAAAGCTTCAACTGCAGACATTTAACGGTGAGCTGTCCAATTGGCAACCATTTTGGGAATGTTACAGGAGCGCTGTGCATGAAAATGAGGGCCTCTCCAAAGCTGAGAAAATGCACTATTTGAGAACGTTGCTCTCCGGACCCGCCTTAGCAGCCATCAAGGGTCTGCAGGCCACAGAAGCATGCTACAGCGATGCTGTAGAAATACTTGCAAGAAGGTTCGGCGACAAGAGCAGGATTGAGCAGGAGCATCTCTCAAGATTAAGAGCATTGCCCACTGTTTTGTCATCAAGTGATGTACGGGGGCTCCGCCGTCTGCATGATCACGTGCAAGCTCACGTTAGCGGACTCAAAGGTCTAGGAGTCAGCCCGTCAACATATGCGGCAATGTTGACGGAAATCATTTTGTCGGTTCTGCCGAGAGAGCTAGTGGTCGAATTTCATCGGCAGGCTAGCCGAGCGACAAGGGAAAATGTTGAGCTCGAATTGGCCACTGATTCCTCAGCTACGACAAGCGAAAAAAGCGAGGAAAGACTTAAAGAAGTGTTAGAGTTTCTCCTATTGGAAACAGAAAGCAGAGAGAGATGCATGGGAAATGCCAATGTTGTGCATGAAAGTCACAAACCCAAGCGCAGTACCCAAGACGACCGCCAAACCCGCGTACGGAAATTCTCCCCGACCGCAAGTGGCGCGGTGCTGCATGCTAATTCTTCCAAGGCCGAAAACTGTTTCTTTTGTGCGTCTCAAGAGCACAATACAGAAGGCTGCCCATCAGCCCTCTCCATCGGTGAAAAAAGGAACAAACTAGCCAAGGCAAGACGGTGCTTTCGCTGCACAAAGTGGGGCCACCAAGCGAAAGACTGCAGACGACAGATTAGTTGCATGCACTGCAAAAAACGGCACGCGTCGTCAGTTTGCAATCCCAATTGGATATCGGGAAGCAGCATAACGAAAGCAGGAGAGACAAATATGGCACCTGCTCATACCACAGCCAACGTACACGCTGCTATTGGCAAAGAAGAGAATAAAGAAGTGGCTCTGCAGACGTTCCGCGCATGGGCTGTTGGGGACAGTATGCAGGGATACATACGCGGAGTGTTGGGTGGAGGAAGTCAGCGCACCTTTATTCGAGAAGAGATCTCACGAACGCTGAAACTGAGAGTCTTGAGAGAGAAGGACTTCCAACTAAACACATTCGGCGGTGCTAACACAGATGTCCGAAAATGTAGAGTTGTCGAGCTTCGCCTGCGGGGACAATACGACCAAAAAGAAACGAAGGTGGACGCTGTCGAAGTACCATTTATATGCAGCGATGTTATGCAGGTCCCAGTGGAGCACAACTTTGTACGAGAGATGGAGAAGAATGGGGCATTGATAGCCGACAAATTTCTATGCACCGGCATGCCAGCAGTGCCTGGCATTGGCATACTAAATGGGTCAGACCACCTGTGGAGATTCGTAACAGGAGAACTTCGCCGTTCCAAAGAGGACGAAGGATTAACTGCCGTGAACACCACCTTAGGGTGGACTTTCCAAGGTCCTTTCAACGTCACCAGCGCATTCACTTTGGTAACGAACGTGTGTGTGCTGAAAATTGGAATCGAATCCGCTGACCAAATTACACTACAGAAATTTTGGGAGTTGGATGCAATCGGCATTAATGACAAGCCTGAAAATCAAACATGTGAACCGTCAGTTCTAGATATTGCACGGACAGGCGACCGCTACGAGGTTGCGCTGCCATGGAAAGAAAACTGTGCTGAGCTGGCGGATAACAAAGTTATGGCGGTGCATCGACTAAGCAGTTTGACAAAGCGCCTTAGTCGCAACAAGGAAATGATGGAAAAGTACGACCCAGCAATTAGAAGTTACATGGAAGCCGGACACGCAGAAAGGGTTCCTCAGAGAACGAAGACCGGCCATGTGTATTATATGCCACACCAACCAGTTTTCAGAAATGAGTCGACCACTACCAAACTGCGCGTAGTGTTCGATGCCTCATCGCACGCTCCCGGCAAAGAGTCACTGAACGATCATCTAGAAAAAGGGCCGAAACTGATCAGCGACTTGGTGCGCATATTAGTGCGATTCCGCCTGCATGAAGTAGCCCTTGTTGCCGATATAGAGAAGGCATTTCTGCAAATCAGTGTCCGACCTGAAGACCGAGATGCATTGAGATTCCTTTGGTACAGCAGCCTACCTATTGCCGGAGAGCCATTGCCCAACGTAGAAGAATGGAGAATGTGTAGAGTGCCGTTTGGCACTACAGCAAGCCCCTACCTTCTCACAGCCACACTTCTCCATCACTTCCAGAAGGAAACGGGCGCTCTGAAAGAAACAGCAAACATACTGAAGGAATCATTCTATGTAGACGACTTGGTAACGGGAACGAAATCAGACGGCGAGGCACTAAAAATAGCAACGGAAGCAGCAGACATAATGAAGAATGCCGGAATGCGCCTGCGAAAGTGGACCTCAAATTCGGCCGCAGTACAAAGTGCCCTGAGCAATGAGGACTGCGCTGCCTCTGACGAGACACATAGGGTACTTGGCCTTCACTGGGTGCCCGCGAATGACAGCATGACAATATCGCTCACAAGCGTGCTAACAAACGTGAGCACAGGCAACAAAACTAAACGTGCGGTATTGCAAGCGTCATCAAGAGTGTTTGACCCATTGGGTCTTGTGTCTCCATTTGTCGTCCGGGCGAAAATATTGTTTCAGAGAATGTGAGAAAAGGGGTTAAGTTGGGACGAGCCTCTGCCCCTTGATTTGGAAGCTGAGTGGACACATTGGTGTTCAGATCTCGTGAAGCTCAAGCAGCTACAGTTCCCACGCTGCATCGTGCCCAACAATGGAATTTCATGGCAGTTGCACATTTTCTGCGATGCAAGCCCACAGGCTTACGGCTCCTGCGCCTACTTGAGGATTCAGGACGACAACGGGAAGGTGAGCGTCAGCCTTCTTTTTGCAAAGTCAAGAGTAGCACCTCTGAAAGCTCTGTCTTTACCTCGACTCGAATTAATGGCAGCCCTGATTGGAGCAAGAATGGCAACCTATTTGCAAGATATAGTCCCTCAGAAAGTGGAAACGTATTTTTGGTCTGATTCAACAATTTGTCTACATTGGATCAAGAGCTCAGCCAAAAACTGGAAGCCTTTCGTGCGGAATCGAGTTGAAGAAATACAAAGTGCCAGCCACCCAGAACAATGGATCCACTGCCCGGGGGCGGACAATCCAGCCGACTGCCTCACTCGAGGAATGAAAGCAGAGACACTCTTGACAAGCAGATATTGGTGGAACGGTCCTGATTGGCTCGCTAAATCCGCAGGTAACTGGCCATCGAAATGTCTGCTCGAGTGCGACAACGTACTCGTAGGTGACGAAAGAAAGAAGCAGTCGAGCCAGCTCCTGATTGAGGCATCGCATCTGCCACCTTTATTACAGGCAGACACTTTCAGCAATTACACTCGCTTGCTGAGAGTCAGTGCATGGGTCATGAGATTTGTGAAAAACTGCCGCACTGAAAACAAAACCACTCATGCATACCTCACAACAGCGGAGATACGTGACGCTGAAAAATATTGGATAAGGCTGGCTCAGCTGGAGTGTTTCCAGTTAGAGATGAATGCTCTGTCTCTTGGTGAGAACCTACCGACATCATCGCGGATACTACAGTTCAAGCCCTTCCTTGACGCAGACGGTTTGATACGTGTAACTGGCAGACTTCAGTTTTCACCATTTCCTGAAGATATCAAACACCCAGTGCTTCTTCCAAGAGACCATGCGATCACAAAACTTGTCATACAAGCAGCTCACCTGCGGACCCTCCACGGTGGGCTAGAGACAACGATGACGGAACTTCGCGAGAAGTTTTGGATCCAAAGCTGCCGACAAGTAGCGAAGAAGATAATAGCCAGGTGTCCTGTTTGCCTCCGAGACCGAATTAAGCCGGCGACCGCTCCAACAGCGCCTCTCCCAAGTGATAGAGTGAGTGGTGGCCATGCTTTCGATATCACTGGCATTGACTTTGCAGGACCATTATACACAACGACCAAGAAAGTTAGCTCCAAAAGCTACATTGCCCTTTTTACCTGCGCTACAACGAGGGCAATTCATTTGGAGCTTGTCTCCAATTTAACTACAGAGTGTTTTCTGCTGGCCTTGAGACGGTTTGCTGCTCGGAGAGGAATGCCATCAGTCATTTATAGCGACAACGCATTGACATTTAAGAAGGCATCAAAGGACGTCAAGACACTGTGGAACATTGCTCGCAGTAGAGAAACGCAGGACTACTGCAGTTCACGTCAAATCAGCTGGAAGTTCATAATTGAAAAAGCAGCCTGGTGGGGAGGCTGGTGGGAACGGATGTTTAAATCCGTAAAAATTGCCCTACGGAAAATCCTCGGTCGTCAGAGCCTCTCCTTCGAAGAGCTTGCTACCGTACTGACCGATGTAGAAGCCACCATAAACTCCCGACCGCTAACTTACACGACAAATGATCAGGGTGAGCCATCTATTCTGACGCCGTCACATTTGTTGACTGGCAGGAGGCTGACTTCCCTCCCTGAAACACGCTCAGCCCGTGTTCCGTCGGCCACTGCTTCGGACATTACTCGTCGCTTCAAGTACCGACAATCTATCGTCAACTCATTTTGGAAGCGATGGCGAAGAGAGTACCTCTTGCAACTACGGTCGGCTCACACAGCGGCAGCAAGTCCGGCCAACACCCTGCAAGTAGGTGACATCGTCATTGTCCACGACGATAATGCCCAAAGCACATGTGGCATACCGCTCGCGTCGTGGAACTTTTCAAAGGTCGAATGGCCACGTGCGTTCTTGCACCATAAAGATGCCATCGGGAACGCAGCTACGGCGACCGGTGCAACTCCTTTACCCTCTAGAGACGAATGTAAAATGAGTATACTCATTTGGGGGGGAGTGTGTTGTGAAACAGACACATGTAACGGCTGCAGGCCTCCGTCTTTCCAGCCAGCAGCGACCTTCTCAGAAGAAGCGAAGCCTACAGGAAGCGTCGAACATGAAAAGGGCGTTCCCGGTCGTGGGGAGCAACGGGAGCGCTTTCCCCGAAGTCTACTCACCAACGCCGCTCTGTAAACAGCCGCGCTCATAAATTTTGAGACCGCGGCGCCGGCGCAGGGCTGTCGGAGCTGAGGAGGCGAGCGCCGGAAGTAACAGGGAAAGGAGGAAGACGGCGGCCAAGTGTTTCAAGTCGGCGACGCAAGGGAGAAGCTTTTTTGTACCCCGTCCCTTTCGGACGTGCCATGTATTCGTGTGCAATATAGTCATCTGTTTTGTTTTCCTCTAAAAACGTAGTTGTCTCTTTACTTTTGTCTAATGTCGAACCCAAGCTCAAAAGTTATCTCACACCCTCTGCGGGATGCCATGGGGGAGGGGCCAACGCCGGGACAAGCGGACCGCGGACCCCTCCGACTGGAGGGAAAAAGAATGCGGGAGGCAGAACGAACGGGGAGCCCCATCGATAAGCATGTGTATTTCCGAGCTCTTGCTGCCCTCTTAAAGTTGCTGTATTTGGTTCTCAATTGATGTTGTAAATAAACGAAGTTATCTTAAAACTACAACAGCCGTAACGAATTCAATCAGTTACAACAACGGCCACTCGTACGCTCGGCTTGACGTTCGGTAGCACCGCGCACGGAAAATGCTTCTTTCTTCAAGAAATACTTCATGTAAGTTTTCAAATTTTTTCATTCCGATTTCATATATAGCCTTTGTGTATATTGGAGCAAAATATTAGCCTGTTAGATTGAGCATTTTTTTAATTACAAGCGTTGTCTTACATTTCATTGTTGCTGCAGGCTGCGTAAGCCATGTGCTAGGGAGATTTGCCTTCTTTTAGCAGCTTTATTGCGTTGTTAACTTTTCAAAAGTGGTTCTCAAGTGTGCGCGACTTGATCCCGATCATTTTGCAGCTTATGTCAAGTCAAACCGTTACTGTTTTGCACAGTACTAATTTCCTAAAGTAAACAACTGCGTGGCATGGTAGCCCTAAAGCCAACTTCGGATATTCACGTAGTAGAGCCGTCGCGTGGCTCGGCCGCTCGGGTTCCCTCAGGCACGGCCGGTCTCGGGGGAGAGCGCGCGCTCTTTCTTACGGCCTTCTCAATCGCCGCGGGAACAATGGGAATGTTTCTCCTTGAGTTGCGCTCTCCGCCACCGCAAGGGGCGCGACCTGCTCACTGTTCGCTCCGCGTCTGCTTCAGCGGCGGCGGGTGGCTTTTGCCTGGTTTCGCGCTGTCGCTCGCGAGTTTCGTGGTTAGTGCAGCCCCGAAATTAAAGAACACAGAACGTAGATGATGCAGCGGCATGTCGTCAACGTACTACACACGTGAACGGATATAAAAACACTGTCGTTCAGCAAACGTTCGACAATCATGGCATAAATTGCGGCATGGTAGCTACTTTTGTCCATTTTGGTCCGAATTTTTCCCAAGCCTGTACAAGAATACGAACAACAACAACAAAACTGAATGAGAAGTGATCACATCGAAGCTTCTTCAAGGCTAACATGACAGCAACTCGTCTGCTACAGCAAAACCGTCTTTAGCGCTAGATGCGAAACCATTCATGTAACACCGAAGATGAAAATAATTTCATAAAAATGTAATGTAAATTGCAAAATGCTTGCATGATATAAAAGATTAGTATAACAGTCAAAGTAAACGTTGTAGGGTTGAGTTTTAAATGTTATTACAATTCATATATTAGCCAATGTGTGGTATTATACACATTATTTTAATTTTGCAAATAAACATTGTTTTAATGAAATTTTTACATGATATTAAGCTTGTTATGAAAGCACTAAAAAATGGTTTGATATTCATGGCACCACTTGGGCTCGAAGTGGTAAAAAGAGGCCAATAAATGATGAAGGTGATACTCGATGTAATGACTTACAAATGAGTTCACCTGCTACATCGAAAGTATGCAAGAAACTTTAAAGCGTTAAAGAAGGACACTCTCACTGAAGACTCATTTCAAGCCCTATATAGCGACCCATTGAGGCTCTCTTCGGGAAAGTAAGGTTAATGTGCGGAAGCGAATGACATATGCTAGATGCGAGGGCCGTAACAGCTAGCGGCACATGACTACATTGTCAAGACAGACGTTTCATCTGAGAGCAAAGTCAAAGCACTGAAGGAAGTGATGGCATCTCCTACCATCCCATTTCCCACTGTCACATATTCCGGTTTACATTACGCCGCTGAATATATCGTTTAGTTAATCAACTTCGGGTGTGACGCTTGCTCTATTCTTCTAGAAACTAGCGAAAGAAGCAGCCCCATGTAGTACGCTCATCTACGAGGACAATATTCTAGTGGACTGCATTATCCGAAACCAGAGCTTGTTGCCCTATTGGACAAGCTTTTTTTTTTTTTTTTTTTTTTTAGGAAACGCTGCCGTGCACCTACTATACACACAAATGTTTTCGAAGTACTTAAGATCCTGATTCAGTCAGCATTTCAGAATTCAACACTGAGTTGCCCGAAAGGAATTGACAATAGCTATGTTATTAGGTCCGCTTTGACATTTGAAACATTTCTCAGAATTCTTCTTAGTTAATTATACCAGGAAAGTGACAGAGAACACCGAGAAGCCAACTCCTTATGTGCACAAGCCGTGCAGAAAGATTTTGAGACTGAATTTTCTAGACGCAGGTCGCGTTTTGATGAATTGATGAACATATAGTGCAATGTGTAACTTTGCAGGACAATTTTTTTTATTGTTTGCCGCTCTTTTCAATTCTGCTTAACTGTTTATGCCGATTTCCTTGATTAAAAGTAGTCGCGAGACTACATATATATCTTCGGTCTTTCAAATGACTGATATGTTTTGAACGAAGCTAGAACAGCCCACTCCACTCGACAAGTGAAATTTTTACTATATGAGCACATTTTTGTTCTTTACTCTGAATCTGAGAACCGCCATGAATTTTTGCCCGTGCCTCTTCTGATCTAAACGAAAACGGTAGCGGTTGACAGAATCTTCACCCAACAGTTCACTATGCACTCACGTCAGGTCGCGCTACACCTGCTTAAAACATTCAAAGGCACATTGCATAGCCTGGTAAATTTAGTTTTGTACAAAACTTAGGGGTAAAAAATGTTGAAGTGTTCCCGAAGCTTCATTCGACCGTGCAAGGCCGCAGTGACGAAGGAGAGCGCGCGTGAGCGGATTGTTGACTGTATTTTATTCCTCGTACACGATAAATATTCAATGTGGATTACGGATTTTGTATAAACCATAAGGGGCGAAATGTCAGGACCTGCCGGTTGCAACTGACGCGGGCGAAGCTAAAAGCGAGCGCGCGTTTCCCTTGCGCGTGAACGGCTGTAGCGGAGGAGCAGCGGTG
Organism: Amblyomma maculatum; assembly: GCF_055883805.1. Lineage (NCBI taxonomy): Eukaryota > Metazoa > Arthropoda > Arachnida > Ixodida > Ixodidae > Amblyomma > Amblyomma maculatum. The sequence goes on from NC_139345.1 coordinate 196,771,907, forward strand.
GGGCGGTGGCGACCCCACCGAGGCTCGGCGGGCGGTAGAAACAGACCCCATTGGAGAGGCCGTAAGAGAAGAGAAGCGCTCTCTCCCTCGAGACCGGCCGTGCCTCGGGTGACCTCGGGCGGAGTCGGCGGAGTGCGGGCAAAAGCATATTTTCTCGTGTCTGGTGCGATAAAGCGCTAACCGCATGAGTCGCGCGGCAGCACGATGCGCGGTGGGCTGAGGACCGCCAAAGCATTGCCGCTCGGCCCTGTCGCCCAGGTTCTGGGCTTTTAGAAAATCGCTCATGTGGCCGGAACCAGCTCGCGAGGCAGCCAATCTCAAAAGCCTTTGGGGTATTCACCTTGGTTGTTTTTTTTTTTAAATGTTTTTGTTTGCATGCAAAGTTTGTTTCCCTAGTCCGGTATGAGCGAAAAACCTTCAGACGCTCATTTCGTCTCATCCGTGCATATATGAGCGCATCGAGACGGTTTAGTAAAAGCTTGGTAGGGTAGTAATGCAAAAAAAAGGCTAGTGTGGCTAGATATTGATTATTTTAGAAAGTTGCAGAAATACGCCACCTTTCAATCATGTCTGGATCGCAGTATAGTAGCACGACGCGGCGCTGGGACCATTTTTTGTTTTTGTGCGCGACAATTTTTCAAGAAATTTCATCAGTGTTGCTGTTTAGTGAAAGAAACTGGATATAGTGTAACTGTACTGATTTACTAAACGAAGAGGCGCCGCTAACAAAGCAAGGCTGAAAACGCGTCTGTGTCGCTGAGGTCCTTTGCTCTGTGCGATGTGCACCAGCGGCAGCGACAGGCGTTGGCGTCGTCGTCGCGCGATGCATCGCCAGGGATTGTCGCCTATTTTTTTCTTTCTGTATCGTTGCTTCAGCTGCAATAGATCCGTTGCAAAACCTACAAGTCAGCTTCCCTATGCGGCATAAATTCCTGCACAATGGCGACATAGACTTTGGGGTAATAGTTGGGTACAGTGCTAGCACATCGCCTGACGGGTAGGGTAATTCCCGCACCTCTTGCCCATTCGTCACAGTATTATTCGCGTGCGCATTGTCGCCCCACTTATACCCTCTCTGGTTAGTGTCCCTTTTCTAAATTTTCTTTCTTCACCCCTAGGGTGAGAGTGCTCCAACCTTTATTCCAGTGTTAAGAATGCCCGCAAACCTTTCTCTGACAATGGCCTGTGCGTGGAGAACTGCATTCAAAGCTGCGTGGACTGTAGTAGATGCATGTACTGCACCTAACTATTATCCCTGAATCAGGTTCTGTCGCCACTGTGCACAAATTCCTGCCTCACAGGGAAGCCGATTTGTAGGTTTTGCAACTGGTCTGTTATAGCATGTCCAGCAGGGCCGGAGCCTTAAGTGTGAGCGCCGGGTGGGCTCAGGCAATTTCAGTTCCAGGCCGGGTTCGGGTTTGTAGCATGAGGCCCGGGTCGGGCTCAGAATGTATGCCCGTGCACACCTCTAGTCGCGTCGGTTGTGTGGCGCACGTTTGGCGCCCGTGCCTGCTTTTAATTTTGTTCTTCGCACCATGACACTTTGCTCCAGCATCAAGACTGCATGAAACATCATTACGCATTTTCCGGTCGTTATGCTAACTGATCGCCCCACCGCCCTGACACAGCTATGTTATACCATGTGTAACATAGAGTTGCAATTAGTCCATTTTTTGAGACAGCTTTCAATGGAAATTATAGGTTAACCAAACGGAGAAGAGCCGTGGTATGCTGTTATCATGTTTTAGAGGCATCGATATAATGGAGACTTTCTTTCCTTGCATTTAGGGCTCTTTGCTCTATAACGCCCGCAGTCCAGCTGCTCCACTTGTATCATCGCACTGCTTTTGCACAACCAATCATCTGCCATCAAAGGTGTGCTGCCTGAATGTGAGGCAGACAACATCATCAACATTTTGGTGCTGCATAACCTGTCAACGACTGTGGGAGGCTTGCCATGAAACATGCTGTGTGTAAGGAAACATTGCCTCGGTAGGTATGCCACATTGCCTTTGTTTTGCATTGTATAAAGGCTTTAAATGCTCTGCTGGCGTTTTGCTATATGATTGCGTGCTATGACGTTTTCTGGCTTTTTAGCTCAAGACTTACTTGTTCAGAAGCCTTGCCCACAGTATGCAGAACATAATATCCTTCATGTCCCTGGCAGTGCTTTAATAGCTGGTGCTATATTTCGCTGCTTTATTTCAACAACAGTATGTGAGTATTTCAAGTTGAGGCATGATTGAGTGAACCTGTGGTGTAATAGCACAATAACAGACATAGCTTGTTGAACTGACGAAGTAGTTGTCATTTGCGCAACACGGAAGTGCTAGTGCTTTAAGTGATGGAATACTTAGCATACTTGATTATGCTTGCATTACAAGAATTCGCAGGAAGCATGTATTGAGGTTGCAGAGAAGAAAGCCATTCAGTATTGCTCAAGTTATTTGCCTTCCACTCTCCCTTCATTACTGCTGTCTGCACTGTATGTATTTGTTCATACAGATATGCAGTTACTGACTGCTTGTACATTTCTGGTTGCCTACACTGGCTTCAGCCATGTTGATGTAATATTACTTTGACAGAAAAAAGGCTATTTACTTTGCTCAAAGTGACCATTGTAAATAATTCTCTCCCCAAGCCATTGAGATTCGCCATTAGCTCCCAACTCGCTTTATTCGCAGCTGCAATGAATTTATTCTGTAACCCTAGAGCAAGACATTTGCAGAAAGAGCATGCAATACTCGTTCAAATTTTCTAAATTTTAGAGAACAGTCTGTTTGTTTTTGCATATGCTTTCGAGTTCGGGAAACAGAGCAGACGCTTACAGTGCAGGAGGGGTGGGCTTCCAGACAAAAGCAAATTATTAGTGCAGCTGCTCATTCAGGGGTGCATTGCTTGTGCTTTTATTGCTCTTATATATGTGCAGCTTTGCCTGCATGCTTGCCAGGGCTTTCCCCATAATGGGTGGCAGTGATCTTGCCGCCTACCTCTCAGGGGGACTGCCCTTTTCCAACTACCTGCCCACAACCAACTCACTTCCTGGGCTTCAAACTTGTCATACTCAAGGACGATTTCCGGTGTTTGATGTTACCAGTGACGCCATTTAAAATACGCAGTGTGCATCACTGGTCCATAAGTTTCATTTCGGGATGTTGCCACCCCTTATATTCCCTACTCATATTTCTTTTTCTACATCCCCTTGCAACTACCAAACGAAATAACACGTATAAAACTGCCAAGCTCCCGCAGTCTCTGAATGCTATGTCAACAACAAAAAAGCTTTTGCATGTCTTAATAAAAGTAGAAATGATCCCCCGATTTTTTTTTATTGTCATGTCCAGTCAAACGGTTTAGTGAACTGCCACATGACCAAGCAAATTGCAACTGTAAGTGCACTGAAAAGTCATGCGTTAGAGCAAGCGTATGGATCTTGTGTTGCTTAGCTGCTTAACTCCAAATATCCTCCTTTGTCAGACAAGATATTTTTTTAGAAAACTGGATGAGCCAGAAGAAAGCAGATTGGATTCTTAGCAGCATTGTTACTTGTTACACGTGCGTTGCACCCCTGTATACATGAACTCGGCAGAATTGGGTCGAGTACGTCTGTGGAGCGAAAAATCAGTTGTGGGGTTCATGTATACACAGTCGGGTCGAGTAAAATAGGCGGCGGAGCGGGTCGCGTTAACTCGCTTGCAGGGGGTAGGTTAATTCGCTTGACCCGCTTATATAAAGGCATGTAGACACTGTCCAGTCAGGGAGCCTAGTTATGGGGAACTCTGGGATATGAAAAAGCCTCTGGAGCGGCGACAAGCGTCACTCGAAATGAATGCTTTTTAGCGCTCATCAACGATAAAAAATAATCGAAGCTCTCGATAGTAAAAGGCAATGGGATCAAATACGAGTAAGAACTTGCAGAATAACTTCGAATCTTGATGCTACGCTCTGCTACGATACTTACTCACTAGAAAGCGAGTTCATGTAGACACCAACCGGGTCGAGTAATGATGACCTTGCTTACTCAACGCTGTATAAACCCGGTGCTGTCGAGTTCATGTATACAGGACTATTGTACTTGTAATTTTAGGTTAACTCTCAGTTCGTGAATTGCACATTAAATTTGAGTGACAGTGGTGCTTTTTTGCACATGTGCGGTTTTGTTCTGCAAACAATACTATTTCTCCGGACGCAATCTTATTTTTAATTTGAGTACAAAATAGTGTCCATTTTTGAAAGAAAAAATAATTTGTGAGGCTGTTAAGAAATTTTGATTTTGAAATAAATTCACAAAATAGCAACATTTTACAGATATTGAAATATGAAATGTGTGCGAAACAACTTTTCAGCTCAGGAATGAACTGGCGTTTCAAGGAACTTGTGATAGGGTGAAAATGAAAAATCAATGTCATGCTAATGTATCTTTTTTTATCATCCCATAGTCACATCAAGCATTGTATTTTAAGGTGTGCTTAATAATGAAAATAATATTTGGCCTCATATATTCAGGCAGATTACTGTTCTCTATACCAACAACTACTATGAGTTAGTTTGAAGAAATCAGATGCCCGAGCACCACACCTGGTATCTGGATATAAAATGACCCATGCCTGCCTAACTGAAAATAATCTTGCACATGGAAGGCTGCCGATGGTATGACCATATGATTAGCTGTGATGAGGGAGAATGCATACCTGGTAAGCTGTCTGATAAGGAAGTATGATATCAGTGTACTCAGTTCTAGCATAATATTTTCCTGCCTATGCAAAGTAAATTTCTAGTACTTGCTCAATTGCTCATTGCAGGCTGACTGTAATAATTTTAGCTGAACAAGCATGCACTGTATGATTAAGAGAACTTCTTGTTGGGGTTGTTGGTGTTTATTCATTATAAATTAAAGGTGCCAAAACAACGCACGCACACAAGAAAAGAACGGGACAGAGTGCCACTCACAACTGATTTATTGTGCAGAACAAAGTATATATATATATATATATATATATATATATATATATATATATATATATATATATATATCTCACTGCCGGCACATGCGCAAGGAAGACATTCAGCATCATGTTTTTTTAGGATAAGCTATGTTCGAGAAATGCTTTCTCAGAGAAAGAGGCTGTGGTATGAGGCATGGGCGACAAATCATAAAATGTGTGAAAGGGATTGTTCCTACATCGGACAAACCGGCCGATGTGTTAATGAGCGAATCCGGGAACATGAACGTAACATACAGCAAAATAAAGATGGCCCCAATATTCCGAAGCATATCAGATCCTGCCCTTCAGGCACCTGTGAACCATGTTTTTCTGATGTGCGCATTCTTGCAAGGAGTGGCAATACGAAGGCCAGAGAGCTAATTGAAGCGTTTTATATTGGAAAGAAAGGCAAGTTGAGCGTTAGTGACACGTCGATCAATCTGTATAATGCTGAGAAAGCGTTTCTTGAACATATCTTAAACTAAATGATGCTGAATGTGTTCCTTGCGCATACGCCGGCAGTGAGATATGTATGCACTTTATTCTGCATAATAAATCAGTTGTGAATGGCGAGCTGTCTCGTTCTTCTTTTCTTGTGTGTGTGCATGTTGTTTGGTGCCTTTAATTTATAATGAGCACTGCATGAAAACTATTCCTTGGTATATTACAAGTAAGGCAATTGTTTATAGTAGTATGCAGCAAGCAATAAAAGCTGTGAAAACTAAAAAGCTGGAACTTAAAATGGTACGGTTATTGTAAACCACACAGGTGGGTCTCATTTTTCACTGACCTTGAAAATATTATATGCGTACACAGCCTTGAGAATATCTGTGATGTACACATCTCCCTCAGTTAGTTGATTGAAGTCAGCTTGATTGATTCTGTCAGGGCAATGATTTCTTTATTCTGGCCGCAGTAATGTATGTGTGTCTGTAACTGGTGTACTGCAGAAAAATATTCTTTAATGTGTTCTTTAATATCATCCAGTTTTACATGCTTAGTAATCCATATTGTCTATTGCAGGAATTTTTAAGGGTTTTTTAAAAATTGAAAAGTTCTGGAGCCTGAACCGTCATATTTTCAGGAACTGTAATTCTATATGAACACTAAGCTTCCACCTGAAGTTATTGGTTTGCCGGAAGCAGGTTTTTCCGTCCAAATATCTTTCTTTTGATTCTTTAATGGATATTATTTTTCATGTATGTTTATCATCCCTACGTCTTAAGATGCTGCGTGTCCTTGCAGGCCCAGAAACCTGTCGCAAAGTGCTCTAAAAGATGAATGTGTGGCAATAGGCCTTCAATATATACAGTAGAACCACTTTACAGTAAAGCCAATGGGGCAGCGAAAATATTTACTATATCATGGTCTTTACTGTATCAGTGGTCTGTGATGACATGGTCCTGAAAGTGCTGTCCAGTAGTTAAATAGGCACTTACTGAACACGTCTTGTTGCTTAATAACAAAAACTGAAATACCTTCCATCTCGCTTTTATAATCTCTGTGTGATTTTTTCATTATAAAATTCCTCTACATCTTGTGGAAGTACCTCTTAAGCATGAGGACGTGATTACGAATGCAAACAAGTTCGATTTCATGTAAAAACTAAAGCCTTGCATGAATATGGTGTCCCTTTTTGCTCTTACTGTCTTTTAAAAGGCAATAAATGGTAAACTCGCATGGCACTCAAGTGCTGTAAGACCTTACTCGCTGCACCTCCACTTCCTGCCACCACTGCGTCATGATTTGTGCTGCACATTGCAGTGAATGTTGAACCATTTCTTTCCCTTTCCTATTTCTTGCTGCACTTTTACTCCTTTACTTTCTGAATGGAACACACCGCCTCCTTGATATGTTTGTAGACAGCTTTACTTTTTTTCTTCTTCGCGCTGCGCGCTTTCCCTCAGGGCTCCAAGGCTTCTGTAAAGTAGGGTTCTCCGGACTGCTGCTAAGCCTAGTATTAAAGCCACCTAAACGAACACTTAGGGTTATTGTTCTGTTTTCAAATACAAAAACTCTTGTCCTCGCGATTCCAGGTAGTGCGCGAGAGTCGTCGCCATGGCCAGAAGCACTTTAACCAATTAAAAAAAAATCTTTACTATAAAGGAGGAAAATGTACAGTTGCCTATGAAAGATGAACTGGGACTTCAGTTTCACTTTACTATATCAGAGCTTTGACTACATCCGAGTTTACTATAGCAATCGTATACAGAACCCAGACTTCAAATATGTGTTTGGATAAGTGTTGAGAAGGTGAGCTTGGATCTTATGGTGATATATGCTTGTTTTATGTGCAGATGTAATTTGTGAGACCCACGGGCCAATCTCCTCAACAAACTGTTCCTGAATGGTTGTTTTCTGCGGGGTGTCCAGCTTACTACCTGGGCCATGCGCTTCCTCCGCCCCCTCAACCTCATCACTTGATCCGCTGACCCTTCACTGTCAACTACCATACTCAACACAGTCCACTGCCATTTTCCATCTATTATGGACACTGCCCTGAAATGCACGCATACGCAGCCTCCTATTCCTGCAACACCTCTTGCGCTACAAGGCTATAGTGCATCAACCCTGCTCAACATGTCCAGCCCATTCCATCATGACCAATACACACTGCACACCATCACCTTTCCCTGCACTACCTGGTCATGTGCTGCTTAGTGCCCTGTTTCCAATTACACCTACTAGCCCCTCCCATATTAGCCCTGTACCCAATGCCTCCTGCACTGCATTATGGCCCTCTGATGTTCTTGTGGCATGTACATGTATATAAGCTCTCAATAAAATGTCCTCGGAAAATATTTTGCTTACCTCATTTAGTTGCATGTTTTTATGGCTCCTTAGGGAGATGACATGCAAGGTGGTATTGGGAAATAACTGCATAAAAACCACAATTGTCAGACTGACAGTTAAGCAAATGGCAGCAGTGAGGGCAAGGGTGAAATAACTGCATGGCTAAAGGTGGCTTAACAGTGGCAGTGGCAGTGCCACGTCTGCCGATGAATACTTGTTGCATGCCAATGAATACCAATATGTGATACTAGCGGCAGGGCCGGTTTATTGCCAATGACATATGTGCCAGTGAATTCTAGTGGCATGCCAATATGTGGCAGTAGGTGCACGGCCAGCTGATAGCCTATGTTGGCAGGGCCATGACAGGTGCAATGTTGGCATATAAGCCGAACCAATATATTAAAATGTAGTAATTTCTCAAAAATCCAGTGTTACGCCAATGTTGGTACCAATTTTTGTCGACGTTGGGCCGGGGTTGGTGCGATGTTGGTGTGCTGCCTGGGCATATTCTCATCAAAATCTGCAATGCTTGCAAAAGCGACTTTCTTTTCGCAGCTTCTAGCCAAGTGGCCCCGCTCCTTGTAGTTATAACATATAACTGGCCTGCGCGCCTCGAATGCTCTTGCGTTGTCACCAGGTGACTTTGACCTTTCCGCTGGTTTCAGCGATTTTGCCTGGCCCTCCGTTCCGCTCCCCAGTGCCTGTGGAGGAGCTTGTTCAAGGTTTTTCGGAGGAGGAAATTTTCTTCCTTCGAGCCTGCGAGGAGCAAAGGCCGTTCTGCCACTTTTTTTTCTGTTTTGCAAATTTCGGGCGTACATTTCGGCGAATGTTGTATTCTTCAGCCAGTTCGGCTGCTTTATCCAAACTTAGTTTCGTCATTCTATCCTGCACCCAGAATCTAACTTCCTTCAAGATTCCTTCATAGAATTGCTATAGGCCAATGCACTCGACCACTTTATCGTGATCTTCATATGCGCCTGCGCTCTTTAGCCATTCTGTCATATTAGCTCTGATCTCATAAGCAAACTCCTTATGAGATTCTGTACCCTTCCTCGCGTTTCTAAAACGCTGCCGAAAGGCCTCAGTCGACAGACGGTATTTCCGCAACAGCGCCGCTTTAACTTTATCGTAGTCTTTAGCCTCGTCGTTGCTAAGGCGTGCGACTACCACGGAAGCCTCACATGGAAGTACAGTCAACAGCTTTTGTGGCCATTCGTCCCTTTCGAAGCCGACCTTTTCGCATGTGCGTTCAAAGTTAACGAGAAAAAGTGCTATGTCCTCGCCCACCCTAAACGGCTGCAGAAGGTCCTTCATTTTGAACTGATCACCTGAAGAAACAGAGCGCTCCGTGGAAATACGAAGTGTCTCTACCTCGAGTTTCTTCAGCTGTAATTCATGCTCTCTTTGTTCTGCTTCCTTTTTCTCTCTAGCTCCTCTCTCTGCGCTTTACGCTCGAGCTCTAGAAGGCGTTCTTCGCGTTCTTTCTTCTCAAGCTCTACAAGCCGCTCCTTCCCTTCTAGTTTTTTCCTCTCTAGAACTGTTTTCCAAGCCTCGTCGGCTTCTTCCTCAGTCACCTCCTCTGCCCGCATTAGCTCTAGAATTGGCTTTTTGCGCTTTGTTGGGCCAACTGATATGCTCCTTGCAGATTTAGAGAAGCTCTTGGACTTTAAGCTTGTCCATCCTGACTTCGCACTCTGCGTCGTTTGCTCCCTGCTAAATTTTGTGCTCAAACCACCCAATTCTTGGCCTGTGGCAACAAAATTTTCTGCAATAAATGAATTGCACCAAACTCGACTAACGACTCCCTGCGCTAGACAATCCGGCGAATCGAGAGACAAACACGCGGCACTCACCGCACCAGGATAGCTGACGCCGGCTCATCCCACCGAGCCGCCATCCACTGTTGGGACTTGGTTAGCGACGCCATCAGCTCCTCCGGTGTTGGTGCCGTGCTCGAAGAAGCGAGAGGCTTAGTTGAGAGGAGAAGAGGAAGAGACTTTATACAATAGGTTACATGTTCCAGGTTCACAGTGAGAGAGAGCTCGCATAAGATGGAGCTCTGTATATCTAGCGAAATAGTTCCCCAGGTCCCCACACAGAGTCCCTAGGCATGCACGTCACATGACGTAACTGCGGGAGAGAGTCCAGAGGAACGCCCAGGGTCAAAGGGCAACTTGGCGCGGGTTAAAATTTATGACCGCGGCGGAAGCGGCCGCTCCTCGGAGGTGGTATCCGAAACCATTGGAAAGGGCTGCGCCGCCGGCTCCGTCCGTTCCGCTTCACGGCAAATGGCCCCTGAGTCGCGTCTCGGCCGCGGCGCGAAGTGACGAAAACAGAGCAGTTAGACAGCACAGCGTAAACGCAGTTCTTGTAAGATCGGCGCCAACTGCTCTGTGTGTTTCTCCTTTTGGGCGGAGAAGGCGCAGACAGTCATAAAATCCCGATACACGTCGAAACAAGGACCGAAGAAAATTGCGTGGCACAGGAAGACGTTCACTGTGGCCTCTTGGAAAGGCACTTGGCCAGGTGTCCCGTTGAAGCTGCCGTCCGGACGCAACAGGCGGCAGTTTTTTGACGCGCCCGTCGTAGCCGACGTACCATGGTCGACGTCACCGGCTCTGCCAGTCACTTTGAGAATGTCGGAATATACATGGAGCCTCAAACGCCACTCTTAGCCACAGGCGACACCAGGGTGTCGAACTGGAACTGGAACCGAACCGAAAACCGGAACCGAACTCGAACCGCAATAAAAAGGAGGAACCGTTCCAAACCGGTTCACGGTATTCTTCCGATCCACTTTTGCTGGAAACTTACCCTTATTATTTTTTCTTTTATCGCTGCTTCTAAGACGCCTTCTCACTTATTTCCAAAGCACCACTGCACCTCTCTTGGAAGAAGGCAGCAGAGCAGGTGACAACACAAAACATAAGAAGCACGCACAAACACAAGGCCAACGCTGCACTTACAATTATATTGACCCAGAACCCGCACTTCTCTCTTCACTTCATGTCTGCAGCCAACTTCTTCCTTATCCTTTTTGCAACAATAACACTGAAGGCACACCGACACATTGGTTCCCCGAGTCCCTGATTGCACCTGCTTCAAAAAGTACCCTTACTAACTTATCCTTAATCCTTTTCAAAACCTTAAGATTGTGAAGGTCAGCTGGACATTTTTGGTGTCTACAAACAACGCAGTCTTTGCAGTGCAACGCGAGACTAGTGCCAGACTTATCCGATATTGTCGTAGCGTGCTCTCTCATCCTATCATTGATACATCTACCTGTATGTCCAATATATTTCTTTCCACAATGAAAGAGAATCTGATAAACGACCCCCTCAATTCTATTGGAGTACCTAGACCGGTGCGAAGTTTTGCATCTAGACTTGAAGTCTTGGCTGTTCACCCGCACACACATCCCTTTTGCTGTGTTTGGTGCCGTTGGAATAACACGGATGCCGTATCTGTGACCAATAATATTGTGGGTCACGCCATGAACATATGGTACCACTGACCACTTCTTTCTTTGAGGGAAGTCTTCTTTTCGAATCCTTTGCTTGAACGGCAGGACAAAGCTTTCTATTATGCTACATATCAAATACTCAGGATACCCTGCCTCCAGAAGCCTCTCAGTCTGGCTTAAAAAACTTTCCCTGAAACGGTGGTGGCAGGATTTGTTGAGAGCCGACGTCAATGAACCTTCGCAACACCTGGGATTTATACGGAAGAAACTGCCTATGCGCTCTAGGCTGGTAAGTCCAACATAAGTGTTCTGGTAAGAATTCGAGATTCAAATCCAAGACTCGCAAAACAGCGAAGTTTTGCAAGTCTATATCCAAAACTTCGCACCGGACTAGGTACTCCAATTGTATTCAGGGGGTTGTTTATCAGATTCCCTTGCATTGTGGAAATAAATATATTGGACAGACAGGAAGATGTATCAATGATAGGATTAGAGCTAGAGCACGATACAGCAATATCGGTGTCAAGAAACATTTTATGCATTGCCGCGAAACCTTCAAAACTGTATTTGTTGTTTGTTAACAGCCGCCGGCATGCAGCCTTGTCACTTTGATTCTCGATCGCGTATCAGTTCTGTATTCTTTGTTAATGCTCGATGTCGCGAGACGCACCTTTATCAGTTTCGTTGTAGCGCAAGATGCACCGAGATCTTCTCGAAGATTCCGCTCACTCGTGTCTTTCTACAATGTTCTAGCTTGTGCTTGTAGCAGTTGCGACGTTATCTAGATTGTTCTGAGCAGCCTTCAAATTGAGCGTTGACGAGTGCGACGAGTATTCTTTGTTCGACGATCGACGAGCACGTTTGTTGCTATCGCCGCCGCCAAGTTGCTTAGTTCTTTTGCGGTCGCAAGTCTGCCCAATAAAGAGTTCCTTCAGTGCAATCATCGACTCTTCATTTGTGTCATCGACCTTGTCACCACTAGGTGACATCTGGTGGAGGTGCTTTCCTTGATACTTCAAGCGAAGACCTCAGCCTTTTCCACTCGCCCTGGAAGACCAGCCTACATGTCACCGAGCCAGCCGCCTACTCCAAGGCCGACAACCTGAACACGGTCTGCTGCCTGACCCCGTTTGACGCCGGAAGGCATCAACTATCGAAATGGCCCAGTCAACAGCACCAGTCGTCTTCGTGCAGCCCAGGGAGCCCCCATCTTCCAAGGATTGCCCTGTGAAGATGCTGAATACTGGATGAACCTTTTGAACCGTGTGGCAGAATTCAACGGCTGGAACGACGCCGCGAAACTATTTATGAAATTTAGAATTAATATGAAGACTGAGGAGATATAAAGTGCTGGCAACAAAATTCTGAGTGTGGTGCGGCGATCAGCTGGGGCTGGGATAAACAAAATGGCGCCGCCCACTCACTAGCGCAGACCGCTGCGTTTGCCTGTGTTTGCACCGTTAGTATCGCTAAACAATGTGCGCCGTGGTGCCTGTCCTGGGCTGTTTTTCAATAGTGCAGGCGCGTAATTGTGCTTCGCCGTGCGTGTCTTAGCTGTTCTTCCAACACTGACCACTCTCAACCAGGCTGTTGAGCTTTAACGCCTGTGCGCCGTGCGTGTCTTAGCTGCTATCCTTCCTTACAGCGCTGACCACTCTCAACCAGGCTGTCGATCTCTCACGCCTGTGCGCCGTGCGTGTCTTAGCCGCTGTCCTTCCTTCCAGCGCTAACCACTCTCAACCAGGCTGTCGATCTCTCACGCCTGTGCGCCGTGCGTGTCTTAGCCGCTGTCCTTCCTTCCAGCGCTGACCACTCTCAACCAGGCTGTCGATCTCTCACGACTGTGCGCCGTGCGTGTCTTAGCCGCTGTCCTTCCCTCCAGCGCTGACCACTCTCAACCAGGCTGTCGATCTCTCACGCCTGTGCGCCGTGCGTGTATTAGCCGCTGTCCTTCCTTCCAGCGCTGACCACTCTCAACCAGGCTGTCGATCTCTCACGCCTGTGCGCCGTGCGTGTCTTAGCCGCTGCCCTTCCTTCCAGCGCTGACCACTCTCAACCAGGCTGTCGATCTCTCACGCCTGTGCGCCGTGCGTGTCTTAGCCGCTGTCCTTCCTTCCAGCGCTGACCACTCTCAACCAGGTTGTCGATCTCTCACGCCTGTGCGCCGTGCGTGTCTTAGCCGCTGTCCTTCCTTCCAGCGCTGACCACTCTCAACCAGGCTGTCGATCTCTCACGCCTGTGCGCCGTGCGTGTCTTAGCCGCTGTCCTTCCTTCCAGCGCTGACCACTCTCAACCAGGCTGTCGATCTCTCACGCCTGTGCGCCGTGCGTGTCTTAGCCACTGTCCTTCCTTCCAGCGCTGACCACTCTCAACCAGGCTATCGATCTCTCACGCCTGTGCGCCGTGCGTGTCTTAACCGCTGTCCTTCCTTCCAGCGCTGACCACTCTCAACCAGGCTGTCGACCTCGCTTTGCGCGTATCTTTGTTCTGCCTCCGTCATTGTGCGTGATGCATAGGCGACCGGCCGCCAATTACCACCGTAGTTCTGAAGAAGGGCAGCACCAATCCCATTTTTCGAAGCATCAGCAACGACCTTGGTCTCTTTAGCATGATCGAAAATGGCTAGCAAAGGAGGACCACTCAGTGCGTCACAGACAGCTTGCCATTCCTTACAGTAATTTGCAGACCATTCAAAAAGGGCGTCTTTTTTAATGAGGCTTCGTAGAAGCGTCGTCCTTTCCGCTAGATGCGGTATATACTTTCCGAAGTAGTTCACTACCCCGAGCATTCTGTGAACGCCGGCTTTGTCCTTTGGCTGAGGCATTTCAATTAATGGTGCGATCAGTGCGGGGTTAGGTCTTATTCCGTCTTTGTTTATGATGTCACCCAAAAAGTCAATTTCCGTGACACCGAATTTGCATTTCGCCGCATTGAGCGTCAGGCCGGCCTTTTTGGCTAGTTGCAAGGCAGTGCGGAGGCGAGTATCGTGCTCTTCCCTTGTGCTCCCCCATATGAACATGTCATTGACATAGATTCGGACCCCTGGAGCCTGGTGGAATATTTCATTCATAGTTCTCTGGAAAACCTCAGGCGCCGAAGCAATGCCGAAGGGAAGTCGCAAGAAACGGTAGCGTCCGAAGGGTGTTCCGATTGTGCATACCTTTGATGTAGCTTCATCTAAGGGGATTTGGTGGAACACCGAATGCGCGTCGATGCGAGAGAAAAAGGAGGCCCCGGCAAGCTCAGCCTCAATGTCATCTCGCTTAGGCATTTGATAATGTTCTCGCTTTAGGTACTCGTTAATTCGTCTGGGGTCAATGCATATGCGCAGTTTCCCATCCTTTTTTCTTGCTGCAACAAACGGACTCACCCAATCAGTGGGTTCAATGACTTTGGCCACGATGCTAGCCCGCTCCATCCGATCCAACTCTTCTCGCAGAGGCTCGAGCCCCGCCAAGGGCACCCGTCGCACCGGCTGGACTACCGGTGTTGCACCCTCGCGCAGACCCATGTGGTAAGGGCGTGCTAGGCAGCCGATGCCCTGAAACAACTCGGGAAAATCCTTAACCACTTGGTCAGTGCTGTTCATGTGCACAGTGTTCACAGAACGCGACAACAGACCTAACGCTTCACTTGCAGACAGTCCCAATATGGACTGGTTGCCCTTTTTTACAATGAAGTCGAAGTACCCACTTTGGTCGTTCACAACCAGTTGGAGCGTAGCCACGCCGATGTGCTTTATAGCATCACCGGTGTATGAGAGGAGGACGGAGGGGCTTGGTCTTAAACCAGACTTCGCTTTGAGCCTTTGAAAAACGGAGTAAGGCAATAAATTCGCTTGCGAGCCTGTGTCTACTTTCAGAGACACTACTTGGGAAGCCACTCTCGCGTGAATGACCCAATCAGCTCTGTTGCCTAAGCAGACGTCGAGTATTTCAAAACCTTCCTGCTCGCCGCGTACTTCGCTTACTTGAGACACGTTTTTGCAACAGGCCGAAAAATGGTTAGCGCCACGGCACCGGAAGCATGTTTTGCCGAACGCTGGGCATCTGCCGCGTTCGTACACACGGTTGCACTTGGAGCATTTGAACTGCCGGCGTGTTTTTATACGAGCAACTTCCTGTTCTCGTTGAGCCTCGTCCTGCTCTGGACATTCTGCACACTGTTCACAGGCTGAAAAGTTGCCTTGCTGGCGCGTTTCAATTTGTGCTACTTGCTTCTCCGCCTGAGTCCATGTGTTGTTTTGTTCGGCGCACACCTCTTCAGCCTTGCAAATTTCCTCCGCCCTCAGTAAAGTAAGGTCCTTAACTTTCAGCATCTTTTCGCGCAATTTCGGATTATTTGTGCCAAAGACAACCTGGTCCCTGACCATGGAGTCACTCAAGGTTCCAAAATTGCAGCTTCGTGCAAGTCTCTTCAAATCCCGTGAAAAGCGTTCGAAGGGTTCGGCCTCAGCTTGCGTTCTTGAACGAAAGACATAGCGTTTGTACACTTCGTTTTGCTGCTCTTTGCAGCATTCCTCGAACTTCTTTGTAACAATTTGATAATCTTCCTTGCCTTCGTTCTCCGAAAACAAAAAGTTGTTGAATACCTCTAGGGCGTCTTCCCCGGCTACGGTGAGCAGCAGTGCGATTTTGGCTCCTTCCGTCCGTGGTTCTTTCGTCGACTCAGTGGCCTGCAGGAACAGCTCGAACCATTGCTTGAAGAGGCTCCAGTTCTTCGCGGTGCTACCGGACAGCACCAGCGGCTGCGGTGGCTTCACTAAGTCCATCGTGCAGTGCACAGTGCACCACCGCTTCGATCAGCGCGTTACTGCATACGTGAACGCTATCCAACTTCTGACACCATGTTCCAGCGTCCAACAACGAACAAGCAGCGCGGAAGCAAGAAGAAGAGCGTCTATTCGAGATTGCATGCTGGTATTTATAGCCTACAAGCGGCTGCATGATAACGGCCAGAGCGCATGCGCGACTGATACATTACAGTCTGGTTATCGCAGCAGTAAGCTTGTATTTACCAGTCGTTGCTGCCATTTTCGTTTTGTCGATTTTTTAGCTGCTTTTGGAACCGTTATCCATGTCTTGTGCTGTATGCAGACTTGCAGTATTTTGTTTTTACAGACCCCCTGTAAAATTTGGACGAATGCGATACGAGTATGTTTGTGACTTCAGTGCTCACCATTTTGCGTAGGGAAGCGCGCGCAGCGATCGGCGCGGCGGCGGCTTGCATAACACTGCAACACAGCTGGGACATCGCCGCCTCCAACACTGATCAGCCCATCTTCGGCGCGGTTCGCCCGGCTCCTGTATCGACGTTGCGTTCGCGTCCAGTGGCATCGAGGTGACCTGGCGTCGTGCACCATCTCTCTCTGGGGCTCGGACCACTTCTCCATCACCATAGAGCCCACTGCTAAAGAAGCGCGCCTTATGCGTACCTACTCAATAGTAGATTGGGGTCGCATTCGCCATGAGGTAGACTCCGCCGCTGCATCCGGTACCGATTACTTCACCAGTCTCGTCCGGAGCGCTGTCGCAGCCACGCGTCACGCAGTGGTGAGAGCTGGTTAGCCAACACCAGACAAGAAGCTGCTCGATCTGCGCGACATGATATGTAAGGAAGAGCGCAGGGCGCAACGGACGGACAGACCGGAAGACGGGACGGTTTACAATCGGCTGGACGCGGCAGCAAGGCGGCACGCCAATAACCCTTACCTCCGGCAGTGGGCTTCTCAGTGCAACACGATGGAGGATTGCAGCTCGCGGCGGCTCTTCACCACCCTGCGGCGCATCACTACACCTCAGGCGAACCCTCAGCCCCTCGCCGCTCTAGCCATCTCAAGCGGACAACAAACCAGCAGCTAGCTGAGCAGTTTGCTGAACGGTTTGCGCCGAAGCGCCCCGCGAGCACCGCTGCCATCATAGCGACTACACCGAGCCCGAGTCCCGATGTCAGTAACCTTTCCTCCGCCCCGGATGGACCTCGAGTCTTTAAAGCAGTCAGATGTAGTGCTGATCTGTCAAGAAATAGGAATTGAACTTGGCACGATTGCGCGAAAACCGCATATCGTACAATCTATAACTAGCAGAGTGGACGAGGAAGAAGTGAGCGAATGACGGGAGCTAATCTAAGAAAGGAGAACGGCTGATAACGAAAAGCGTGTGCTGGAACAAAAGCAATGCCATCGCCAGCTTCAGCTTCAGCACGCCGACATCAGGAGATCGAGTTGAAGAGGCTCGACGCAGAGTCAAAGAAAGCCGAAGCTGGTTGCGCTCAGCCACAGTCCTCCAGCCCATGAAGGAGAGAAAGAATCAAAATCGAGGATTTCATGTAACCCCTCTAATTAGGTGAGGACCTTGCTATATTTTTGGCAAACTTCGAACGGGCTTGAAAAAAAATCGAATCTTAAGAAAAATGTATGGCCGCAGTAACTGCTGCCCTTGATGTCGTGTAAGGTAGCGGGCGCAATTAGGAGACTCAGTGAACGAGAATCTGAAGACTCCGATGTCTTAAAGGCAAGTCTCTTAAAGAAGTAGCGTGTGTCTGCCGAGACTTTTCGAAAGGGTTTCAGAAAATGCACAAAAACTAAAGACGAATCCTACCTAGAGCTCGGTTTGGTTTGGTTTGGTTTGTAGGATGTAACGTCCCAAAGCGACTCAGGCTATGAGAGACGCCGTGGAGGCCTACGGAAATTTCGACCACCTGGGGTTCTTTAACGTGCACTGACATCGCACAGTACACGGACGCCACTCCGTTTTCGGCTCCATCGAAACGCAGCCGCCGATTCCGGGATTATATCCCGCTTCCTTGGGCCCAGTAGCCGAGCGCCGTAACAACTGCGCCACTCCGGCGGTGCTACCTAGAGTTCGGGTATAACTGGAAAGGCGCTGTGGCTGAAGGTACGTCGGACGGACCCCATAGAGAAACATACTTACGTAAAGAGCGGCCACTTGCATAGGGCCCTGCGGCCGAGCAGCGCCAGCGCCCCAAGCGGCTGGTCAGACCGCTAATTATGTCCTCCGAGATTTTCGGCACGTCATTTGCTCTGTTTTAGTTTCGGTTTCGATAGAAATGCTTTCAATTCTGACTTACCTTTAGCTGTTAAAATATCACCTACATAGTCTAGAGTTGCGCGCAAGTGCTTCAACGATGCCATGCATACGGACATATTAAAGTCGCGGATTGCAGCCTCTTTACTGGAAATACCAACAAGGTTCTCGCAGATCATAAGCGTGGCTGACTTATTTTCATTCTAAAACAGCGCAAAAGAACAGGGACGAGAGAACGAAACGTACAACACGAGCGCTGGACACACAGCGCCCGTGTTGTACGTTTCGTTCTCTCGTTCATGTTCTTTTGCGCTGTTTTAGAATGTATACATACCAACTCGCCCAGGCTTCTATATTGTGGCTGACTTAGTTCATCCAGATTAGAATAATGTGATCAGAGCTGTTCTTATTGTAATTTTTCGCAGTTATTGGGCCGCGTTTCTCAGTAGCACACAAGGAGGCAGTGGTTCCATACAAAAAAGTTTTTCCTTTTTGCGTATTGAATGGTACAGAAAGAATACTGGATCACACACTTTATAAAATACATCATGTTACAAAGAGCAACAAGATTGATGGTATGGTGAAGCACGCGGAACAGTGTCACGATGAAGAAATTTCACATACCGGCTGTGTGTCTTTCCTTTAAAACATCACCCGTGAGAACAGAAAAGGAGTTGCGAACTGGTAGACACAAGTAAGGAGGAAAGAATGGAGGCACAGCCCGCGCGGAATTCTTATTAATCAGCCTTGATCAGTAGGCTGCTCAGCAATTTAAACACACCACACTGAATACAAAATAGTAACCCAATGCTATGCTTGACGACAAAATTGCCCTCTGCCCGTATGGTAAAGGTATTACAGGGAGTTCACTGTTAGCGACTAATAACAGTAGATGTCGTCAAAATACAGACCACGAAAAGGAAGCAGCGCATTTTAAACCCCAACGAGAATGCTTTAGCCATGACAAGAAATTCGGCATGTAAAAATGGTGCTTACGAAGCGGCAAAAGCCCATGCATTGTGCAAATACAGCGCAGTAAACACCATTTATAAAACTATACAAAATGCACAACACACAGTTCTTGAACTGCCGAATAAAAGTTTGTGTTAAGATAAATTTTAGCCCTCGAAACCTTCTCTGTCGTAAAGCTGTCTAAGAAAATTACGCAATCGAAGGAATGCACATGTTCTAACCAATGCTAACCTCGAGCAGGCGGGGGTGTAAATTCCATGAACACAAAATTCAACGATGACAGAAAGACGCAGGCCCGATCACTTGTTTTCTCTTCATCTAATACCAAAAAATATTGCTGTTCGAAGAGAAGCGGGTCATTCGGTCATTCGCGCTTCCGGCTTTCCGGTTCTGCACTCATGTACTGCGGTGCAGCGGGTCTTCGCCTCGACAGGCTCGCCGCAAGAAACATCCAATTTCCTCTGTCTGAATGTAAGGAACGAGCATAGCATTTCACATAGATTAGCGCATGATATATGCTTTGTTATGCACGGCGAGATGAGTGTGTTGTAACGGCGCTTGAACTTCGGAGGTCTGCGCAGGATCAAAGACAGCGTAAATGCTAGGAATAGCTCGCTTACATTACGGGCAGATCGAGGTGATAGTTTAGTGCGAAGCGAAAGCTGCTCGTGAACGCGCGCATCTCGATGCCAGGTGGTGCCGTACGTCGCGTCGACTCGTCACTCGCCTATAGCTGTGTGCATTTGATGGCAGTGAGGCCAGACGAGGAATTAAAATCGAACTGTTTATTGATACTTAAAAAAAAACGATTCGGTCAGTCTGCAGAGGGTCGCTTGTCTGAATCTGGTGCGCCTTCGTGCGCGTCTGCGCTTCGTCTCGTCTCGGCTCCGAATGCCCCTCCTCGAGGCGTCGAGTCCCCGCGTTTCTTCTTCGAAGCGTAAAGTTCGCAGGGAGACATAACTCAGGCGGGGTTCGCGGGCCGGGAAGTCCCCGCACGGTCGTAACGGAGGTGGATAGATGAACAGACTTACCGAGCGAGCGTGCCCGTCGTGCGCTTCCGCGTGGCGTAAGCACGTCCTCTCGGGCCGCCGCGGTTTCCGGAGAGTTGGGTCGTCTCGACTGATGAACTGTGTGCTCACACATTACAAGCGGTGCTCGCCGCACACAATGCTGAGTGAAGACAGTGATCTGAAACTACGTTAGAACGGACGAATCTTTCGTTGCATCTCATCGTGAGTCGCCAAGGCTAGCAAGGTGCATTCACACGTAGCAAGCGGAATGCGGACATATGTACTACGTTCGACGTGCATTTAGCCGTGAGCCTATATCGGCGCCCGCCGTATCCTTACGAGAATCAAATGGGTACGTCGGACGTATCTTTAGACACTTCGAACTTGAAAACGAGCCTAAAGGAAACGTTAAAGGAAACGTTAAAGAGCGCTGGCGTACACGGTGACGCAGACACGCTTGTGAGATGCATGTGTCTGGAGCAATTTTATGACAAATATTCCAGATGGCATGAGCTTGTGGATTCTCGACAGGGCTGAGCTAAACAAAATGCAGAAGGCCGCTGAACTCGCGGAATAGTATGCATCACGCCGCGCCTTACAGGAAAATCGTGGTTCAAGCTAGAGTACAATACAGATCGTAATTATTGGCCCGGGCCAAGCTGCATTTCGCGTTACCGGACTCAGCCCGGCCCGGCTTCTCTGATACAAACCCGGGCCTGGCCAGAGCCCGTGGAAACTACGACCTATTCTGCGGGGCCCGGCCCGCCAAGGGCCTGGCAGAGGCCCGAAAAAAGCATTCATGAGCTAAGCGCGGTTCAAATGTAGATGCTGTTATTTCTATTTCCTTGAAAAGAGGCCCTCGTTTTTATAACCGTGGGCGAAACTCTAATTCCTAGTTCTGATGGCATTGGTTTTTGTTTGTGTTAGCACAGTGGCTTGGATCCACGGATGCGAATTTCCCGAAATTAATGCTATCATAAGTGGGTTTCAGTTCTCGAGTGGTTCGTACAAATTTTGAAAGAATATGTGAAACGTCTGAGTTCAAAATCGTTTCGCTGCTAGAGCTCACAGTATCACGCCATAGAAGCCTGCGGAGGCTGTCCTCAGTTAGACGTCTGCTCTGTAGATTTCGGTGCGTGTATATATATATATATATATATATATATATATATATATATATATATTGTGAGCCTTCCGTGGATATATATATATATATCCATATATATATATATATATATATATATATATATATATATATATATATATATATATATATATACATATATATATATATATATATATATATATATATACATCAGGTGGCATTACTCCCCCTCTTAAAGAAAAGAAATAAGGGACGGAGCGGGAGGTAAGGTGTCCTACGCGACAACGAAACAAGCGCATAGCGCACTACCGCGTGAAATAGGGCTTCATGCGGACAACGTGCACGACCTCGGAGCGTGGTTGCCGACGCGAGGGCTGCACAGTACCCACTGGAAGAACTTCGTATGTTACTTCCGTGAGTCGGCGCAGAACTGCGTAAGGTCCGAAGTAACGGGAAATCAGTTTATCACACAAGCCGGGCCGACGCACCGGGGTCCACACCCAAACTTTCTCTCCGGGATGGTAGGCGACGTGTCGATGACGCAGGTTGTAGCGGCGTGCATCCGTGCCCTGCTGTTGCTGAATGTGAATGCGGGCAAGTTGACGTGCTTCCTCAGCGCACTAAGCAAACTGTTCGGCGTCTGGCATGAGTGGATGATCATCTGTGCAGCTCGGAAGCATAGCATCCAACATCTTCTGAACGTCACGTCCGTAGACAAGGCGAAATGGTGTAAAACGCATCGTCTCTTGGGTGGCCGTGTTGTAGGCATATGTGATGTAGGGGAGAATTTCATCCCAGGTTTTGTGCTGCGAGTCTATGTACATTGCGATCATGTCGGCGATGGCTTTGTTGAGTCTCCGTGAGGCCATTTGTCTGCGGGTGATATGCAGTAGTTTTTCGGTGGCTGGTATGACTTAGCTCGAGCACGTCGTGCATGAGCTGTGCCGTAAACGCGGTGCCTCGATCTGTTACGACTAGGGACGGTGCGCCATGACGCAACACGATTTGCGGCATAAAGAATTGAGCGATCTCAATTGATGTGCCCCGCTGCACTGCCTTGGTTTCCACATAACGTGTTAGATAGTCGGTCGCGACTATAATCCATTTGTTACCCATCGATGACAGCGGAAATGGGCCCAGTAGGTCGATGCCGACTTGGTCAAACGGCGTCCGAGGTGGAATAATAGGTTGGAGCAAACCCGCGGGTTTGAAAGGAGGTACCTTTCGACGTTGACACTCGCGGCAGCCTCTGACGTAGCGATGGACGGCGTCAGAAAGTTTAGGCCAATAATAGGCTTGACGAAGTCGAGCGAGTGTGCGTGCAAAGCCCAAGTGGCCGGAGGTGGGCTCATCGTGGCAAGCAAAAAGGATATCGTCGCGAAGGTGGGCCGGCACGACAAGGAGGTGCGCTCGATCAACAGTGCTGGAGTTTTTCTTGAATAAAACGCCATTCCGAAGACAGAATGCAGACAGGTGCCTTCCAAACTGGCGGGGGACGTCAGCAGCGCGACCCTCCAGATGGTCAATGACAGGTCGAAGGTCTGGGTCAGCTCGCTGTCGGGTCATTATGTCCGAGGCATTCAGTAGTCCAAGAAAACCTCTGTCATCAGTGACGTTATCGACAAATCCGACGGGTGCTCGCGAGTGCGCGTCAACATCTTCGTGCTTCTGACCAGATTTGTACCCAATGGAGTAATCAAATTCTTGAAGGCGAACGCTCCATCGTGCTAGGCGCCCCGATGGATCACGGAGATTGGCCAGCCAGCGCAAAGAATGGTGGTCAGTAACGACTTTGAACGCGCGGCCATAGAGGTAAGGCCTAAATGTCATAGTTGCCCACGCAACTGCGAGGCATTCCTTTTCCGTAGTGGAATAATTTGTTTCAGCGCGGGAGAGCGTGCGGCTGGCATACGCAATGACCCTTTCCACACCAGCTTTGTGTTGAACGAGTACAGCGCCAAGGCCGATGTTGCTGGCGTCGGTGTGGACTTCGGTGGCAGCGTCTTCATCAAAGTGCGCAAGAACAGGGGTAGTTTGCAGTCGTCTGCGTAGCTCCGCAAAAGCCTCCTGTTGCTCGGCGGCCCACACGAACTGTGTATCATCCCGCGTGAGGCGGGTGAGGGGTGCGGCTATCTTGGAAAAATCGGCGATGAAGCGGCGGTAGTACGCACACAAACCCAGGAAACGTTTTAAACTCCTCTTCGTGGCAGGAACGGGAAATTTTGCGACAGCGGCAGTTTTGTCGGGGTCTGGCCTAACGCCTGCGGTACTTACAAGATGACCAAGAAACTTCAACTCTTTGAAGCCAAAGTGGCACTTCTCGGGCTTGAGCGTCAAGTCAGCTGACCAGAGGGCATCTAATACTGTTCGAAGGCGTTCGAGGTGTTCTCCAAAGGTTTCAGAGAACACGACAACGTCGTCGAGATAAACTAAACAGATTTGCCATTTGAGGCCGGCGAGAACGGTGTCCATCATGCGCTGAAAAGTAGCCGGCGCTGAACATAGGCCGAATGGCAGCACTTTAAACTCATACAGTCCATCTGGGGTAACAAAGGCTGTTTTTTCGCGGTCCCGATCATCGACCTCAATCTGCCAGTACCCGCTCTTCAAGTCAATGGAGGAGAAGTGCTGGGCGCGACGAAGCTTGTCGAGCGAATCGTCGATACGGGGCAACGGGTAGACGTCTTTTTTGTGATGTCGTTCAACTTTCGATAATCAACACAGCAGCGAAGGGTGCCATCCTTTTTTTTCACAAGCACGGCAGGGGACGACCACGGACTGTTGGAGGGTTGGATGACACCATCACGAAGCATCTCCTGAACCTGTGTGTGAATCGCTTCACGTTCCGTCGTTGAGATGCGGTACGGCTGCTGGCGTATAGGGCGGGCATCGTATGGAGTAATTATACGGTGCTTCACAAGAGGCGTCTGCCGAATTTTCGATGATGTCGCGAAACAAGCACTGTATTTTAGAAGGAGAGAATGTAGGTCGTGCAGCTGTGTTTCCGAGAGATCTGTACTAATATCCAGACGATCAAGGGATGGGTGCACATTTTCAACTTCTCCGAACGTAAAACATTCAGAAACGTCCGCTAAGGTGTCGGCGACTGCAATTGCGATAGCGCGGAAAAGATGGCGGGGCTCGTTCGTCAAGTTAGTCACCAGGAGCTCAGATCGGCCGTTACAGAGATGGATGAGACTCCGCGCCGATGTGATGCCGTGGGTAAGCAAAAGGGACTGGTTGCCCCCAGCGACCGCCGTTCCGTCACGCAGTTCATCGCAGTTAACAGTCATAAAAACACTGGAACGTGGCGGAATAGAAACGCTCTCGGCGGAAATTCGAAGAGGGGCGTGGCTTTGGTGGTCTGAGGTGTTAGTATCATCCGCTTTCTCGGTCGAAAAGGTCACGGTACGCTTTCGGAGATCGATAATGGCCCCATACTCTCGAAGAAAATCGACACCAAGGATACAGTCGCGGGAGCAGTCAGGTATTACAAGGCAGCTGACAACAAACGTGGAGTTGCGAATTTGGACTCTCGCCGTGCACTGACCGCTCGGTGTTATGACATGTCCGCCAGCGGTTCGAATCTGCGTGCCAGACCATGGCGTCATCACTTTTTTTAGAAGCGCCGCTAGCTTCCCGCTTAAAACCGTAAAATCAGCACCAGTGTCTACCAATGCGCTAACATTATAGCCGTCGAGGACCACGGGTATATCCAGCGAGAGTCTATCTTCACGTGTACGAACTGTCGTCGGGGCTGTGTAGTCGCGGTCGCTCACAGGTGGCTTTGTCGGGGGTCTTCGTCGCGTCGATTTGAAGCGACCTCGCCCCCTGAGGTCGCTGTCTTTAGTTTTCCCGGCTCGGTTTAGACGGCCGTCGCTGCGCCATCCAGGAGGAGCTGGTCTGCGAGGATAGTCGGCATGGAGACGGAGATCGTGACTGTCGTCTAAAAGTTGGCGTCATTCGCTGCTGGGCTACGTAGTCCTCAATATCCCGGGGTCGTTGGCCTAAAGGAGGGCTACGCATGTCGAAGGGGGAACCCTTCAGTCCCAGTTGTCGATATGAACACTGTCGATACAGGTGGCCAGGTTCTCCGCAGTAGAAGCACAGGCGCTGCCGATTTGGGGCACGCCACAAGTCTGCCTTTCGGTGGGGTGGTCGGCGGTTGTCGATGTACGGCTCGGGGTGGGCTGAATACAGCGAGCCTTGGTCGGGTGGCGGTAATTGTGTGGAATCAGTTGGGGGACGTCGCAAGATGTCCGCATTGGTTGGCCGACAGGACTCGATGGAAAATAATGGCGGGTTAGCAGATGGTACCGAAGGCCGAAATGCTTGTTGGAGCTCTTCCGGACAATACTAGCGATAGAGCCGACCGTCGGCTGGGGAGCACCGAAGAGCGTCTGTAGCTCTTCACGCAAAATGGAGCGGATGATGTCGCGAAGATCCGGACTAGCCCCGAAGGCCGAATGCGGCTCCGTGAGCGAAGCGGCGAGTACCGGCCTGTCGTAGTTCGTAGACCGCTGCTGGAGCATCCTTTCCATCGTGACTGCCTCCGAAAGAAACTCGGCAACTGTGCTCGGCGGATTGCGCACGAGCCCAGCGAACAGTTGTTCCTTAACGCCGTGCATAAGATGGCGTACCTTTTTCTCTTCGGGCATGGCCGGGTCAGATCGTCGGAACAGCCTAGTCATGTCCTCCACGTACATGGTTATGGTCTCGTTCGGCATCTGTATGCGAGAGCGTAAAGCCTTTTCCGCGCGTTCTCGGCGATCCGGACTGGTGTAGGTGTCCAGCATGCAGCGGCAGAACTCGCGCCACGATGTTAGGGCGCCTTCGCGATTCTCGTACCAAGTACGAGCGCCATCTTCCAGGCTAAAGAAGACGTTCCTGAGCTTTGCGGCGTCGTCCCACTGATTAAATGCGGCGACGCGTTCAAACTGGGTGAGCCAGTCTTCGACGTCTTCCGTCTGACAGCCGTGGAAAGCCTTAGGCAGTCGTGGGTTCTGGAAAGTGTAATACGTTGGAGTTTGCATGACAGGTCGAGGGGCGGCTGCGGTGGTGAATTCCAACGGCCCGTGCTCAGGTGGTAGGCCTAGGTTCCTCCAGCTAGCGCTGTGAACAGGCATGTCAATTGGCACAGGACCTGAATCCTGGGTATGCGGAGGAGTGCGGGACATATACTGGGATCGATACCCTGCGCCGACACCAAAATATGTCACGGACAACAGGGCTAGACGTGACAGACGACGGGACGAAGCTGTACCAGCAGGCAAAGTTCGGCGCACAGCACGCGAGTCAACTTCAGTGTCCTCTTCTTCCAGGCGCAGCAAGAACATGGGGACACCAGGTGGCATCATCTATATGTATATATAAGTGCATATATATATATACATATATATATTGTTAGGGTTTATTTACAGAGTGATTCTGCACCTTAGCCTGGTGTGCCAGCTAACAGATGGAGAGCTTCTTCTTCTTCTTCCTCTATTCCGGAGAGCCTCTTTTTGCACTTCCTTCTCCTCTTCTGTGCGCATGCCTGACATTTCCCCCTTCGCAGACGAAGCCCCTGGGCTGTCAGAGTCCCGAGCGAGAGTGGCAGCGCTTCATTCTTGCGACATGAACTACCTGTGTTTTCCGAGACGGGCGACCGTGGAAACATTGGCGAGACACGACGTAATTGAACTCATTGATGTGTTTGAGCACAATAAATGGGCCTGTGTAGTGCGACAACAGCTTCTGGGACACACCACGCTTGCGGAGAGGTGTCCAGAGCCACAGTAAGTCGCCGGCAAGGTAGGAGACATCCTGATGCCTACGATCGTAGCGCTGCTTAGAGCGGTCCTGCGAGGCCAGAGTGCGTAATCGGGCGACCCGACGAGCTTCTTCAGCGCGGCAAAGGGTGCTCGAAACAGACGGCTCGGTGTCGAGAGAGAATGGCAAAATGGTGTGAAGAGAACGTCGAGGCGGACGGGCGTAGAGGAGGAAAAATGGACTATAAAAAGTTGTCGCATGCTTCGAGGTGTTATAGGCGT
Organism: Amblyomma maculatum; assembly: GCF_055883805.1. Taxonomy (NCBI): domain Eukaryota; kingdom Metazoa; phylum Arthropoda; class Arachnida; order Ixodida; family Ixodidae; genus Amblyomma; species Amblyomma maculatum. Next base: position 196,799,313 of record NC_139345.1, read on the forward strand.
AAGTAATGTAAGGAAGCACGTCATCCCAGTTCTTGTGCCGCCAGTCAACATACATCGCAAGCATGTTTGTCAGTGTCCGGTTTGTACGTTCGACGAGGTCATTTGTCTGGGGATGGTACGGCGTAGAGTGACGCAACTGGCAAGTACAATAGCGCAGAAGCTGTTCCACAACATCTGCCGTAAACTGGCGGCCTCGGTCACTGATAATTACACGAGGAGGCCCATGACGGAGGACGACAGCGTGAAGAAGAAAGAACGAGACGTCCGCGGCGGTGGCGGAAGGGATGGCGGCAGTTTCACAGAAATGCGTGAGATGTTCAACGCACACGATGACCCAGTGATTGCCTTTGGACGAGCGGGGAAACGGGCCTATGAGGTCAACACCCACTTGCTCATATGGTGTGGTCGGTGGTGTCACCGGATGTAAGTGGCCCGGCGGAGAAGTCGTGGGGAGCTTGAACCGCTGGCACTGCACGCAGGAGTTCACGTAACGCTGAGTCGTTCGACGCATATTTGGCCAGTAGAAACGTTCCTTAATGCGCGTAAGAGTCGTGGCAAACCCCAAGTGCCCAGCTGTAACGTCATCGTGCATAGAGTGTAGAACAGAGGAATAGAGGCTAGCCGGAACGACTAGCAGAAAGCGTGCACCGCCAGACGAGTAATTTTTTCGATACAGCAAACCATCGCGAATGCAGAAAGGGTTTGCATATGCCGCATCACGAGCTTTTTCAAAAAGTGCTACCAAGTCTTGATCTTTTCGTTGTTCTCGCTGGAAAGTGGCAAGATCCGGAAATTGTACGGAAACGGCGGCAAGATAGTCGTCAAAGTTGTCATCGCAGAGGGTAGTTGCGAGAGGCAGCCGCGAGAGGCAGACAGCATCAGCGTGTTGGCGGCCACTTTTGTACAACACTGTAAAGTTTAACTCCTGAAGGCGTAATGCCCAGCGGGCCAACCGACCGCAGGGGTCGCGTAGATTCACCAGCCAGCAAAGCGAATGATGATCGGTGATGACTGTAAAGGAACGTCCATAAAGGTACGAGCGAAACCGCTGTACGCCAAAAACGACGGCAAGGCATTCTTGCTCCGTCACGGTATAGTTGCGTTCAGACTTGCTAAGGGTGCGACTTGCGTAAGTGACAACGTGTTGGTTTCCGTCATGCCGTTGTATGAGCACAGCACCCACGCCGATGCCACTTGCGTCAGTGTGGAGTTCAGTGGGAGCTGTCGGGATGAAATGGCGCAGTATGGGCCGCGAGGTAAGAAGAAACTTGAGCTGGTGAAACGCAGAATAACATTCAGGAGTCCATTTGAAAGGAATATCTTTCTTCAAGAGGCATGTGAGGGGGTAGGCTACGTCAGCAAACTTAGGGATGAAGCGTCGAAAGTAAGAGCAAAGTCCCAGGAAGCTCCTGAGTTCTTTCACAGACTTGGGCTCTTTGATGCAGCTGACGCAGTGGGTCAGGCCTAACACCGTCTTTGTCAACCAAATGCCCAAGCACAACGATCTGGCGTTTACCGAAGCGGCACTTCTTAGAGTTCAGCACGAGACCCGCTTTCTCCATGCAGTTAAGGACCACAGCTAAACGGCTGTTATGCTCGGCGAAGGTCCTCCCGAAAATCACTACGTCATCTAGGTAGCACATGCAAATTTGCCACTTCAGTCCACGCAAAAGAGTGTCCATAAATCTTTCAAAGGTAGCCGGAGCGTTGCATAGGCCGAAAGGCACCACGCTAAATTCATATAACCCATCGGGAGTCACGAATGCCGTCTTCTCCTTGTCTTTCGGATGCATCGGTATCTGCCAGTATCCGGACCGTAAATGAACAGATGAAAAGTAGGAAGCTGAATGGAGGCAGTCAATGGCATCATCAACATGCGGGAGCGGGTAAACATCCTTCTTGGTGACAGTATTGAGGCGGCGATAGTCGACACAAAATCGCCAGGTGCCATCTTTCTTTTTCACGAGAATCACAGGGGCGGCCCATGGGCTAGATGATTCCTGAATGATTCCTCTTTGCATCATATCACGGACCTGTTCGTCAATTATTTTACGTTCTGACGGTGAAACACGGTATGGTGTCTGTCTAATCGGGTGTACAGATCCAGTGTCGATCATGTGATGGATGCGGGAAGGCGGAATCGGTGGTGGCTGATCTCGAGCAAAGTCGAACACGTCCGCATGTTTCATAAGAACCTCCATCAATATTCGCCGGTCGTTCGTGGGTAGCGATTCATTACTCATAGACTTAAACTGGACGTCTAGTTGAACGAGCAATGCCGTCATTGAACGCGGCGATGTGCATAGAAGAGCGTTCTTCAAAGTCGGCAAGTTTGAAACCACGCGGCAATACGGCAGGTTCATTTGTATGGTTGACAGTCCAAAGCGTGGCACGGCCCTCGTTCACTCGAACAACGCTGCGGGGCACCAACACACTCTTTTTTGGCACCGGAAAGGGAAGCGGGTTCCACCAGAGCGTCGAAGGCATTGGGAACCGCACCAGAAGACACAACTGGGACGAAGATGGCGGACATCGCCGAAACGACGGTATCCTCGAAGACAGAAAACACTTTGACCGCCTGCGGCGATTCTTCTATGAGGGCCGATCGAAGGCTGGGGCTTATTGATATCTCGCCACTGTTGAAGTCGAGAGTTGCTCCACACTGCTGTAAAAAGTCAACTCCTAGAATAACGTCGTGCGTAGAGGGAGGGAATAGAGGAAGAAGAAGAAGCTCTCCATCTGTTAGCTGGCACATCAGGCTAAGGTGCAGAATCACTCTGTAAATAAACCCTAACAATATATATATATATATATATATATATATATATATATATATATATATATATGCACCAAGTGCATCAAACTTTTCAGTCACAGCCTCACTTGGGGTCTGGTAGAATATTCTAATAATATAATGTATTTCTCACTTCTACGCGCCTATAGTTCATAAGTCCTCTGTTAT